>NW_021940208.1:29115092-29515204 GCF_001715985.3 Manacus vitellinus
AACCAGTGCTGGCTGGGTCTGATCCCTTGTCCATCCTGTAGGTGCTGTGTGATTGCACTTAGAATGATGGTTCACTGTCGTGAGAAAGGAAAAGAGCAAAGGTAGACAAGTTTCTGGGGGATGGGCATTTATGGGGTTCTTCATCAAAAATGTGAGCTTTGCTGTATTTGGTGATGGAAACGTAAAACCAAATGACAAATTTACTGGACTACAGCAAGAAAAGTGGGAAAGAATGAGCCCAGTAATATGCATAGTATCAGGACTCTGAAAATAATAGTTACAGTTAATATCTCATTACATACTACTAAAAAGGTAACATTGGCTGTAAAAGTGCAACTATTTGTTTGAAACTGGTTTGAAACATGTAAGAAGCAGGTATCTTACCAGACACATATTTAAATTTTTATGTAAAAAGAATTAAAATCTTCACATTGAAAGGATGCACATTTGGATACTATGACAGGTTATACTCTCCAGCAAAATTTAAGAACTCGGGACAAAATTAGGGATTAGATAGATTTTTTTATTTTTTTTTTTAATCAGAGCTAGAAGACAAAGAGTATCTGGTACACATGAAGTTCCTTCCAAGTGGGGAAAAAATTAATCTGTAAATGAATAGGGCTTCCCAAAGAAATCTGCAGATCAGATACCAAAATATTTCCTTGCTAAGAGAGTGGATAATTCAGTTACAAGTCATTGATCTCTGAAATGGCTATGATCCATACTAAGATCAGGGAATTGCAAGTTTGTGTGTTAACTCCGGGCTTTTTCATATTTGAGCAATAAAGTCTGTCCAAAAAATCAAGGGCTTGCAGGAGGTTCAAGGACAGCATCAATTACTGTCTTCTCTGACAAGGCATTAGTTTGCAAGGCACCCTAAACATTCTGAGTACTTGCAACTTTGTCACCTAGAAAACAATAGCATCTATCTTTAAAGTGAAATTTAAACTCTGTTATCTTTAATTTAAATTTGCAAATCTGAGTGCTGGAGCGGCTTAGTTTGGTCAGCAGACTCTTCAGATTCCTTGAATGTGCACTTTAGCCAGTAGCCTCCTCATCTGTCTAGCAAAGCTGCATAATGCTGTAGTGGAATGGTCTTCTGCCCTGGTCTGGTGGCAGAGGCAGAATTCAGTCTTTCTATTGACAACAAACAATCCAGACCTGGGTAAGAGTTGCCAAGGAGAGCTCAGCAATTTCTCATTGCTAATCCCAACAGTAGCACTGACTCTGATTAGCTCTCAGAGGAATCCAGGTAAAGATCATGTCCTCGAAGCTGAACAGAAGAAATCATCAACAGGTGAAATAAAACCTCAAGGACAGGGCTGTTTTCCCAGTCTATCATGCTGTTGTAGATATATAGACAGATGGATATAACACACTACTGTAGATGTCCATTTTATATTATTTTAATGTTTATTTACAAATTATTTATTTAAAATTCCTGTAACATTAGTTATAAAGTTCTTGTAGTAATTTAGAGAAACTTCAAAAGCATACAGTAACTTATATGCTCTACAAAAAAACAAATGCACACAACAGCTATCTACAATTCCCAACCAAACTGCTTCATAAAGGACATATCCTCAAAGTACATATATGTTCCATTTGCAAATTTCTTTTCCATTTTTAAAAATAAAATAAATATTAAAAGTTGTGTTATATTATACTTTTGTCTCAGAAACAAATGAATTTCTATAGAAAATTACATACAGGATGAAGCTGTGAAACTCGGGGAATTTTCAGCCTTTAGAAAAGGACTCTAAGGAGGGATTTTACTGCTGTCTATAGCTATCTGACAGGAGGGTATAGAGAAGACAAAGCCAAACTCTTCCCAAAGATGCACACTGGTAACACAAAAGGCAACATGCACACTTTACAATAAAGGACATTCACACTAACTATAAGGAGATGGAAAAATTGCCCAAAGAAGGGTCATGCAGTGACAGAAGTGCCTTCTGTACCCACAGAAGTTGGGATTTCTATCCTTGGAGGTGTTCAAAATCCAACCAATACTCTGAGCAATTTGGTCTAGTTGGTACTACTTTGAGAAGCAGATGGATCAGATTGCCTCCAGAGACCCATTCAAACCTAAAATAGTTCCAATTCTATGATTCTGTGAGTAGAATAAAAGGGATTTGTAGGGAAAAGGTTGTTCAAAGAGCCTGATTTTTTGTGATATCTCAAAAGACTTCATGTAGAATTACAGCAGTTTACTGCTGCTAATATCCTTCTGCATCTAATATAATAGAAATATGCACCTCTATTGCATAAATCATACATGACAGAACATAAAGACTTTAAATAACATAGTGAACAGCAGAGATCACGCAGGAAAGTCATCCTTTAGGCTGTTATTAATAGGAATCAAAACCACAGTGTGCATCCTCCCACTAATTCCATTTGATTAGACATGTCACAAGCATAAGCAGGCCCTTCGAGCCACGAAAAGGGAAAGGACCCCACTTCGCACAGCTTTTCCTAGCACTGATGAATTAAGCAGTCTAAAGAGAAAAATGACATGGTTTCACAATTTCAGACTCCAAAATGGTGGCCAACACCCAAGACTGAGATGGAGCCTTTGCAGCCAAAAGCTGGCGTGCTAAAAATGAGTTAAAGGACTTATAAGAAAGGAGATAAAAGAGGTTTAAAGTTATTTGAGCATCAGTTCCAGAAAAGAACATGAAATATATATTTGCCCATAGTTTACAATTTCACTTCTGCTTTATCCAGCTTTCAAGACATATACTCCAGCTTAAGTATCTTGGCCCTGTACAGATGAATGCCGCTGAGTCTGGCTGTGGTCCCACCTTGCCATCATGGAGGTCCATGCTCAAGGCCCTGCTCTCCTCGTTAGATGGCAAGTTCAGAGAAGTAACTACAGCTGTTATAAATGTCAGCATTGTTAACTATTCCACTGCTGTTCAAGATAGATATTGTGGTGTTTCACATATGTCTGCTGGCAAGCCGAAAGTCACTGTTGTCAAAACCACAAGGTTCAAACCCTCCCAGTTCACTGTCATGAGTGCTGACTCAAATTATATGTGCTGAAATAAAACTAAAAGATCAAAGAAGTAAGTTTCACAGTGAAATCTTAAAGACAGCATTCCAGTCCTGTCAATACACAAAGTGTCTTGGAAAGTCATGTCTCCAACACAAACAGCTCCAGCACAAAGGAGTGGATGATGCTAACTTACTGTTTCAACAACCACTGTGCCACACTGCAGCAACTGGGAAAGAACTTGCTAGGCCTAGAAATAAAAAGACTTTTAACATCCTATTTCTGATGAGACATTTTTCTATTTGAGACTTCAAAGATGCTGAGAAATTTGGCTTCCATAGCAAGTGGGCAGCACTGTGAAAGCAAACAGATGGGAGTGGAGCTTATCTCATGAAAAAGAGGAAGGCATCTTTACACCCTGATTTATTACATTACTGAAATCAGTGTGGAGAACTAACAAAATCATAGTATTTTGATCTATCAAAAGGAATGATGATATAGTCTGAAGGGTCTGAAATCTACTTGAAATAAACTAATTAAGAACATAAAGAAAGAAGAGTGAATGAGTTTACTGAAGTTCTACGTGCCCACACTATACTAACTGGAAACAAACTGAAGAAGCCAGATATCTAAAGAAACAATTATTTAATTGAAGTAACAGAGACTTGGAAAAGCCATGTGGGTAAAGTATGAATATAAAGAGGTGCTACTCTTTCAAAAGGATTGGCAGTGGGAAAAGGGTACTGCATTGTACATCAAGAATACATAGAATTACTGTAGTTTCAGGACATAAGGAAATTCAGATCTTGGGGAAACTTCTATGTAATGATTACAGAGTTAGAGATGAAAAAAACAGGAACATTCCCATGGTGGGGATCCATTGCAAACCACCAAGCCAGGGAGATTAAGGAGAAAAGATTTGTCAAAACAACTGCCAGAACCATCCAGAGTACAGAATTGGAATAGTGTGTATTTTAACTACTCCCACATCTGGGAGTTGTTGAAAAAGAAATACATCAGGACATTTTGTTCTGCAAAAATTCAGACTAAACTGAAGTCCGCTTTTTATAGAGAAGGTAAAGAGAGTGAAGAGAGGAGGGGAATAGGATGGTTCTTCTAATGTCACTGTAAAATAACAGAGTTCATAATCCTGAGGATGCAAAACCACAAAAGAACAAAGCATTTTTCAACAGCAGGCCTAAATAAATTATTAATGTACTAACATGGCTGCTGTCTAGTTGAAGAAACACTCAGAAAACAATTGCTGCAATCAGAACAGATCAGCATATTGTGTAGGGCTCCACAGGGTTATGTTTCAGGTCCAATGCCATTCAATATTTATATCTATGGCTTCAACAGTGGAAGTTAACGTTTACGAAATTCACAGATGATACTGAGTTCTAAGAGACTGCAAGTACCCTTGAAGCAGGATTAAAATTCAGAATGACATGGGTAAATTGGAGAGATGGAATGAGATTTAAGTCCAGATTGTAAACAAATTATTTTTACAGTTAATGGACAACAACTCAATACAGTCATTGGTGTTTGGGGACTTTAATGAGACTCTTCATCCGACCCTCACTAAGGCATGCCCAATTGGCCAGGCTCCATTGACTAGATTGGGAATTTAGTGATACAGTTAACATACAATGTGCTTTTAGGCACCTACCTTCAAATGTTTACAACCTGATGCTTGATCCAATCTACAATTTGAGGGCAGCATAGAAATCAGTTAGTAGGAACACATGCAAGATACTTGAGTACCTTCATAATTAACTGTATAATGAATTGCATAACTAATGAACTGTATAAATGCAGGAGGAACCACCCCTTTTTCAGTTGCATTTCTGTAGGAGAGGATCTCAAGTAAAGAATACCTATCTTACTGTTACATAAATACAAAACACCATTACAAAATTATGGCATTAGTGAAGTAATCCTCTCTGAACAGAGCCTCACACTCCAAGAAAGATACAGAACAAGTGCAGAGAAAGATTTCTAGAAAACATAACCTGTGAGGAAACATGGACAGAATGAGTACTGTTTAATGTACAAATAAAGACACCAAGAAGGAACTCTCTAAGTTGCTATATACCAAACTGGCTGCTGAAAATGGGAGACATCGACAAAAGATAGGGTGAGAAGTAATATGTTCAAAATGCAGCAAGGAAGATTTTTATTTTATAACGGTAAGAACAGTGCCACACTGGAATAGATGTTTTTAAGAACAAACTAGAGATCTGACAGAATGTAACTGATCCTGGTTTAGGATGACAGGATATCCTAGAAGACCTCCAAAATTTCTTTTCCATAAGTGCTCTCAGGGGTTAACAAAAGTCAGTTACTCATCCCTAGGTCAGATGCACAACCGTGTGCCAATGATGCTCAGTAATTCCCAGGGCCAGTTCACAGAGAACAGCTGTCAGATTGATGGGTTTTTTCCCCCAGCAATTCATATGGGTTAGAACTTGTGGCAGACACGCAATGATCACCACATCTCCTCTTGGTGTCCCAACACAGATCTCTGGAACCCTTAGTAATAGCAAAGGAGATGGATGGGTGGAGCTCCACTGAGCTCCAGTATGCCTTCTTGCAAAGGTAGAGAAGAAATGAGTACTGCTCAAAACTACCACAGAATCACAGAATATGCCAAGTTGGAAGGGACCCACAAGGATCATCGAGTCCATCTTTTAGCCCTGCACAGGACCATCCCCAAGAGTCACACCATGTGCCTGAGAGTATTGTCCAAACACTTCTTGAACTCTGTCAAGCTTGGTGCTGAGACCACTTCCCTGAGGAGCCTGTTCCAGTGCCCAACGAACTTCTGCATGAAGAACCTTTCTCTAATATCCAACCTAAACATTCCTGACGCAACTTCATGCCATTGCCTTGGGTTCTGTCATGGGTCACCACAGAGAAGAGATCAATGCCTGCCCCTCTTCTTCCCCTCACAAGAAAGTTGTATACTCATGCGTCAGGTCTGTCTTACACATGAGTAACTCTGAAGGGAGACCATAACAACTTACAGTGAGATCCTGGACCATATACCCTGTTGATGCAGGTCCTTCATCAAAGCTGCTGTGATTCAATAATCTAGCTCCCCTTATCTTAAGGTAGACACTGTCTTTAATTCAGTGGTAACTGTTATCTCTCAGATATCTTTTATTGGAGGGAAGTACAGGAAAGACTGAAATATTGAAATCTAATTCAAATATTACATGAATGTACACGACACTTTACCATGGTCTTCATAGTTCAATATTATGCTCTGTTGCAGTCAGATGATGTATGTGAGACAGGTAAGAAGTGAGAAAACCCTTTCAGAATCCCCACAATAACCACACCTTATTGACCACAAAAGCTGTCAAAAGACAAAGTTCGCCTGAGTGTTTTCATCATTACTAATATACTTAACAAAAAAAAAAAAGAAAAAAAAAAGAAATTGGCAAATGAACTTTTTTGTGGTATCCACTATATATACTTCAAACTTTACTGTGTGTGTCCACATTATGCCTTCATGGGCAATAAAATTTTCAGAAAGGAATCCAGTCCAACTAGCCAGAGTTGCTATATTTGCCAAATACCTGCCCTGAAGTAAAATAGTAGAACAAACTCACCTATTTAATAGTAGAGAATGCAAATGTCACTATAAAAAATTTACCTATTCCTAAAGCCAGGGGCAATTCTGGGGCAGGAAATACCATCTTTAATAATGTTTTTAAAAGGTGGCATATTGTACACAGACTGCTTTGAGAAAAACATCCTAAAGAATCTCATCTGGTCTTCACGAACCCTCTCGGATGCACTTTCAAGATTGTTTGGAAAAAGTAATCAGTTATATTTTCATGCAACAAAGACAGATGACCACATGCTGAAAGATCTTGATCAAACAGAGTGCTGAGATAACTGAACTTTTCCTCAAACCAACTGTTTATAAAATGCAGGACCTAATAATTTACTCTCTTTTTTCTGTATGAGCAAATATTCTAAAGGGTCTTCAGAATTTACATTTCAGACTGGCAAACAGGGTCTTCTTCATTGACCTTATTTATTTTAAATTATTCACCACACTTCAAATGCTCCAGGATATTCCTACTAAAGTTAAGTGGCTGAAATTTATACAGCTTCATATAAAGACATCAAAATTCCTCATAAACTCTTTTCCTCCCCAGGAACGTTCTGTCCAACAGTTGTATATGTATCTATACATATCTCTCTATCTATGGCCAATCCTGGCTTAGGATGACAGGATACCCTAGAAGACCTCTGAAATTTTTTTTTCATAAGTGATCTCAGAGGTTAACAAAAGTCAGTTACTCATCCCTAGGTCAGATGCACATATATCTCTATCTATATCTCTATATATAGCCGAGACTTTATTTTCAGTTTTCTTAGAATTAATTCAGTTCATTAACTTCTGAACACCTCACACAAGCCCCTGCAAGCTGAATTAAGTCCTTGCTTAGCCAGTTTGATGAAACTCATGCACTAAGGACACAGCAGGAGGTCACTGTGTTCAGGTGAATTTCACTGCCTTATCATAATGGTCCTTGGCTGTGAAAATGAAGAAATATTTCAATCTCAATTACCTATACAGTGTACTTTCTTCTTCCTTCACCAGTCCCATGTTTCCAAACTGCAGATCTTGAATGATCTCAGTGGAGGTCCAGACAAAAGAACATTGCTAAAAAGCTTGCTATCAAGTGGGGGAAGCATTAAGGTAGCTTCATCAGGGAATGGTGTCTAAATACATAGGTGAGTAAGCAGTGAAGATAAAGGGGAAGTACATGGTGAAGGAGGTCGTGCAACAGAGGGCATTCAGACTTCTCAAACAACTGTACACCAATGCATGGAGCTTGAGCAATAAAACAGGTAGAACTGCAAGTCCGTCTATGATAGCAGAGCTGTGGTGCGATCAGAATCACAGATCTGGGGTAGCATTCAAGACCACAGCATGGTCATGGATGCAGGCTTTTTAAAAAAGAAAATCAGAAACAAAAATAAAAGGGAGCTGTGCTTTCTGTAAAGAAAGGTCCCTCATCTGCACACTGGTCCAGTGTATGAAACCATCTCACCAATGTACATCAACAAAAGCCTGGTTGACCCAAGTTAGTGTTAGTAATAGTCCTGCTTTGAGCAGGAAACTTGAGTACAAACCTCCAGAGGTCCCTCACAGCTAGCATTTCTATGAAGCTATGGGGAAACTCAGTCTGTTGATTTTGCCAGGAAAATACATGGATTTTAAGCTTTTTCTACAGTCTTTTGGGTTGTGTTTTTTGCTGTTGTTTTTGGGGGAGTTTTGTTTGTTTGTTTTGGGGGGGCTTGTTGGTTTTTTTTTTAATCTTTGTTTCCTTACTTTTATATATTGTCCAACCTCTGAAAGCAGGACTGAACCATTTTAGCTGTACTGCAGATGAGTTCAGTCAATGGGGTAGAGAGGAGGAGAAACAGGACACTAAGCCACCTGGGGATCTCTCCTTATCCAAACTTGAGGTTAGTCAGACAGAGGGAAAGGTCTGGAAGAAAGCCAGAAATGCCAGCTTTAGCCCACTGATGGTCCTGAACAGATGGTAAACATTCAGCTTTCCTTTCAGACCATATTCAAAGGGCCCTTTCATACTGTTCTGCAATATTGACCAGGGTCCAGCCTTTCACGGCATTCACTAATAATTCAATTCCCTGATATAAAAATTGAGACACAAAGCAAATACTTACAATAAAATAAATCTCTCTGTATAACCCTTCTGATTCAAATACCCTAATTGTTCAACTTCTTTAATTAAAAATTATACTACATCCATCAGTATACTATTAAAGCAGAACTTATAAAAACAAATAAAAGAACAGCTGCATAAAGACATGGAGTTTTTTTGTACTTGACAACTCAAAAAAATTACTTATCTTCCACAAATTACTAAGATTTGGTATAAAGTTGGTATAAAGTCTGTTTTGGGGTTGAGGTTGTTTTTCAGAAGTTTCATACTTTGATTCTCTTCATTGGCAAAAAGTCTTTAAAAAGCATCACTGGAAACATCACTTAGGATTTTCTCAATTAACTTAGCTGCTATTTTATAAATTAGAGTAGTAAAATGTATTTACTTCCTTAGTCTAGCCATAATCAAGTCTGGGACTACAACTGGTTAATCTTATGTCCCAAGTTATTATTCCATCTGTTTGTCTTCAAATGTTACTTGGAACCTTCTACACACATACACACACATACAAATCTCTTAGATTTAAGTCTTACATAACAAAAGAAATTCTCTGAGCAACTGAAACAATAATTGGGTGAGTTTTTAACATAAATTCTCCTCCAAAACCACTTTTTAGGGTATATTTTCAGTTCTTCTGTACTATTCAACAGCTTCATGCCAGTTCACATGAAGTGGCAATCTAGATCCTAGAAACTGGTGAAATCTAAAAAAATATAGTGAATTCTAAAGTACTCCTTGTTTTCCTGAATACAGTTCAAATCTAAGGGGAGGTTGTGCTCGCTTTCCTATTCTTTGAAGTTTTCATCACAGGAATCATTCAAAAGAGGAAAGAACAAATACTCATGACATTTAAAAATATATATCTATATATTTACTTAGCTACTAATATGATTTATGCAAAAGTTTTGATCTATGGTTATTTGCAGTACAGGATGATGCAGAGATAATTTTTTTTTTTTGGTTCTTGTGGTTGTCTTCTAAAAGAGCTTATTCTCATCTAAAGTATGGTACCCCAACAAGCGTGTAATCTTCTGATAGTCATCATTGTTCCCTACAGCACATGCTACTACTCCAGTCAGTTTTCATCAGTCTTCTAAAGGTTTCCCCAAAACTAAGTGTTTCTGGCAATAAAATCATCTGTCTTCAAAAATTATCTCAAAATATAATATATCCTAGGGTCTTAAGTTATAGATACATGATAAAATATACATGAAACCTTCATGGATATTTTATCCTGAAAGTCCTTCTTAATCAAATGAATATCAAATTTCAAGTGGTTTCTTCCTCTGTCAGCTTTCTACGGGGAACTCAAAGCAGCTCTGTCCTTAATCTCCTTTCATCCATGCCTTATTTCTGCACAACATCAGCAAACAGAAATTCCCAGTGGATGATCCATAAATCTACCATTTTTGCTCTTGGGCTGCCTTCCCTCCTACTGTCTCCATTAAACTCTTCCTCCAACATTCCCCTTGCGGTCCTTCTCCCTCTTTCTTCCCCATGAGAAGTCTTCCTTAAGACCAGAATACGTAAAATAAAGCAGGTAACATCTTTCCCTATCTCAGTTCTCCATATCCTTCTCTAATCACTCTGGACAGTATCACTGTTCTGTTTGTCATGCAAGCCACAACATGGATGACATTTTCAACTCAGATATTATCTGAAATCCCAATTACGTGTCAGTTCAGTGGATTTGTCCTACATAACTTCTCTGTTATATAGCTTTTCCTATCCATTCACACAGCTCACATTCCTGGACAAAAATCTTATGAGATCCATCACTACAGGCATCCTCTTCTCTGTACTTGACACACAAAATCATGCCTGTTGCAAAGGTTGTTTTCCTTTGTCATTCACTTTAACCATGTCATTCCTCTTTGCCTTTGTGCATCCAATATCATTTGTTCTCACTTTTAAAGATTCTTTTCTGCTCACAGTTGACAAATTTTCTCACTTTTTATGGTGATGTCAGTTTCCACTGTACTAGGTAAACATTTTCAAGCAGAATCCACTAAAATATGCTTTGTTGAGACGTCTCCAAAATATTTTTTTTTAAAAAATGTGCCGAAAACTACTGTTTATCATGCTGGTCAATACTGTCTCACCATTCCCTGGTACTCCTCCAATCTCCCTGTAGCCATCTGTTACCTCTTACCTCACAGTCCTTTGGTTGCTTTCCTAAATGGTTTGCATACACCTCTGTCTTGTGCCCACACGAAGAGAGGGCCCTCATTCATGATTCAGGTTCCTAGATACTAAGACTAGTAAATATTACTGGTATCCTATGAGAGTTCATACATGGAAATCATGTTTGAGATACCGAGAAGCAACCAGGTGTCAAAAGGTAAGACTGTTTTTGTTAATGCTCTTCTCAAAGTCAAGCAAATAGTTTTATTGGTGACATGAAAAGAAACACAAGCCTAGTGATCAGACCAGAGCAAGGAAGGGACATAATAGCTATACTATAGCTACAAACAATTTTATAAAATACATATACTGTACACATTTATCCACATATATACATATATTTTTATGGCTACATATACCTATGTAATCTCAGGAAAACAAAACCTAATAAAGTATACTCTTACTTTACATTTCAGCATGTATCTTCTAAAGATGGCAACACATCTTCAATATCAGAATGTGCAAAATCATCTATACATTTAGCATCATCTCAGATAAACCTAGTTCCAGCTCAATAACACACCAGCAGTGATTCACCACTTATGAACCAGCAGAAACTGTAGGGAGGCGAAAGAAATTTATACCACAATTTCATAGATGACTAATTTTAAAACATTCTTGGCTGGACTACATCCCATTAATTGCCAACTTGGCAGGTCTTTCTTAAGACAAGTAATTTAATGACTGGTCAAGGACCCTGCAAGAGTTACCAGACTTGATTTTTACCTGCTTGCAAAACACGAGTAGACAATATGATTTTTCACTTCACCTTACTACCTCAGTTTTAACAATCCTGTCTTACACCTGTGTATATATGTAGGTCTTCTTCCCTCACTGTCAAGCAGCACTGAATGTGTCACAGTCTAAGCCCAGGTCACTAAGGGAGAATGACATACGCTACCAATATAAATGACAATTACCTGCATAAGGGCATACATGCATAGTAAAAGACAGCATACACTTAATTGGCTGTGTAAAACAGTTTAACTCTTTGCTTCATGAAGTAAATTCTCCCTCCGTGAGGTACTAGGAAGCCTTCCCATATTCCCTTGTTCATTCCTCCTAAGCTATTCTACATATAAGAGGAAAGAAGAAGGCAAAATGGCAAGCTTTTAAGGGAAATGCAAACAGTTTGGAACATAATGAAAATTAAGATTGAGAATAGGAACAAAATGCTGGCAGGTCTGTGCTCTCCCTGGAGAACATGCAGCACAGAGCAAGACTATTTCAAGTACTAGGCTAAATCCTGCACTAAAAGCATTTAATGTTGTAGAGGTTACAGGTCACTTTCTGCCACGGTGTGTACTGCATGCCCACACCTAACACGTGTATGCTCAAATAAACCACTATGAAATATTTAAAGCACTGCTCCAAAAATAGATAACCGCCTCATATAAAGTACCTCTGGTCAGAAACATGCATCCTCAGTGTTTACAGACAAACATGCAGGTAGCTCTTTCACTTCCCTGTGCTTTATTGGAATCCTGAGAGAATGCCAGAAGGCAAATGGCTTTCAGGCATAAAGTGTTTCTGTTTGTTAAATCATTGCCATGTATTCAGCACTGGTTTTTTGGTATAAAGTACATCAGTCACATTTATAAACAGAAAACAGAGATCAACTGTATGTATTCTCAAAATTGGCTGATGATATCAAAGTAACAATGTACAGGCATGAGAAGTAGAGCACTGACATTCCATTTGTTTTGAATTAAATTACTTTGCCAATCTCCAAAACTCATTTAGCAAAGTACTCTGCTCCACCAAGTATATATCTAGATATGAAGTAGTTAAACATAATGGAAAGCATGACATTTAAGATTATTGTCTGGTAAAAATATGACCTTTATGGAACAGTTACACAACAGAAGGTAGTTACTGAACAGAAAAAAAAAAGAAAAATATTTTTAACCATACAATGTCAATGTAATTAATAAAACACATTATTAGCACTTACAAAAGAGAAGCAAATAGTTGAATTTTTACATTCACTTTGACGTGTTATTTTCTTCAAAGAAGACAAGCTGCATTTAAGAGGAAGCATTTCTACTGTTGAAAATGACAGGGAAATAAAGCATGCCAAGAAGAATTTTTGTTAAAAAAAAAAAAAATCACAAAGTCAGAGAAAAATCTAAATTCAGTTATTAATAATTCAACACAAATATATAACAGCATGTAAGTAGGCAATTGAAAGGTAATGACGAATACTACATCTGACACTCTGTCCTCATCTAACCCTATTATGCCTAAGGACTATAGCATGCGTAATACACAAGATCACACATTTTCTTGGACACTAATGTAATCACCAACAACAAAATGAGCCAAAGAGTTTATTTTAAGATCCAATTTTAACTCCTGCTTTACATTTCCGAGTTTAGACAAAGCTGCAATGTTGGTTATCACTACTTTTTCTGGTTGCAGTTTTTGGAGAACAGAATAAAAGGGAAAAGAGAAAAACCAGAAGAAAAATGTAAGTGTTCTGTTGGAGTCAACTGTGGGTTTAGGGACTTTTAACTAATATTGAGCATATTCACAATACACAGATATACAGAATAGAAAACAACGTGCAAAGATGGGTGTAATTGGAGTAAACTTCTGAAAGGCATGCATATCTACTCAGTAAACATGTGGGACCCAATAATTTTGGTTTGGAACCCTCAAGACTCCTTATTTTCACTTAAAGCACAGAACTATTTCTGTACAGAGTATCATTTGCTATAAAAAGGGACTGAAAGCCTACTGATGAGGACTGAGGAAAACTGCATTCTAAGCAGGTAGAAATGTTTGAGGGAGAGACTGGAACTGCCTCTGCCTATTCTCTTGCCCACACTCCTGCCACCTGGACTACAGAAGCATCAAGTTGCTCTATTCAAGATCTTTTATAAATCCACATCTCCATGGCCTCATGAAAATAGTCAGCTGCCGGTTGAAAAATCTTCTAGAGTGCAACTTCATGTGAAGATCATTCAGGCCAAAAGACAGTCTAAAGTCTCTAATAGGACCTTATCAAATATACTTGAGGTAGTTTGCAACTTGAAGTATATTAGTCACATGTTTGCTGAACTGAGCTTCAAGTCATACCATACATAAAAGAAGAAACATGATCTTAATGTTTAGAATCCTCACAAAAGCAGGTTTGAGCTTTGGTCTTCCCAGAGACAACAAAAAAAAAAAATTAAAAATCCCAATTCTCTGTTCATATAGACACATTCCTCCTGACACTTCACTACAAAGACCCTAGCAAGGGCAGGAGGTATCTTTTGTAAGGTATTATGTACACAAGTCTTGAGAATCTCAGGGTCAGGAGGCCAGAAGTGAGAATCTGGGGTGGTCCTGGGCTTGTCTGCAGGTGAAGTCTTCTGGGTTTGCTCTCCTGTTATCCCTCCTTCTCATGCTCTAGCTGTGTAGCAGAAACATTTCTAAATAGCTGGATCCACAGGTGCAGCTTTGAAGAGCTTCCCACCGAACCTGTAATCATGAACTACGTAAGTCAAACTAGGTAATTCCCCAGATTCCTTCCTAACATTTCATTGAGAGTTTTTTCCTTCTCTTTGTGGATCATAGCAGCGTTTTCAAACTTATACTGACTAATAAGGAAGAAATACTACATTCGCCTCCCTTGGCAGACAATAACGCACTACATTTGCAAGTCACACAGCTGTGGAGAAATGACAAGTTTTTTAGCTTGAGTAGACAAAGAAGCACATAAAGAGGGTGAGATGAACTTTAGCTGGCACAGCCTCTTTCAGGAAACTGCTGCTTCCAGGCTGAGGAAACATAAAATGACCACTGAGAAACAACAGAGATTGCATTTCGGTTCTCCTTTAGAAGGTGTATACTGAGGTCAGAATTAATTTGGAATGCTGAAAGGTAAAGGATGGAGATGAATGACACACTGCAGAATAACTGCTTCTAGATATCTGTGAGACTCTAACCTCAAAACTTTCTTTCCACAGGGAAAAATGTGTTCCTCTAAAAGCTTTCTACCCTCCTCTCTGGCAGTCATGCCTGGTCAGTTGCTAGCTAGCTTGGTGCTGAAACTGTTCTCCCAAGTTGATGACTTGCAATAAAGAAAATGTCACTGCCACCAGTCACAAAAGTGTCAAAAATTGAAGTTCCTACTGAACTGGTGGGGAAAGGACAGGGAGAGGTTTCTGGGTTTCTTATTCTATCCAGATCACCGACGTGCCACGAGACGGTTCTTGTGACCCACCCCTTGAATCACTGTTCTCAGAAAAAAGAAGTTTCTCAACAGCATGCTAATCATAGCATCATAGAAAGCTTTGTGTTGGAAGGGACCTTAAATATCATCTAGTTCCAACTCCCTGCCATAGATTGGGACACTTTCCACTAGACCAGTCCTCAAAATCCCATCCAACATAGCCTTGAATACTTCCAGGTATGAGGCATTTGCATCTTCCCTGGGCAAAACCAAACAGGTTCTCATAGTGACATAACACTTATCCTTTTATCATGACAGCTATACTTACAACCCTTCACTTTTCAATTATCCTTCCAAATTTTAGTGGAACCATTGGCTAGGCATTTGGATACAAGAAAACAAAAAGGTTTGGACTCTACTCAATATTCACATCTACCCCAGGTAGCCACAAAATGGGATGTGAGCACATCTGCAAGGTTGAGAAGAAAATAGCGCACCATTGTAAAATTAGCAGCTGCTGACCCTAACCAATTCACAATGGCAGTATTTTTTAACCTCATTGATGAACTAGGATATAGAAATACAAGACACTGACTAAAAAAAGGTTAAACAAAGCAAAGGCAGCTTCCTATGCAAATTATCATGGCCTTGTTGTGTATGCGCTGCCTAGAAACTTTGCAACAGACTGAAAGAATGGAAATGAAAACTTGTGTTATGAAGCGTGCTAGATTTTTGTTACTGTCTGTGTACATCCCTCCAGCAGTAACTTACCGAAAGGGCATTTGATTGTAAATTGATGGGTAATTTTGTGAAACTGTGGCACTTTAGTCAAAAATAACTCACTAAAGAAACAGCATGAGTAATAATGCCATTTACTACACAAATAAATATGTGCAGATTTTTCCTGTAGTAACTACCCACACCACGGAACAGCCTGAAGTTTATTCCACATCTATACAGTATTTTCAAACATTGCTCATGATTGTGCTGGTGGATAACAAACGTCTGTAAGTGCAAGATTTTTTCTTGCTGTGTTTTCCTTAGGATGGTGAACAGTACTGTCAGGCACCATCATTATTAACTACACAAGTTTAAGTCTTTGAATTTACGACCATTGCTAGCTGCAGGCATCAGCTGTTGAAAATACTGCACATCTGCTGAAAACCTTGAACAGCCACTGACTTCTTATGAAAATTGCTTTGTGGAGACTGCAGGACATGTCTATACAAGTGCTGGATTACACTCACCACTAGCATTGTCTTTCTCTGCACAACTCCACAAGCTGCTCCTGTACACAGATGCCTGCTTGGTACGGCTCCTGCTATTTTCTGTCTCTGCAAGGACAGCTTCTGTGTCCTTCTGCCTCTTCATGGAAAGATTACCTTCCTTTCTGTAGTGGGTCTAGCTGGGACGAAGCTAACACTCCACACAACACAACTCACGGTGCTGTGCTTTGCACTCATGTCTAGGACGGTGCTGGTAACCCAGCCAACCCATGTGCTGGCTGCTCCTGAGCAGCACCCACACAGCACCAAGGCTGTCCCTCCAACGGGCCCAAGGGCTGGTAGGCTGGGGGTGGGCAAGAGGTTGGGAGGGGAGGCAGCCAGGACAGCTGAACCTAACTAACCAGAGGGATATCCCATACCATATGGTGTCAGCAATAAAAGTTAAGAGAAAGGAGAAGTGCATTCATTATTAAGGCGTTCATCTTCTGAAACGACCCCTATGTGCACTGGAGTTTCTACTTCCCCCTGAGTGTCTGGATATTACCTGTTGATGGGAAGTAGAGAATAAATAATTTTCCTTTGTTTCCATATGCAGCCTTTTCTTTTCTTCATTAGTCTGCCTTGAACTCAACTAATAATTTCTTCATCTCATTTTCTCCCCCTGTTCTGCTGAAGAGGGGGTTTAAGAGAGCAGCTGGGTGGGCATCTCGGTGCCACAATTTTCTTCTCCTCTGTCTTTACATTGGAGTGTACAGGCCAAAGAGGCTCCTCCTACAATGCCACCAAGAGATCACCCAACACTTAATCATTGGATCTTCTCCACTTGTCCCAGGGATATGTCACACATTTTACAGTTGATAATGTTCTCTCCCTTGTGTGCTCTGGATGTTAAATGTAAAGGCTAAGGAAAAGGGTAAACAGTTGCTGTACTGATGCCAGTTTTTGTGGCAGCACTGATAAAACACTAAAACACTGCTTTTCTAAACAGTGCTGGAAGACTCATTGCTTTGTCCTCCATGTTGCATATACTTGGAGATCATCCCAAGTCATGGCCTAACTTTACTTTTTTTTTAAAGACCATTTTAATCCTAGCTTCTTAATGACAGATAGGTAGGCTAACATCTTGCATACTTTTATGGCAGTACTCAGACACTACATGCTACCAAGAAACAAGGAACTTGTTCAAACGATTCACCAAACGTATCAGATACATATATCTACAGATATATATATATATATATACACTGATATCTTATTTCATCAGAGATTATGGAAGCATCAATGTCTGAACGCAAGTTGCTTTGAAAGAGCTCCTGCAACCTCACATGCTGGATTTAGGCCAGGAGTATAACTACTGCTTGTCAATAACAGCATTATTATCTCAGTGTATTCTTTTAAAAAACCCTATCTAATTCTGGAAAATGTCGCCATAAAATATTAAGCCAGATGATCAAATTAGTTCTGCTTTTTCCACTTACTTGATGATTCTTCATCAAGTAATTTATTTGATGAGCATAATCATGCTCCTTTGAAAGAAAAAATAGGCAACTGTGGTACCACCAGTCTGACCTGTGAAACAGGAGGGACAAGTGTCTCAGCAGGGTGATGGTTGGGATGCAAAATAAGATTAAAAGAGGAAGTTACAGTGATTCATCCCAGGGGAGAATCTGAAATTTGAAAGGAAATATTTGTCACTATGCGAAAATTGCCTGGCACAGATGTGTCACTTGGAGAACACAGAGGGTGGGAAAAGTAGAAGGGTTGCAGAAAACAAACAAAAAAATCTTGTTTTTTCTTTCTGTACAAGAAGTTATCTGCCACTGGATATTTAAAACAAAATTGTGCAGTCCTCTCCATGAAGTTCTACGACATTATCATGTATAAGGGTTTTACTTGAATAAGTGCCCTTCATCATATCGCTGTACTGCATTCCTGGCTGGGTATTAGGGTCAATCTGCTCCCCAAAGTGGAGCCAGGGAACACTGGGTTTTTCCATGACACAAAGATCTCACCCTCTGTTTGATGGTGCTTGGGGACCATTGCATCTTTAGTGCTTTCATAGTGTTAAGAACATACTAATCTTCACTAGTGTCGCTTTAGAACATTTAAATTCTTACCAGCTTCCCAAAGAAAGCAAGTTCTTCAAGAGTACAAAGTCTCTGCTCTGCTCAACGTGGCTAATATGATTCTATGATAACTACACAATTCCAAGTAAACCATTTTCACCTCTCCAGTGAAAGATCCTTTTTGCAAGAAATACATCTTCCCTTGCATGATCATGGAATTCCTGAGTGGATGTACTGTAGAAATGAAAAATGTCCTTGGTAAACATTTTCAATTGTGAGAAAAGTCTGTTCAAAAATGCCCCGAGTTCCATCTCAACATGTAGAAAATGTTGCTTTTGTCAAAATTACTTAGGGTTCTTTGTATATCCAGGGCAATCCACAGCAGTTTGCTTTTTATGGTTATTATTTCCCCCCTCTCATGTATGGGTATTTTCATTCCCCGAGCTTTATTCAGTCTTCACCTTGATTTTTAATGTTCCTATTTTGTTTCTTCTTCTTTCTTCCTGAACAACACAATTCACCTTTATTTTTTAATGTTTTGCTTCCAGAAACACTCAGAGAGCCTACTAAAAGGCACTCCAACCTCCAACCTATTTGTAAAAAGGAAGCAACATCACTAGTAAGTCTCTGTTGAAATTAATAAAGCTTCCCTAGGGGCAAAAGGAGATGGGGGCGGGGAATCACCTTTTCAGAAGAAAATTTTCAGTAATTAGTAACAAAGTTTAATGGGCAATATTATAATTTAATAGTTACATCAGACAGCTATTAAAATACATTATCATACATTAAACCATCTTATTAGGTAGTGCAATTTACTAACCAAAAAAAAAAGCTGATCGCTACAAATGAACCATCAAATTCAAGCAGCAAGATTTTGTTGCTCTGCTGCTGCTGTCAGTTGTAGATAGAAGGGGCATCAGCTGTAAAATGGACCCCAAACAGCATCTTTCAAACTGTCAGATTCATGACACCAGAAGACCTTGCTTCCCTCTAACGTTTTTCCTATTAGTTCAGTTAAAAAACCCCACACCCCTACTATTAGTAAGCCACACTCTGGAAATAACAAATCTCAGAGGCAAGTCAGGGTCTGTGCACTTACTGCTCAGAAACTCATATTTCTTTCTCTAACTTTAAAAACAGACTCATCAACTTTAGCAGAATTGCCTCGGTGCTTAAAATATCTGCATATGTGGTTATAGATCTAAACTGTGTAGTGTTTTCAGGATAATCAAAACAGATGTACAGCATATCTTTTCTACATTTATTTAATGTTCTGACTTCCCAGGAAAACTGCTAAGTAAAATGACAAAGTCCAAACTCCAACAGGAACAAATTCACCACTATAAAGTGATACAAATGATTAAAATAAAACAGTTCAATTAAGGGTATATGAAGTAGCAAACATATAAAAATAAATGAGGAAAGAATTGCCCAGGAAACAAAGCTATTTCAGTTACAGTGTATTTTGATCCCTTCATGATGAATATACATTGTAAATGAAAAAAATAACTTGTAAAATGCCAGTTAGAGAAAGTTATATCAAAGGATTTGTACAAAGTGACCAAACCTATGTTTATAACACAGCACAGTTTTTGTTAATATAAAACAAAAGCTTCATTAAAATAATAATACTCTAACTGCACTTAATTAGAGAATCTTTTGAAATATAAAGTGAGTATCAAATAGTCTTCTACTAAAACAATAAACACTTATTTGTATATTCTGTATACAAACCTGAAAGCCTACTTCGAGGTCCACTTCCTATTTTTTTTCTAGTATTCAGAAATGTTCATTCTGGATCGAATCCAAGATGGCAAAAGCTGTCAACTGGTATATTTTAACTAAGTTTGTGGTACTTTAAATTTGATCCTGTGCCTCTTGGTTCATATCTCTACGCTTGGACATCTCACTTGTAAAAAGTGGCCACAGATAGCTTTTCTTCACTATTACCTGGTAGAATTTCATCAGCTCCACCCAAATCAGACCTGACCACAACAATCCATCCCACTGTCACTTCCATAACATTTCCTACTTATGGCTAACAATGGAAGCTATAGTTTGTAAAGCATGCAGCCATATGTCTTCAATTTTGAGCTAGTGGATATGGAGTAAAAATATAGGTATTATATAATATATACATATATAAATAAAATCACTTTCGTGTTGTATGCTGAAAAATTTTTCTGTAACTAGTAGAGAATTAGGATTTGACTGTCCTACAATAACCTGTGTTCACACTTCACTAAAGCCAGCGTTGATCACACTGATAAAACAGTTCAAAATACATAACCTCAAGCTGTTGAGTTTGGGCTTTCTACTGAAGACAGTCAGAAAATCTCACAAAATCTCCTTTGTTAAGAAGCAACGCAAGGCACTTATTCGCCATAACTGAAGCCACAGTCTCAAAAGTGGACAGTTCACTTACTTCTGCAACTGATCTCTCAGTGAAGAACCACGATCGGCACACAATGGCTTCTTCATAGGGAGCAAAGATCGTGGCCCTAAAGGAGAGCCTTGTGTACACACCATCTAGGCTAATATGCTGAAGACATACGTACCGACAGACTTCGCATATAAGGATGGTGCAATCTGAACTCCAGCCATAAATCACAAGTAATGCTACACTATTCTATGTAAAGCCTCTTGAATCTAAGCCAGCAAAGAAATCTAGAGCTTTTAACCACAGACATAAATGTGTTCACTCCAGCCAGCCCAAATCAGTAACTGGCAGTCAACGGCCTGCAACAGCTGACATTTCTTTCTCTCTCTCAAGTGGTTTGCAAAGATATACTTGTGGGTAAGACACTGCAACAAGCCAGAATGTACCAAATGGAAATTTGTATGACAACAGGCACTTCATCTTCACAAGAAATACTTGTAATCTCAAAAAAAAAAGATGGAAATGTCCATTCCTGACCAGTGTCCAAGGAGAACCCCAAAGAATACCCACAAAATAAACACCCTCGAGGTGGAGAGTGAAGGGAAAGGGTGAGACAAGGCAGAAAGAAACTCCCTCTCTCTTTGCCAAGCCCTCTCCGAGTTTTAACAAATGAGCTATTAGCATCTCCAAATTATCTGGCCCGAGTTACAGCCAGCTCCGTTTTATCCAAACCCAGGCTCCAGCCAAACATTAAGAAATTAGCAGCTGGGTCCAGCACCAGGGCAGCAGGCCTGCATATCATCAGCACCACGACATCAATGAGTCCCAAGCTGCACTCTCCTTTACCACCTTTGTCTATATATTAACTGCCATGGAAAGGAGCCTACTTGCCTGAACCATTTACTACAAAGCCAGAAGGCAAATTCTTATCTGCTAGGATTTCTCTGAAGGAATTGGGAAGCAGAAAGAAATACCAGATTCTTAACTACAATTCTAGGTACACTTACAAGAATTGTACAAGCACATTTAAGGAGAGTTCTACATTACCCCTGGAATCACTGTGAATATTAGCATGGTCTTTCCTAAGAGAAGTCCACAAAATAGGCAAGAAGGGTCTCCACAGCTGCACTGGGCAAAGCTGTGGACTTGACTAACAGAGAATAAAGAAACGAAACTTCCCAAATACCGACAAATCTCTCACTATCACTTCTTAATATTTTTGTCCCAGAAAGTATAGACAGGTCAATTAACTCTAATGATACATTAGTTTACCTGTTAATTAAATCAAGGCAATAACCAAGAAGGCATATAAGAAATTATTTTTTCAAAGACCAAAAAATCAAATATTAAAGTAGATGTTTTTGTGCTTCTTAAGCTTCTGCTCACTTAGGCAGCCTCTTAGTTAGATGTCCTGGTAAGACCTCATAGACGTTAAATGTGGTGACTTAAAGTAAGAGAAAAAAATGGACATATTCATACACAGTGCAGTATTCCAACTGAAAATCTCAGATTTTTAACTTACAAGTCAACATTACTTAACTGTAAAGGGGTATACCTTTTATGACACTGCAGAGTACATAAAGCCCACGGCAAAAGAAGTCCTCACATTAAAAACAATCAGATTAGCATAATAAGAGGAGAAAGCAAAGCTGCAGGAACATTTGGAAAGCTTTTAATTTTTTTTTCTTTAAAGTATTTCAATTCCTCCAGCCAAAGTAAACTCATCACAGATTAGTTCTCAGAAGTGCTCTCAGCCAAAAAGTAAGTTATTGTAATATAAGGAGTGATACTGGGAGCTAAGCTAAGCTTTAAAAGCCTCCATGGCATATAACAGACGTGGAGAGTTCAGAATACAGACTGCAATGAGTACATCAAGAGATCTAGGACTCATAACAGTTTTGGTCATGTAGTTTACTAGACATCTTAGAGACTGACGCATATGACAAGTTAAAAAAAAATCCCAAACGACTAAAAAAAATAAGAAGGCTGTGATGACATCCTCATACACAAAGGGTCTCAATAAATATGCTGCCTCTTTTGCTACCTTCCATAATTCCAAGAAATGGCAGTCTAGATTTTCATGCCCTGTTGGCTATGCTGTGTGCTGCAGAAATACAAGCAGATGATTGATGGGGTTTGCACTATGGAAGCCCTGGTTGTTGGCAAATGTACACTTGAAAAAGGATTCCAGATCTCTGAGCCACCAAAGGAACTAACAGAGTCTGTAAAACCATTTGTTTCAGATTTATATTTACTGTATGACAAACACAACTCTCCTTCTACCTGCTTTTTTATTACAAGAATAGCTTTGGTTTACAGAAAGTATTCATTCTAATTCTTAGTAAAGCAAGTATTCAGAACTAGGCAATGTTTGTGAGGGATTCCACAGGAAGCTTCCATGGAACATAAAGGAGCCAGTGAGCACTGAGAGTTTTTCAAGAACACTTTCCTGGAAGGACCCAAAGAGTTCATCCCCTTTAAAGGTAAGGGAAGCAGATGGAGCAAGAGACCCTCTTGGCTTAACTGTGAGCTTGAGTGTGCTCAAAACCACTTCTGAGTATGCTCAAAACAAAGAGAAGAGTACCACAGATGGACAAGTGGACAAATACTAGCTGAGAACTATGGGGGCAGTGCCAGGGTATGCAAAAATGCAAGTAGAAAAGTAACAGCTCAGCTCAAATGGAAATGGGCCAGAGATGTAAAAAACTACAAGAAAGGGCTCTTCAGGTAAAGAAGAAACAAGCAGCAGAAAGTAAAGGAAAATATTGAGCCACTGTTAAATGAGAAAGATGAATTAGTCACCAACAACACTGACAAGGCACAGGTTCTCAACTCTTTCTTCACCTCTGTCTTCCGTTTGGCCCCAGGCCTTGGAAACAAAAGTCCAGGTTGATGCAAACACAGAGCCACTGTCAGTGAAGGAAAAATTGCTTTGTGAACAGGAACTTGACCTTACAAATCAATGAGCCCTGACAATATTTACCTGAGGGTTCTAAGATGCTTGCTGATGTCATTGCAAGGCTTTTCTCCACACTTTTTAAGAAATCACAGAGATCAGGAAACATCCCAGAAGACTAGAAGAAGGCCAATGTCATCCCCATCTTTGAGAAGGACTTATAGGAGTATCCAGGAAATTACAGGCTCATTAGTCTTACTTCATTCCCTTGGAAGGTTATGGACTGTAGCAGTTGGGTTTCAGGAAGAGTGCCGAACAGCACCCTGGGAGATGTAATTTCCCAAGTACTCCCACACATGGGCAGTAAAATACCCACAGTGATTAGCTGTTAAGGTCACATGGTGTGATGTGTTAACCCGTATATAAGCTGTTGTCTGATTTGAATAAAGAGGATTTGGAGGTGAACCCCCACCAAGTTAGGCGGGTCTGTGTAATTTGTTTACTTATTATATTAATAAGCTACAAATGGCGCCCAATGTGAGGTTTGAACCCACAACCCTGAGATTAAAAGTCCCATGCTCTACCAACTGAGCTAGCCGGGCCCATGTAATTTGTTTACGTATTATATTAATAAGCTACAAATGGCACCTTGAGCATTGGGCATGACCCTGTATCAGGGATGATCAGAAACTGCCTTGTAACGAGGAAAATTCAGTAGCGTTCGGACGGGTTTGTTTTAAAAACTTGGAAGGCTTTTCTCCGAAAAAAAGCCAGATGTCACATACTGAGCTGAAAGCAGGGAGAGAACATCGTTAAAGAAGGACCTGGGATACCAGTGCTAAAAGGACTGAGACATCGTGTAGAAACGACATGGGAGCTCCGAGAATCTGACTACTGTGTACACGAGAGACCTGGCAGGGAAAGCTTTGAAAGAAAGAAAAGGTAAAGCTACAAAGAACTCGAGGTAAGAAGCCGGCATGGGAAGTTAAAATTCAAGGGAAATGATAGAAATAACTAGATCAGGATTCCTGGTAAGCAGAATGCTTAGTGTGACTTCTTGAAAAAAATTTGGAGAGACAGCTCCACAGAAAGCAGAGACAGAAGAAATGGACACTTTAAAAATCTCACAAAGAAACTTAAACTTGTCCACGGAGAAAAACTTTAAACCTCCTGTTCCTCTCACGCACCCCAACAGACAAAGGACTCTCCCAAGACACGGGAGCAGATATAGGGGTAGGAGAGAGCCGCGTGCAAACAAAGAGACCCCAACAAAGGACTTGGGCTGGTTTTTGCGCGGGCAGAAGGAAGCATGTGGCGTGGACCATGTGGTTGCTGGGGAGAGACAGACCTTGAGTCCTCGAGGCGCTGCCGACCTGCAGCCACGTGGCAGCCACGCCGCAAGCTGGGAGTCACCATCTTGCCCACAGACAGCTTGTCGAGTGTCCGAGCTTGAGGAAACATGCTTAAAACATGTTATTCCGGCAAGCATTGAACCAACAGAGGACAGACCGCTGCCCCTGCGCCGGCTGCCTCTGTGCTGCTGTTAAAAGAGTCTGTCGGGCTCGCTGTGCTCTGCAGAAGCACTGTCCGCAGCACATGGTGGTGCGCAGCAGCGCAGGGCTCTGGGTCCCGTGCAGCCATGGCTCACACCTGACACGGCAGAGGTGGGGGGCCGTCATTTTCGCCGGCCCGTGGAGCAGCAGTGCCAAAAGAGGGGCGGAGGCGTGGCAGGACCGGGGCGGCGGCAAGTCGCCGGGAAGCAGCACGCGCTGGGACCTTTTCGGGGGCTGCCCCGCCATTCGCGGCGAGGAGATGGTGTAGCCAAGCCCCTGCGCCAGAGTCGTCCTTGCCGAGCTGTATGTACCCCCGCGCAGCGCCGGGTCAAAACTCCGGGCACGCCGAAGAGGTGAGCGAGGCGGTGAACACCCCCCGCTCAGCCCTGGCCCAGTGTGAAAGCCCCGGGGCCGCAGAACAGCGGCTCTGGCTCCATGGGAGCCGGGGGGCTGGGGCCGCTCGAAACGGGCAACGACAACACTCCAGCTGTATGGGACGCGATGTGCTGGGACAGGACCTGGGGCCAGCCGGTTTGGCGCGGCAGGGAATGGTTCTGTGAAGCCCCGTCGAGCCGGGACATGACCGAAGCTGCCGCCCAAAACGAGGGCAAAAACTACCCCCCTTTCCACAGTGAAGTGCAGGGAGCGGGGCCAGGGCCAGGACAGTGTGAGCTGCCAGCAAACGGCAGAGACCTGCACTGTCTGCCTTGAGCAGAGAAGGAGACACACAGCGCCCACCGGGCTCCGACGAGAGACCCCCTGCGGGGGCGATTCTGCAGCTTGCGGTGGGAAGTAACAAAGGCCAAGGCTGAGAAAGACGGCCACACCCTTTGTGCTGAGACAGAGCAGGCTGCATTTGCGGCCAGCTGAGATGAGCCTCATGCACAGCTCACAGCTACAGCATCATGCTGTGAGCTCCCCTGAGATACCTACAGAGCTAAGTTAACATGTATCTTGTTGTCTTGTATCTTGTTATCTTGAAACCTTTGGTGTGAACGAATGAGAGAAGCTATGTGGACATGTATGCATGTAGACGTGGAAATACTTCTACACTTGCATAACACAACACTTATTCATTAAAAATCCTCATAAAAATCCTCAGAAAGTAAAGTTGTTGCTTAACCCAAATACACCTAAAACCTTAGGTAGAAAGTTCTAAGCGAATTTGCTTATTACAAGTGCTAAAGGTTGCACTAATGGAGTTACAGAAAGTTATATGAACAGGTTCAATAAAGGGCCTGTTCTGTTATATGCACTGTTCTATAATTTATCATAATACGCGGGATATGTAGGAGTTTGGTTTCAGGAAGAGTGCCAAACAGCACCCTGGGAGATGTAGTTTCCCAAGTACTTCCACACATGGGCAGTGAAATACCTATAGTGATTGGTCACATGGTGTGACATGTTAACCCATATATAAGCTGTTGTCTGATTTGAATAAAGAGAATCTGGCAGTGAACCCCCACCAAGCTAGCCAGGTCCATGTAATTTGTTTACTTATTATATTAATAAGCTACAATGGACCAAATCCTTCTGTAAGCTATCATAAGTCAGATGAAGCACATTACTGGGAAAAGTCAGCCTGGATTCACCGAGGGCAACACATGCTTGAGAAACCTAATCACATTCTGAAACAAAGTAACCTGCCCAGTTGGTGTAGAGTGAGCAATGGATATTGTCTACCTGGATTTTTCCAAGGCTTTCCATACAGTTACCCACAGCTTCCTCCTCCATAAACTGATGCACTGAGGTCTAGACAAGTGATCTGTGCAGTGGGTGGGGAACTGGCTGACAGGCAGAACCCAGAGCATGGCAGTAAACAGCTCCTTTCCAAACTGGCAACCTGTCACAAGTGGGGTCTCCAAATACCGGGCGTAACACTGTTTACTATCCTAATAATTGATCTGGATAATGGGATCGAGTGCACCCAGATGAAGTTTGCCAATGATACCAAACTGAGCAGGGAAGTGGGCACTTTGGAAGGGTGAGAGCCATCCTGCAGGAAGACCTGGATAGGCTGTAAGAGTGGGCTAACAAGAAGCTTATAACGTTCAACAAAGACATATGAAAAAACTTGCACATGGGAAAGCATAATCCAGGAGTGCAACACAGGCTGGGATCTACCTGGCTGGGTAGCAGCTCTGTGGAAAAGGACCTGGTGGACAAGCCGGTCAATATAAGTGAACAGCATACTGCTGTGGCAAAGCAAGTCAACAGCATGCACCATCAAGGGCATCACCAGCAGAGATAAAGAAGGCATTGTCGCACTCTACTCAGCACTTGTCACACAACACCTGGAATACTGTGTTCAGTTTTGGTCCCTGCTATGCAAAATAGATGTGGACAGGCTGGAGAGGGCCCAGAGAAGGACCACAAAGAAGACGAAAGGACTGAGAATCCTGGCACATGGAAAAAGGCAGTTCTCTCACCCTTTCTCAAAGCTTTGTTCAGCCTCAAAGAAAGAAGGCATAGGGAAGACTTTATCACCCTGTTCCAGTATTTAAAGGCGGTTGCAAAGATGATGGAGATCCCTTTTACAATGGCTCACATGGAAAAGACAAAGGGTAATGGGTACAAGTTACTCCTGGGGAGATTACAATTGGACACAAGAGGAACATTTTTCACAATGAAAACAATCAGCTATTGGAATAATTTCACTGGGGAAGTGGTGGATTCCCAAACATTAGACACGTCTAAGATTCAGCTGGCCAGAGTACTGGGCCATCTTGTCTAGACTGTGCTTTTGCCATGAAAGGTTGGTTGGACCAGATGATCCTTGTGGTCCCTTCCAACCTGCTATTCTATGATGAATAAGAGCATTGATTTTCAATCTTTGTCATTCAAAGAAGAATTTGCAGTAAAATTCCTTACCTTTCTGTACGGGAATTGATCTGAATTGGACAATATATTTTCATGCATTTTCAGAAAGTTTGGATAGAGTTTCGCAGATGACTGTATTCAGGTATCAACACACTCAGCCAGTGTGTCCCTAAGCAGCCTTTAGTGGGCAGTCCTTGCTCTTTACCTGATTCATGTGGCACTCCCACTCTTTATTTCTTAAAAAAAATGTGATCTGGAAATGCAAAGACACCAAAACCACCATGCTAGATAAATCATAGTATTTCCCAGGACTATGTTCTTACAAACATACAGGATTTATAGTTCAGAGCTAGCACAATCAGTTTTACCTTACCTAGACTTATATTTCTCTGCTTCCCTTCCTTAAAGTATATTTACAAAATTGAAACAAGAAACTTAACAGGAATATGAGATGGTTTTTTCCCCCATATGACTCCTCTACCGAATCACATCTCACGTTGCCCTATCACCCATATGGGACATTTCCTTCCTTCTAGGACAAACAGTTGAGCAAAGTAAAGTTCTTTCCTGCAGAAGTCAGCCTAGTTTCCTGAAGCTCGGCAAGTTCCCCAGGGTCTTATTTATAAACTTACTTTGTTCTGCTTCTGGCAAAATAATGGATGTTCCCACTGATTTCCCTGCAGAGTAATTTGGCTGAAGACTTTTCCTAAGACTGTAGCACTAGTTGTTCCCACTTTGGTGGGCACTATCAAGGCTAATGGTCATTTATCACTCCTGCTCCAGGCTCCAATAGCCTGAGGCATCCCATGATAAAGCAACTGAATCAGAATTCATAAACCGAATGCTGAAATTACATAAATAAAATAGTTTCCAAACCAACTCTCACTTCTTGCTCAAGCAGTTTCTGCAAAATCAAGCATTTTCAGAAGAAAAATTTCCCCTCACTGAGGCAAATAATCCTCCGTGATATTTATTTTGACATAGAAGTTTGTGCAGCCAAACAAATGAGATTAGAAATCAAACCTTACTTAGAATGATACTCTTATCACAATACAGCAGCATTCTGAAGACATAAGCTACAGATTTTTTTCCTTCCTTCGGATGTGTTATTTCTAAGGGCTTGAAAAAAGGAACACCACAACATTTTTGATGTAAAAAACATTGAAGATTCAGTCAAAACACTTTAAAACTGTCAACAAAATTTTTAAATAGAATGAAGAAAAATAAGTACTTCACTGGACACAGAGGAAAACACTTGACTACAAAGTTCTTACGAATGCTACCGAGCTTTCCTTGGCTTCTACCAAGTAAAAGGACCTCTTTTCCTTAACCTGAACTAGAGGTGTATAGGGGCAGAAATGGAGGTTTTGAGGCAGGAATTGAAGAGCTGAAGTCAGGAAAAAGATCATGAGAAGAACTTTCCCTCTTCTTTCACTTCTGTGAACTGAAAATTGCTTTTGTGCAAATGGTTGTTGTCTTGTTGTCACTAGACACAAATCTATGGAAAACGAATACTCAAAGATATTATTTGAACAAATTCTCTCCCAAACAATGACCAGCAACTATCAAAGACATTTATAGAGAGAAGGATCATAACAAACGTCCACTGGGATAACTCTCCCATTCATATCATTTAAGGGAATGACACCACATAGAGCCCACAGAAGTGAAGTTCCACTATCCATCTCTTTTCTGTGACTGTAATGACAACCCAGAGGAGTGTGTTGATCCTGCATATGTTCTTATCCTGATCTTGTTATCTCTGAACTGGAAGCTCAAATACGGAAAAAAAAAAAGAACATCTTACAACACTAACTTCAATACTACCACATTTGTAACTTTAAAAGAAAAACCTGTGGCATAAAGACAGAAACATCAGACAAGGTTTCATGAACTAAATAGCAAAGCTTAAGAGAGCTCTGCTATTCCACTATCCCCAAATAAGTTTTTTTACAAGGAAAATGCTATCTATTCTAGAACCTAGGACTGTATTCTGACTCAAATACACACTGAAAACTGTAAATCTGTTGTCGTTAGATATGTAGAATGAAGATTTTAGAACCTTTTATTGGGGAATATTTGTGTAACCCTCAGACCGGCTGATGATTCCTCAAAATCCAGCCACTTCTGCAACCACAACAGACTCATCCTCTGCCAGAAGCACTGGCTTGGCTTAAAGAAGTTTCACAGCTATTCTGAATTTGATCGCTCTTTGCAAAGAACAGTCTGATGATTCACCTACAGCAAAGAAGTTCTTGCTACATCTTTTCTTGTTATCGCAGATCCTGACCTAGTTTTTCTTGTTTCAAAACAGAACCAAAGCACATCTAATGCTCCCTGCAATAGAAGTTCTCATCAGTTAATCTATTTCAGGTCCTCTTACAGTTCTTTGGAGTCAGGCTGTAGCTTAGGCAGGTTAAGTATATTATGTACTATTTTGTGTATGAATACTAATGTTTGTTAGGGGCCCCAATACAAGATTAGAGATAGATTAAAAAAAATATGGAACTATTTCACATACAGTAAAAGACTTAACGGCATCTACTGTAAAAAACACAGATACTGTTGCAAGTCAAAGTGATTGCTTTGCCAGAAAATTACAGACCAAACTGAAATTGAAATTCTTGCCTGAAGAATGGAGGAAAGCGCATGCACATGCACACACAAATGCTGCCTTTTCTCTTCCTTCCACCTGAGCCCCCACTGCTGTTAAGTGCCTAAGCATTTGTAGGGATGATCCCTAACAAAGTCTCTCAGAACTGGTAACGCAGTACACATGCCTTTGCACAGAAAGGTCAGAAACCAAGCAATAAGCTTTCATAATTTCTCTTTTCAATTATAAATGGAAGCAGATATAAGAAATAGATGTTTCAGAAAGCTTGAATGTGCTGTTATATCAGAATACTACGGGATATCAAACATTTCCCTTTCCACCTCAGATTACATAAAAATACCAATACTCAATTTCCCACATAAATGGCCTGTTTCATTTTTAAAAGCTTGATTTTTTTTATTCTCTGTGTGTTTTTGTACTTTTTTTTATCCTGTTTCCTCACAGTGTTCTCTTTATGCTGGGAAACACTGGGGGTCTTTTGGCCTTGGCGGGATGGTGCAAAGACGATCTCTCTGAACACTTCCTGGCAGGCAACTGAAGCAAAGGAGGGTAAATTGTTCCATGGGAAAGTGAAAAGGGGACTTTAGAATGGACTAGACACACAGCTGGCAATCAAATGACAGATGGCAAAAACCAACACCACTGCATTGGTTAATTTTCATTTTTGACTCCTTGCTTATGCATTAGTGTAGCAATAACCACCCTCACCTCAATACCACGAGATAAGGATATATGACAACAATTTCTGATTGGGGGAAACAAGGCAAAAGTTCTCACTAAGCTAAGTCAGGCCTTTTTCTTCTTTTATTTTTTTTCCACAAAGAACACACTGAAAAGCCTTTCTTGTCACATTCTTTAACAGCAAGGCTTTCATTAGCAGGCAATTCTCACCAAGTACTTGCAGAGATGGTGAATGCATAGCTCACCTTGATTTGGGCAACTCTCTTTGGGGTGTCCTTGTGTGACAGCTACAGACACTGTACACTTCAGGATCCTGTCTCCACAGACCAAACAAAAATTCACATGTGTTCTTTAAAATTTGAGCTGTCATATTCTTCACGATGACAGTGGTGAGACACTGGAACAGGTGGATGTTCTATTTCTGGAAGTGTTCAAGGCTAGGCTGGATGAGGCTTTGAGCAACCTGGTCTAGTGGAAGGTGTGCCTGTCCATTGCAGGGGGTTGCAACTAGATGATCTTTAAGGTCCCTTCCAGCCCAAAACATTATGCGATTCCATGATTATCAGGAGCAAATGTTTTAAATGCAATAACATTTTGAAAGTTGGTTCTATACAGTTAAATTATTAGATTTAAGGGCTTTATATTCATCTTATGGAGATTTTACAAGTCATGTTCTAATACCTTCTGGTAAGCAGAAAAAAACCTGCCCCTGCCATCTCCCCCAAAAAAGATGCATTTATAAATTTCCAGAAACACATAGGTGATACATGTGAACTGATGTTAAGGTAGAAAGCATGTTTCTATACCAAAACATGTAATTTCTCCTATTGGGCAAATCAAAGCAAGACAAGGCTTGCATAAATCTTCCTATTACACTTATCACTCTAAATAGGAGATGCTTTTAAAAAATTCCACATTGGTCAGTATTTCTGTAAAGCTCACTTTTTTTTTTTTTTTGAGGGAACTGCTTAGTAGCACTTGCTAGTTGAGTCTAGTTAGGGTTTTTTTCCATCTCTTCCAAAAATGTAGAATAAATACAACTGGATCTAGTGCTGGTCATTATGCAGCAGGAAACAACAGAATAGTTAATATGTATTAATGCAAGTGTGACAGATATGACTGTTGAGTGATGTCTAGAGGGATTGCTTGCTCAGTGTTTGTGAAACTGAAAGGAACTTGGCAACAGTCCCTAGTAAGCAAGAAGTCCTTAAATTAATATTGCCCAGTTGCAGAACTCAGGCAACTGAAATCATCTCAGTTCACAGGCAGCATTGTGCACAGATTGTTCAATTTAGACAATTCTGTATATTCCGGTGTTTCTTTTTCCCCTTTTAACAGGCATGGTTTTCTTTAGGCAACCTAAAATGCTGAGCGATGCAAGTAACCAACCAGTTACCACACATGTTGCCTAACAGCAATTTTGAAATTAAGGAAAAGCATTGCAGTTTTGTAATAAATAAAGTGATAGACAAACAGATATGATCAAAGAAATTCAGAACTCACAAATGTTCTCTTCACTTATGGATTATTAATGAAGGGGAAAAAATGAATGAGTAAATAACTAGTCATACTTCTGCCTGGCGTGAATGAAGCCATTCAAGTACTCACAATTTATAACAGAAACACCAACAAGCAGCATCACTTAACTACAGCATCACTTCCAAATGCCACCATAATTAGGCTAGAAATGCTGTTCTTTGAGTCATGAATAGGATGTGCTTGGCCTTGTTTTCTATATAGGATCATGCCATCCAAGTGCAGGCAGCAGCATTTATTGAGAAATTCACTGAAAGATAATATATGATTATAAAAGGGATTCATGTAAGTTTAGTTAAGAGCAACTTCAGACATTATTTTCAATTACTGAGATAAAATCATGGCTTCTCTCAGGAGGAAAAAAGGAAAGTTTTTCCTATATACTACATAGAGCATATGAAAGCTTTAAGAATAGCCCACATTCACAAACAGTATCAGCTTCTTACTAATATTCTTTAGCTCTGCTTTTCCCTCCCTCAAATAATTTTCCTATTATTTTCAACATTTTGTTTGATCGATTAATAAAAAGTAGGTTTCCTGCTGCAGATAACAAGTCACAGAATTCCCTTTACATTGAATATGTTTACCCTGCTCTCAAGAATACTAACTGATAGCTTCATTTTTTTTCACCAAATCTGCAGGGCTCTCTGGCCAAGCATCAAATTTTTCTGCACCAAACTCCTCATTGGTTTCAGAGAGCATAAGGATAACAGCAGGACACATGCACAAAATTCTAGTCCTCCTTAATTTGCGTGAGGATCTGCAGTCAATTAACCAGGAAGTCTCTGTTAACTTACATTAAAAAACAAAACCAAAACTTTACCAACTTGTCTTGAAAGGCTGCAGGTCTGGAGAAAAGCACCATCTTCAGCCCCTCTGAATTCACTATCAAAAACGTTAGCGTCCTTATTTAACATCCTCCTCTGATGTGAGAGAATATGTCTACACTGTCTACTTCAGACATATAACTCTGCTATGACTTAACCTTGTCACTGTAGGGTTCCTACGCACTCAGAAAATGCTCACAACACCTGAAGCCAGCAATTCAGAACCCAAGGGGTTGTACAACACTCACTGCGTAAGCTCCTAATTCTTGCACTTATGTTACGTGCTCAGAGCAAGCACTACTCTCCAAAAATTTCAGCGCAGCACCACGCTTCGTGCACACTGTATGTATGAAGAGAATCCCTTTGCTAACTCAGCCTTGCCGCCTCATTTCATTACCTGCACTTCCATGAGTAAGAAAAATAAATCTACCTGTGCGTTATGCCTCTTTGGGCAACAGAAAACCTCAGGAGTTCAAGAGCAGAATGTATACAGAAATAAAGAAACTATATTTATTTTCTTTGGCACAGAAACCTGGAGACATGTCATGGACATATATCAGTCCCCTTAAGATAACTACTTGTTATCTTAAGTTGACAGTACAATCTTGTTACTCTCCCATCAGACCACTGTTGGACTCACGCACAGCAGACCTGCAGCTCCAGAGCAGTCTAGCCCTTCTAATACATTCCATTCATCTTCCAAGGTACACTTTATTAGCTTAGGAATAAAAATAAAATAATCTATATTGCAAATAGTAGAGTCACTAATACTACACAGATCTTTTAAAGGTAAAATAGGAAAGCACGTATGGCAGAACATTTAAGGCCTTACTAGACTGAGAAAAAAAGCCCACCTCTGTTGAGAAAGTACCATCTGTACCCTTTTAAAGACAAAACCAGAAGTTTTCTAGTCATAAGCTCTCACAAAATTATTGGTTGATCACCTGCTGTCTTACTGTACATCAAGCTGTTTTTCCAGCAGGATTTTTCACTTACATTGCCCAAATGAATGTCTCTCTAAAAATAAAAAAAAAATAGTCACTTGCAAATAACTCCCTAATCTGCCATCCTTTCAATAGGACTGAAGTGCTCTTCACAGACATAGTACACAAGCATCTTGAATTAGCGGGGAACTATTTTTAAATACATGAAGGATAAGATACAAAATTAGTTTCATGGGGAATGAGAACCTGAGATTATTTACTTTCCCTTAATTACTTTGACTCACCACTCATTTAGCTTTCCAGTAGTACTACCTATTTCACACTCAAATTTTGAGTGTGAAACTAGAGACATATGAGTAGGTTTTTTGAACATTAAGATTACGGACCTTAATGATACATAACCACATTTCTCAAATTGACTTACCCACATAAAAAATAATTACATATACTGTATGGTAAAAATATCCCTTTCTTTGGAACAACTGCTTCAAAGTAAGGATTCCTACATAAAAGCAAGAAATTTTTTTTGTGCAAAAAAAGAAAATTCTGACAACTGTACAAAACTGTTCTACTTAAAAGGCATGGTAGCCTCTTATACTACTGAACTGATATAATGTAAGGAGCAAAACAGAGATTATTATTTGAAAACTACTTTTGAGAGCAAGGAATTCAGGTGACAGGAAAGCCTGCCTGAGTCCTGAACTCAAGAGAGGTAGCCTGATTTTCTAAGCCTTTGAACAAAAAGAAATTAAGTGTGGCCATACAGCACTATTGGGCTACATCCATTACCCATCTTTGCTTCTTATGACATGGGCACATTTCTATCACTTGCACAGGATACAAAAAAGGAAAGCTAGAGTAGTCTGCAGTCCTATCCCTGTAGAAATAAATTAATTAGAATTTTTAGGACAGAGCAACGTAATACAAAATAGCAAGAAAAGTAAGTAAAAAGGATGAAGGGAGCAAAGAACAGGAAAACTACAGAGAGGACGGTGCACTAAACAGAAAACACCACACCTGAAATATAAAAGAAATGAAGGCTGCAGTAGAAAGACAGGGAACAGAGAGAAATAAAGAGGAGAGAAAGGAGAGCTATAAAAATTAAAAGAGAGAATGTAAGACAAAAAGCGATAGGGAGATAGGCATACAGAAGGGACTCCTTAAAACTTTAAAAAACAAAACAAAACAAAACAAACCCACAAAACCAAAAGAAGCCCTAGGAGCAACCACAACTCTACATTCACCCCCTAAAATTCCTCTAGAAACCAGAGCTGGAACAAAAGTAAGTGAAATTAATTTCATTGGCTAATGAAGCTTCATTTGATTCTGACAGCTCAGGGCTCAGTCCTGTCTCTGACAGGACTTCTTAGCAGAACTTCTCAGCTCGCATGGGATTAAGACTGAGCTGAAGCAGTGCCTGAATGATTTTCTGCACTGAAACACCTGAGATACTGCACACTATAGCATCAGCACTGGATGTGTAAGGATGACTAGCCCTTACTAGGTAAGAAAATGAGGAGGGAGAAAACCCATTAGAGTACTATATGTAGCAGCACATACTACTGCCACCATGTACAGGAAGTAATGACTTCTCTCCCTGAGTTAACAAGCAAATTATTATGTTATAAACTACTAATAATTCTTCTTTCAGCTGTCAATGACTAATTTATCTTTAAAAAAATGGTCTGGTAAAGAAATTACCAAAGGAATCACCATGAAGCAAAAGTGGATTTTCTGAAGGCTTTCTAGGAAAGATGGTAAGAAACTTTGGGTTCCACTTCCCACCAGTGGGAATATTGCACTGTTCCAACAAAACAACCACTGGAGTGGAGAGAAAGAAGTAGGAGAGATCCTGAAAAGAATTTATCAAATTGCTTATGAGAATATAATGAATATTAACAGAAGACAGTACAAATTCTCCTGAAAATTGAGTATTCCTGAGGTTTGGATCCCTTCTTCTAGGCTGTCAAGGTTGCTAGGGAATTTTACAGTTAATGGTGTATTTCCATATGAATGTATGAAGAAGGGGGGAGGGTTTGCAAAACTGAATCTTAAGCATGGAGTTTTCTTTGTGCTTCAGAGAGAAGAATATGATGTTCTTGTAAAGCTGAAATAAGAAGCTTTCATATTTAACTACAGATTATCAAAGATTTTTAGTAGAAAAACGTACACAGAAAATGTTTGAAGAGGCACTGTGAGGAAGAACTTGCTTCTCTTACTATGGTTAGTAGGAAGGCACCAGACTTGCCATAACACATACTGTAAGGACAACAAGTATTCCTCAAACAACAGCAGCTTTGTTCTGCTTTAACAGATAAAAGCAACAAGTTTATTTTGCTTTAAACAGATTATGTCCATTTTTCATAAACTATTTAGAAAGCACATTGCTGTGGGCTTCCCAATGACAAATACACTGAGGCACCAGCAAGTGACAACATACTTTGTACTCTTTGACATGGATGAAAGAATTCAATTCAATTTTTGGTTTTTTTTCTATCTGGAAAGAGAAACGTCTAAGAAAAGTATTTTTTAGCCCTACTTCCTGAGAACGAAGCTTAAGCAATGCTCTGTCTGCATCATTATCTGTTTCTCCTCCCTTCTCTTTGCTAACTTTGGGTAACATTGGTCAAGAACAACCAAAACTGACAGAGGGCTGAGTTCTCTCATTTTAATGAAAATAAGTGGATGATTAAAGAACAAAAATAATAAACATTATTAAGTGAACAAATAATAAACAAATGCTAGGTACTTAACCTTGCATCAGAAAATCCATGGAGCAATCACCACTAAACGAGAACCTGCAGAAAACAAGGTAAGGTTGGCGCCATGCTCACATCACCATCACCATTTACCTGGTTATTTTCCCCATCCTTTAGTATTCAAAGCATCCCAACTCAAGCTAGGTTTATTGACTGCAAGCATACAGTAAATACAGACACGCTTTCATTGGCAACTGCTGTGACAGCTGATCTTCACAACACAGTATTATCTTAATAAACTGTCTCTCAGCCCCAGGGTCTTTGTTCTCATATAAATGACCCACAGTTGGTGACCCTGGATCTTATACAAAGCATGACGAGCACAGAGGTTATATGAGTTAATTGCATAGTGCCTACAAAAATAGCATGCTTTCTTCCCTACAACACTGTGGTCTTTCTCTCCTGAAAAAAAGTGGAGTTACACCGTAATTCAAGTTAATGACAGAACTGTATATCTGGATAACTCTATCATTAGTTAATGTTACCACCACATGAGCTTGTCTGTATGGTATCTGACAAAGAAATTCGAGTTAAACAGCTTCCTCCAGAATGAAGACAATATTGGATTAATTAGGTAACTTACTACACATTTAGAAAATGAAGATGAATATCCCTTTTATAACCATATTAAAATCTTACGGAATAAGAACCAGATTGCAATCTGTTATTGAAGTATAACTCATGAGTATCTTTTGAATTACTCAAAATTTAAATCACTGGAGATCTGAATCTGGCCCCATACATCTTAAAAGAACATTTGACTCATTACTCATGTAAAAAGGACTCAATTTCCATGAACATATAATGCACAGCAACTCATTTGTTTCCTAGGAGAGTTCAAAATTCTCTGCCAAAAGAACTCAAATTCTGGTACTCCAAACATACTACGTTATTTGTATTGGTCTACATGCTAGTTTTACTACTAGTTATGGAGTGAACGTCTGGAGAAAAGAAGAAACTGGAATCTAATGGACCCTCAGTCTTTTCCCCACACACTCCCAGAACTCAGGCAACTTTCCTCCTCCTGACTGAAGACAGCCACTGGAAATACTGTAAGAAGTCCATAAAGCTTTTACTAGCTAAAATAGCAAGCGCAGACTACTGAATTAATTTTGTAACATGATTATTCCTCCAACATGGTCCAAAACTGAAAGCACATAACTCTAAATCAAATACACAAAAACACAGTAGCTGAGTCATAAATCTCTAAACAGTCTCGGCTACCATTCTTTTAGTCTATTTTCAATTGTGCCTTAACAACTTGGGAGAAATCTACATAAGATTTTTGAAGACAGATTAGTTTTCTCTCTACCTATGCTTTATGATGTTCTTGCATCAGCCAGGTATGAACCTCAACTTGCATTAGCACAGGACAGTGTGTGACAAAGTGAATTTATCAAAATGCCTCAACCCTAATAGTGAAACACGGAAAAATGCCCCACACTTAGCTGGGCAGGGAATAAAATATTTTCAACCATGTTCAACTGCCAATGTCTCATACAACAAGTGCTACATATTTCAGTGTTTTGACACAAATGGGGATAACAGACTGATCGTCTGGATTTCAGTTTAAGTTAGGAAACCATGCTCCTTCTGACTGTCACACTTCCTTTTATCCCACTCACTGTAAGACTTGCCGAGAATCACAGACAAATAGAGCTGGAATCAACTATGCAACAGGATCAATTGCATCCTTTAAAGACAACACAGTTATATCTATCAAATTCTTGAAGACCTCAACTGGTAAAGCCCCACAGTGTTTACATGATCAATTCTAGAATCCCTCTGCATCCTTACTACTAAAAACATTTTTCTAAACTTTTTATTTCTTGCAATATTCAGCCTATTACTTTTACTCTACTCACTGTGGTCACTGCAGACTTTTTTCCTTGTATGTCAGACTTCTTCCTGTTCTCTATCTTCACTTAAAACATTAATCTTGCAACTCAGTTTTAACAGCTGCTGAGACAGCCTTCAATATTTTTCTCAAATATTTGGTGTTAGTTATTTGCAAGTTAGATGAATAAAGTTTCCATTTGAACTGGAGTGTCATCGGGCTGTACCTGGTGGAAATCCTTCTGAAACCATCATTAGTTGCCTTCCTAAGATTTCTGCTTCTCTAGGGAGTTTTTGTATTTATATAAAAATATAAAAGAATCATACAATGCAGTATAAAAATTCTTTACAAAAGTCTCATTCAATTTCAGTTAGATAAATTTGCATTATTGAGGACCACCAAGTAGAGGCTAAAATAAAGATAAGATCTTCCTCAGAGGATGTCCATGGGTAACTGAAGGAAGCATACATACTTCCTTTTTTTGCCCAGCGAATTCCTATTTACACAGATAGTTCTTTCTCAACAAGATTAACTCAGCATCAGGAAAAACCTACCTCAGAAGTTCACATTTCAATTTGTTTTTTGCCACTGCTATGCTTGCTCCTCAGGCACTTAAAGAATACCTCCTTGTACAGTCATTCAACGTCATCCCTTAGAGACACGGCTGAGAGTGTTACAAATGTCTGCATTTTTCCTTGCATGGATGTTTATAGCCACTCTCTGAACACCTCTCACATTGACTGAACCATCTTGCATTAAAAGAAGTGCTGTTTATTTTAGGTTTGGGTTTTTAGTTTTCCATTTCCCTTTTCCTTCATTCATTTAACAGTGAACTAGTGAATTTAAACGTCTTTAAAAGAGCAGTGTATGCAGGCTTACATCTCACCCTATATTGCTCATTTTGTGTTATGCTGACAACAATGCCAGCATGAGAGGAAGTTTCTCACCAAGTCTGAAGTCTTCATTTTCTACTTCTAAGACCGGAGTGGCTATTGGTCTTTGTCCTCCCTGATAACAAAACAACATTGAAGACCACTGAAACCAGAACAGTGACTTCAGTGATCATCACAGCCATACCTCAGTGATGAATGGCTTTGGAAAAGGATTTCACCTTCAGGATTATCAAATTCAACCTTCTGCTTTCAATTCGATATACAGTTTCATCTGGCAGCCCATCTGACATTGAAGAACTAAAAGAAACTGATTCTCTTTATGATTTCAAGATGGCCATTAGCCCTTTCTGCCTAGCTACTCATGCAGCATTTATACTTTAGGTATAGAGAACTATTTGATTACAGTGAGTTGACTAACTCATTTCACACTACTCCTTCTATTCTTGGGCAAGATGAGCCTGAAAATTATTAATTTTACAATTTCTATTTTATTTGTATTATTTACTAACGAACAGAATCAACTTTGTTAATGTGGAAAAGCTAAACCTACGTGTGAGACCAACGAGCTGGCCTTATACAGAACTGCCCTGTCAGATGTTCTGCCTGCTTCTAGATTTGAACAAATGAAGCCTGGTCTGACCGCGCAGGTCTCCCTTCTCACCACTATTCATGGAGAGTGGATTACACTAAGCAGCTATTTCATTCTTTCATTATCAGCTAGCCTTCTCTTTCCTTTTCCCCAGAGACTTTATGCAGTTACATAACCTCCCTTAATATTTTCCAAGAAACTGAAAAAGGAATTCCAATTTCCAGCCCTTCTCTTTCACTTAAAAAAATGTTAATAGTTTCCTTCCTAGGCTGAATTTACAGTTGCCTTCTCTTTTGCAAAGAAAACAATATAAACTATGCATTACATATGTTCTGTAAAATGATAAGAAAGTTAAACAAATTCATCATGAAAAATAAAAATGCAAAACTCAACCAATGACATATGCACCACACCTGGTTTCACATGTTTTTCTGTAACAGTATTAAGCTTATAGAATTGGCAAGAAACTGGATAGCTAAGTAGATTGGCAACAGTACACTGAGGCTTTCAGCTCAAGTTTAGCCCAGCTTCCTCTAGGAACTGAAATCCCATGTTCTCTCACAGGCTGTCGATGAAATAAAATGGTATTGGCTATCTGGTTCATAGAAAATGGGAGATTACACTGCAAAAAAGATTTATCAGCATAAATGGTATTTCCTGTAACTGAAGATATGAATAAACTTGAACAAAAAAAATGGCCAAGGGTGCCTTCATTTGCTAAAACAAAATTAACCAAAGAGGTGCTTATTTTAGGCAAGCTAATGGAAGGCAACATATAGAAGATTCTAAATCAAGTGTACTTTCCAGGACCTTTAAATCTTCAGCTTTCTCATGAAACAGCCTGACATCAATACCTCCATTTATGCTCTGCCTGAAGACAGTAGAAGCCAGATGGGGGTGTGCATAGGTGGCATGAGGATGCATGAATAGACCACCCATTTATGGCTAGTAAATCAAAGCAGAGTGCTTATTCACATCCAGGTGCCTTATCTGCCAGCAGAGGATTGTAAACATACAACTTTGTGATGCGCCTGTAACCATACTACCCTGGTTGTGATCTCAGCAGATTGCACTGTTAAGCAAGGGTCCTACCTTCAAGAAAAACTCTAAGTGGATCACTTATTTGGTAAATGCAACTTTCTCCAACATCTGTTAAAAGTCATCAGAAGAGATTAATCCATGGATCTCTGCCACCAAAACACCTCTACAACTGCAGAATGAGAGGGAACTGCTTCACTTGGTAGAAAATAGCAAGCTCTTATTCTATATACAGAGCAGCCACTGAATTAGGATATAACATAATTTCACAGGATGTCAGACCAACAAAACATTAGAAAGCAATCTACTGCTTTCAGATGGAACAAACTTATTTGTCATTGCTGAAATACTACTTATAAGGGCAGAAGAACCAGTGCTCGTTCTAAGAGCATCCTCTCATTCTGGTTATTGCATTCTGCCTCCCTAAGTTCACCCCACTCCTTTATCAGCTCCTTCTATCTCATTTCTTCTTTGCTTCCCTGACAAAATGCTTCCTAACAGGAACGGGTAAATCTAAACAGAATTGTTAAAAATACTATTAAACCCTCACTGTATTCTACCCCAGGCAGAGCTATTATGTCCTGAAGGATTTTTACACCGTGTGTAGGGCACAGACCCCTCTAAAATCTACATAGAGACAACCTGTCATACCAGAATAGTTGTATATTATCCATTCGGGACATGGAGGAACTGCTCCTCATCAAATATTGTTGAGATCTAGTATACCAAACCCCACATCCCAAATAGTAACACTATGTTAAAAGTACCGGTATAAAACCACTTTCAAGGCTCATTTAACTTAACTCTAAAAATAAAGATCTATTAACAGAAACAAGTTGCAATTAAGATTACTGTTGACCTAGCTTCTCTCTGCAAAGTGAAGATAATAATCTTATATTTACACAGTACCTTTCTGTCTAAAGTATCCCATCCAACAAGCCTGATCTTAGACACACTTATACAGAAGAGTGTTATTAACATACATAACTAATCCTAAGTAAACCAATCTACACAATTTGATTACCGGCATGTACCAAGCTTCATCCACTCAATTGTATGCGTTCTTTTTATCTAACTTATCCAACCACCAGCAAACTATTCACCCACCAAAAAAATGTTCTTCTAGCATAAGTATGCACTGGTAGTCAACATCAGTCTTAACCCTTATATTTTGCCTAAAAAAAACCCCAAACTTCCTGCAGCTTCATTCAACCTTTTTTCAGACCTCCATCACCAACATTATCCACCAGCCCCTAGACAAGCACTAACAAGCACTGAACCTGGCTTACCTCTCAGAGGATTTGTTTTTAAGCAGTCACCTGGGGTGTATTGGGAGTATATTGGTTTTTAATAGACAGACCAACTTTTTCCATGTTATACTACACACAGAAGACGTACATCTGGCTTCCACTACTTCAGAACACCCCTTTCTTGCACCGTCGAGTATTTAAACCAAAGGTCAGTCTCACTAACCAAGATCTACCCCAGACCAGCTTTCCCCTGTATGGTGGGTACTCCTGCAGGATTACAATTTTAATCATTGACATGCAAAGAAGGGTTATTCTGAATCACTTGTTTTTACCTTGCAGTTGCCAAACTACGCGTTGTTTAAACAGTTGGCTGTCAGGTATCCACAAAGCACAGCAGAGGGAAATCCACCTCCTCCTCTGCAATTGGCATGGCTGTTGGAAAACATTCCCTGATGATATCAGTCTGCACTTCAATTTATTTTTTTTTTCTGAATACTTGCTTCAAGTAAAATGAATTGCAATAAATCAATGTAATAACATCATTCCAGGAAAAGGCTCCTCAAGAAAACTGCCATTACACCTCAACCTGCATCTTCTCTGGCTAAGTTTTCTCCCGGTCTACATGGATGATGGAGACTTTTAAAGAAATGTACCCTCGGAAAGACCATCTGTAAGTCTCTCCCCCTTTCTCAGTCTCTTCCAGAAAACACACTACTGATGGCAGTAATCATCAGGACTTACACTGCACACTGACTAGCCAGATCACAGGAGGCAGCTGTTATGAGATCAGGGCATCATGGTGGGGGGACAGGAAGGAAGTACCTGCTATCCATCATTGCTACCTGATGGTAGTAAGCGTCTTTAGATGACAAAACAAAATGCTGCAGAAACAAGAAACTGTCACCCCTGTGCCCTGCACACCACCTGGGCTGCTCATTGTTTTTAAAAGGAAAAACAAATTAATAAACTATAGCTGTTTACTAGAAAAATCTACTGTAACTAATTCTTGCACATCCACCATCCCAGCACTGGCTCATCCTGAGCCCATATGATGACCCTGTTCCAAGTCATGCATTATAAAAGCGTAAAACCAAACTGTCTCAGGACTGGAAGCCAAATCAAGGGTGGTTGGCCCAGTATCTAACCTAGCTTCACTTGTAACCTTCAGCTGAAACTAGAACAAAACAGAAACGTGAAAAAAGGCTGTTAGATCTTGTACCCCATCTCCTTGAAAACACAGAATTGCCTTCTCTGGAATATATATTAGCAATCTGCCTACTCTTATTTTAAAAATCTGAAGAGGCATGAGGGGCTCGCTCTACACCTGGACTAATACAGGCTACAATACATGTTTCTATTACTGTGTTTTGGCCCAGAATTCATCTTAAATTTTTATTTCCTCGATTTCTCCATTTAATCCTAGGTATTCTTGCACAAAATGCATGAAAAAAATCTGATTGGTTTGACTAAAATATATTTCAAATATAGAGATGTAGTTAACCTATCTCTCCATGTTCAGTGCCAGACTAGAAATATGTCAATTTTTGTCTATTTCCCCTCAAGCTAGTTCCTCCAGACCCCCAAGTATTTTGTTGCTCTTCTTTGAGCTTCACTCAAATTGTCAATACCTTCCTGTTAATACGATATTCAGAGTTTTCATGTGTTCAAGGCAGATTCTTATAAAAAGGGAATCCCACCTCTTTGTTCACATATATGGTACCTTTTTCTTGACAGCTCAAGCACAAACCATGCTGTTCTGTAATCAGTTCACACTCCAGAATCATGAATTAATTCTTGGCCCCTTCCAGCATTGCTATTACCACCAGTAAGTTCCCGATTTGATACCCCCTGCCCCGTGATCTTGCCTTTTGCTCTTATTTGTTTCCTTCACTCTATTCTGTACAAATTCTTCTGAAGTTCTGTTTAGTCCAAAGCAAAGACATTAGTTTCAAAGGTTATATGTTTTGCTCAAGGCCCCTATTCAACAAAGCATTTAATTACATGCCTAACTTTCACCACTTGCTTAAATCCGGTTGATCTCAGCAAGCAGAGATGAACTTAAGCATACATTTTTAAAAAAAAGTTAGGTGTGCAAGTCAGTTCTCTGCTGAGCCAAATCCTCAGTTTCTATAATCACTTGGATGGTTTATTTTCCCTGTTTGGCACGAATTGACAGCTCAATGCTTTAAGGTTACAGGATTTTAAAAATGAAGCTTCAAGAGAGTCCACAACTGTCATCATGCTTTGTTTCTTTCTTAAAATAAAAAAAGGAAATAAATACCTAAGTAAATATGCCTCAGTGCAGTAATCATTAAGGTTATAGGATTAAAACATGCAGTAAGTAACTCTATATTCTTATTTCTGCAGTACCCTCAAAAAAAAAAAAATCCTTGTGAAAAATTTGAAAAAGCATGTGTATCTCAGCAAGATTTGCAGCATGTTCCCCAGTAGCTCATTAGCCACAACCATCATTGCATAAACAGAGACAACAAAAGTGTCCATTTCTTAATTGCTATCTACCATATGCCTTTAAGTGGAATGGACATAACTCACTGTTCCACAAAAGATGATCTTTAGTGGGAAGAAGGGAGAAGAAGGTACTAGTCTTTGGTTTTGGTCATGGGTTGACTATTTCCATCAGTGGCCAACCCATATTACAGCAGATGTAAATTTTACATTCATCACCAGCAGCAAATGCAGTTGGCATAACAGGAGTTTCGTGGAGACTATTTAAAATCATTTCCAAATGTCTTCCATTGTTTACACAGAGAATACTTCACGACCTTTCTCTCCCCCCCCTTGTTTTTTTCTTTGTACTTTTTGTTTTCTTCGCCTTCCCTCATTCTACTGCCTGGTAAACACAGGCAGAGGCTAAGTGGGGACTGCAATTAGGCTGCCATATCAAGCTTCATCTGTGGACTACCTAATTTTAAGACTCAAGGTTTGGGAGGGGTGCCATCTGAGAAAGAAACGGAGAAGAGAAATTGGAAAATGCCTACTTCCTCTCAATCCATAAAGCCTTCCAAAATTCAATTAACATTTTCTAAACTAAACCATCCACATATGCTATGGCACTAAAATCATGATTTCAAATACAGACAAGAAAGTAGCTGCTCATAGATATTTATCAGAATCATAATATTCTCTGACCATTCCACTTCCACTTTTTTTATTGAAGTGGCATCTGTTGTAACCCTTTTGTACCTCGGTATTTGAGATGAACCAGAAAAATACCTATAGGCAATATAAATAAATAGTCTGTGACTGTATACAGTACCTCTTAAATAATGCTATGAACCTCTAAGTCACTCGGAGAACACAACTCCCATGCCTAGCAAAAATGCTGTTGTTTAATAATGCATACATGATTAAGTTCTCTGTCTTCCCCACAGCAAATTTTTCTTGTGATTTTACAGTTTCCCAGACTGCAATAATACCTTCATTTTCACAGACTCACTGGTGCAACCAATAGGAAAACTACCTCTGTTTCAATTTACAGTGTGACATCTGTAAATACCACTGGATAGCAAAGACTTGTAGGTAAAACTCTGTGAACAACTTTTTGCCGTTTTCTTTTATAAAAACGAGACAAAAGCATAGAAACTTCTCTACTGCACTGTACATACAGCTACACATCTGTGCCTGCTCACCTCCTTTCCCTACGGCAGTTCAGCATCTCCAGCAGTTTCCTGAGCACTAACACCTGCACCCATCCCGGGTCAGATCTCGCTTGCACTAATGGATTTTTTCAGATAGATGGCAGTGCACAAAGTGCATCCCAGATTGGTCCAGGGTCGAGATGCGATTTCAATGCTCAAACACTAAATAAGGGAAGCACTGCATTATCAAAAGCACTTTTAGAAAGATCATGACTTAGGACCCAATCCTGCTGCACGATGATAGCACTGGCTCTTTAGAAGGGCTGAACTGGGTGCCAAGAATGTAAACATGGCAAAGCAGCACTTAGGATTTTACTTTCCATTCCTGGGAGCCACAAAGCATTTTTCTTTCAATATATTCTAATAAACATAGTTCTAAAACACAAAGCTAAAGGATGACTAACAAAACAAAATCCATAAAGATACTGCATGTTGGATACAGGAGAGGATATATCTGATTTTCAAGGGTCTGTAATAGCACAGATTTAGAAACAATTCTGCAATAAGAACAGGCTATTCCAAATCACTCACATTGGCAAAAATTTTACAGTTACTATTTAATTTTGTGTCCTCTTCATTCTAAGAGATACTGTTATTAAGAGAGATGAGCGAAATTTTAACCATTTAACCAAATTTACCCCAGTAAATTTCTTTCTCACAAAAGGAAAATATTAACAAAGCAGCTGAAACAAATAGGATTGAATCTCCCTGCACAATTAGTACTTTGGTACCTACTAGTTGGGGATTTTGACACTAGCTATCATGATGTGGAAGCATCCACCATCGTTTTGTTTTCTGTTTGCAGTAGGGGGTTGCTAGGAAACAAAATACTATTGTCTGATTTCATGATCTATTGCCTGGTTTGCCTGGCAATAAAGTCTTCGAAATCTATTATCAGATTATTTTATATTTTACAGCACTATTAAAACTAACATTAAAACACATGCACGCAGAGACAAACAGTAAAAAATGCCTCAAAATTCAGGGGCAATACCTCAAATTCCAGGTTGAGGAAGACAAACTATCCTGAGGAAAAATGAACTCAAACAGTAGGGTACTATTTATGTATGCACACACTCACATGAATATCAGCATTCCTCAACTGTATCTATAGTTTTGCTGACTTGTCAAAGGTGCTCTCACTTCTGAGGATACAAAACGTTCTCTTACTACTCGAGAGCTACTGTACACTGCAAGTTCTGTAAATACCACATGCTGCAGAATGCCTGATGCAGGCGAGCACGCACGCCACAATGATTTTTGTTCTTGGAATTCAGCTCTGGGTTGTTTCAGTGACTTAATTTCTTTATGCTTTTTTTTTTTTTTTGTACATTTGGACAGATAGAAGAGTCAGAGAAAATTCCCAACTCCCCCCCTCATGCTCCCCTCTTCAGTTGTAACATAAATAAATAAATAATCGTACAGATAGATAAATAAATACAAGTACCGGGAGAGGAGATCCAAAATTGAAAGCCACAATAGCAAATTTCACGTACTTTTGTCAGTGGCAAGTCTTTGCAAAGTGAGAGATTGAAAGATGATGAAAATCAGAGAAACGTGGGTGCCTGTTAGGCATTGCCACCAACATGACAGGAGACCTCAACTGCAAAACCCAATCATCCTTAAAAGCTGAGAGACAGATGAAGAGAGTTCATCACAAAGTCGTAGAGAAAAAGGTTTTAAATAAAAACTGCAGTAGCTATTACTCTTTTATGTATATCTATAATTTCACACCATGCACAACATGCACTATTTCAAAGTCCTTTCAACTTATTTATTAATGTCGATGCATTTTATCACTCTTTAAATTTGAGAAAAAAATTAATGAAGTACATTGCAAAAAAACCATCAAAGCTTTTGACATGTTACAACAACTCCCAGTGATAAGAAAAAAAAAGAAGTAATAATAACACCCAACATAGAAAATACACAACTCGTGAGAAGGACCTTACAGCATCTTGTCTCTCCTGCCCAGAGATGGATTTATTCAGACTCTAACCTTCCTACCAAGAACTAGGAGCCCCCACCTAACCACATTCTTTAATTTAGAATTAAAGAACAAAAGAGTAAAATGCAAGACAGCTTATTCTTCCCAAAACAACAGCAAGCTACTTGTAGCGATCAGATCAAAGCAGCGAGAGATGGACACGACCCATAACCAATCCCCCTCCTCGCCAGGGTCGGATACGGCTGTTCCCCAGCTAGTAACCCGCTACAGTAACACTGCTAGTTACAAAACGGTGCCCAGCTCTCGGCGACACCGGCATCCTGTCACCTACAGCTTCACTGAAACCTGTTTTAAAGCACGCACTCAAGGAACGGGAAGAAAGAGGAGAGGGATGGGACAGTCTCTTCCCGAGCTGCTACCAAAAACTGTTCTGCCGGGGGGGCTGCCGGGGACCGTAGCAGCCGCAGCCACCCGGCTCTCGGGCTCGGCAGAGCGGGAGGAGACCCGGGTCCCGGCCCCGCGGCTGCCCTGGGTGCGCTGCCCGCCTGCCCACGCGTGTGTGGCGGAGCAGGCTGCCCGGCGTGGCGGGAGCAGCGCCGGGCGCAGGAGCCCCGATCTCCCTGCAACGCAGCAGCGACTGCAATTAAGGAAAAAAAAAAAAAAAACTAAAGAAGAGAAAAAAGAAAAAGGACAAAAATAACATAAATAAATTAAATAGGCCCTACATGCGGGAATGGGAAAATAAAAGCCCAGTCCTAACAGGCGGACCCCAAACAACAACAAACGACTAGCGGCCCAGGAAGATGCAAACTTTCTGAACTCACCGGGGGAGAGCCAGTGCCCGGGGGGCGCCGGGGCAGCGGCGGGGGCGGGCGCGCAGCCCCGGCGCCGGGAGAGGGCAGCTTGGAGCCGGAAGCCTGGGCGAGGCAAGCCGCCGCCGGTGGTTCTGGGGCAGCTCGCGTCTCGGCCCCTCTCCCCCGCCCTCCTTCCTCCCTCCCTCCACCCCGTCCCTTACGCAGCGCCAGGAGGCCGCCCGGGGCGGGCTGCCTGCCGAGCGGGACTCGCCGTACCTACACGCTGCCGGTGCGGGGCCGCGAGGAGTCTAGCGGAGGCCGCCGCGCCGCCCCCCTGTCGCGGCTGCCGGGCCCGGCCGGCGCTGCAGCAGGCGGAAGGACGCGCGGCCCGCGCGGCGGCGGGTGAGAGCGGGGCCGGGTTGCGGAGAACCAGCGGCTGCCGAGGCACATGCAGCGGCGCTGCCTCTGCTCCGGCCGTGTGTGTGAGCGTGGTGTGCTGTATGTGTGGCTGGGGAGGGATGTCTGCAAGGGACCGAGGGTAAAAATTCTCACCTCCTAGCAAAGCCGCCGAACAAATGGCAAGGCAGGTGTTGCAGGGGAGGCAAGGCTCCCGGAGGAGGAGGAGGAAAGGGGAGAGGGGCGTGAGAAGGGCGGGGAGCGCACAGCCGTCACGGCGTCCGGGACAGGCGGCGCCCGCCTGAGGAGGTGCCGGGCGCGGCCCCTGGGCGGGCGCTGGGGCCGCACGACGCAGGGAGAAAGCCCCGCCCGGCAGCCGCGGGAAGCGCGCCCCGCTCCGCCGGCGGGGCGGGGGAACCGGCCGTGGGTGGGCAACAGGGAGCAGGCCCAGCGGAGGGAGGGGGTGCTTCAGGCACCCCGAGCAGAGCATCCTGCCGCAAGTTTTCCCCGAGGCCTCCCCCCTCAAACGTCCCTGGCCGCTACCCTGTGCAGCTTGTGGAGCTGCACCCCATCCGACGGGATCGGTGCTTTATTTGGGAATCCTCTCGTGCGGGAGGACCCTTCAGGGGACACCCTTAGCTATAGGGTCTGGTTTTTTGCTTATTCATTTCCCGGGCAGGAGACAACCCTCAAGTGTGACAAGAGCACCTGACCTTACCTTTCATCCACGAAGCCATGGGGCAGGTAGCTGAGGACAAGTCTTCCCAGGACAAGCCGCTGGGCCCAGGGGTGCTAGCAGATACAAGTGCTTCCCCAGAGCCAAGCAGGTCTCCCAGAGAGACCGCTGAACTCCTTATCTGAGCAGGGAATTTAGCAAGGCTTTTGCAGCTGCATCTCTGCTCCCACAGAAGGTGCTAGCTAATCTGAACTCTTCCTGTTATTTGAACGGGAAAAACCTGCTCCTTTCTTGGCCTGAATTACCATGCAGGGCTGCTGTAAGCAGTCTCTTTCCTCTGTAGAGATGGTTGTGATTTAGTGCCAGAGGAAGCCTTTGTATGCCCATTTGTAATGCGTTTCAGCATACTTCTAGGTGACGATTAGTTGGTAAGTGAAAAGTGGCTGTGGCTGAAAGGTGGAAACTAACATCAGGTATTAAATATTGCACACGGCAGCTATGATTTCTAGTGGTAGGAAGAAAATCTGATAGAAAAATCTCCTGCCTCTTATTTTCCACAGTACTTCTTTCACCAAAGCAATATGAAATTATATCCACAGGTATTGGGCTAATTACGTATGCTTACCAGCCCATCAGCTTGGGTCTACCAGCAAGCACACTTACGAAACAGAAGCAATTTCCACACCACTGGGTTCATCTGATTTAAACAATACTGGCTTGTGTTGCCTCTGTGAGTAGTTTTTTTCCCTTGGCTGGCAGGGTGAGTGTCACAGCTTCAGTTTGAGAAGTGGCAACAAATAATACTGGCACATACTATACCAAGCAACACAAGGACATGCATGGAGGACGAAACACGGAAATTAATGCACTGACTTAGATAAGAAGCAGGAGTCACTCTTGGTCCAGCTGTGCAGACGTGGATTATTTATTTCCAGACTGGTTCTTTCTTTGCTTTTTAGTGGCAATATGGTTAGCTGAATAAAGAAGAAGTTGCTCAGAGTATTTCTGTTAAATGTAGCCCTGATGAAAGTAAGATGTAATTATAACTTGGACATCCTCTTCTATATTATTTACAGTAAACCACATCTTTTCAGTCCTTTGAAGCACCAGCCCTAAACCTGTTCATCCTTAAGCAAGCACCTTTTGAAAAGCACACAAAAAACCTGTGGGAAGTTCATGCACAACTTGTATTTCACCTGTAAACTAGCTTGCAAAATCAAGGACTAGTTAGAAAAGACCACACAAACTCCACTGCCTGAATATATTTCTTAAGTATTTTGCCTGTATGTGTTAAATTTGCTTTTTCATCTCTTTCTCCTAACACTGAATGCAATTGTACTTAGAAACACGCACAGATAACAACACAACACACTTTAAATACACTTTTCTTTACTGTTGCATAAGCTTTGGTATAAAACACAGGTAAAAGAAAATATTTCTGCCAGTGTTCGTCTTGTTTAATGTAACTGACTGAAGCAGGGAAACACTTGACAAGGTTGTCTCATTATGGCAATTCGGGATTGTCCCCTCCTTCCCTCCCGCAGAACTACCTGGACAAGTGCAAGCACACAAACACAAATGCAAAAATCTGCAGAAGGTGTTACTGTCTTCATGTGATTTTCACTAACACGTTCTGCATTTATCGGCTAATTGTAGGTCAGTACCAGACGAGTTCCAGCCAAGACCTCCCTTTGTTATGTTCTGAATAGCTCTTGGGAAGTTGCTGGCTTGACCCTGGAGACTTTACAGTCTAATTTTTTAATAACTGAAGGATTATTTTTTTTAATTTAAAAAAGGACTCATTTTAGCTGTCACATAAGCATGCATTATATCCCAAGACTTCAATCGAAGCTGCACAGACATATCTGAGAGCACAATTAGGCCCTCTGGACCTTTTAAAGCTTCAAAAATAGTCATGTGTAATTCCTTCTTCTGTGGACGCTGCAAGCTTTAAGAGAATTTTTGAAAGCTGTAAATTCCTATTTATCCACTAAGAGGCTCACGGGCAATCTTCCCCTAATGGAAATAGAACTGTAAAGCTGAAACATTAATATACAGAATGTGATACATTACGCAGGGAGACTCTGTGGTAGCCAAGAAGAGGGCACAGTGGCCATGCCGCTATGGAGCCAGTGCCAAGCAGGTTCAATCCGCTTTCTTGGCTTCCTGCACACAGGTTTCACTGTCTGATTTATATTAGTACTGCACAGTTCTCTCCTTAAAAAAAAGAAAAAAAAAAACAAAAAACCAAAACAACAAACAACAACAACAATAAACCCATCTGACCTTTGAATCCCTCATCTGCATTGGCTGGCAGCCGGCACTGGCGAATCGGAAGGCACAGTTTGGTCTAAATGCAAGACAGCTATTCTTCAATAACTGCACTGTTAATATGCAAATCTCAGTCCGCCGCCGACTGTAATCTCCTGCCTCTGATTGGCTTCAGTGATGAAAAAGATTCAGGTTATTCGTTAGCAGGGAAAATACATTCTTCAGGTTCCCCCTTAAGATGAAGCATTAGAAAGCCTCAAGAATGTACAGGCTAGAGACAAACAACAACAAAGCAAGACAAAGAGAATCCAAGCAAATAGGATTAGAAATGTGATAAAAGGAGAAACTGTGCATTTAAAAATTTTCCTGATTCCTTCTCCTCTTCCTAGCTTTCTCTTGGGAGTTTTCCCAGTGACTGCAGATGGGCCACTTTTGTTTGGTTGGTTGTTTTCAACCCTTGCCTTCTACATATGATGTTGGGGTCAAGTTCACAGCAGAAGACTTGAATTTGTACTGATAATGTCATTTCTGTACTGGAAGACATGCATGTGTCTATCTTCCTGAGCCAGCTTTGTTGGCTGGCAAACAGAATGCTTGGAAGCAATATGTCAACATGTATTGATAAATATCTTGATACCAAAAAGGTGAATGGAGCAATTAAGCAAGAAGCAGTCCATAGTTCAACTCTTCAAAAGCCATTGCAAAAACCAACCACCAATATCAGCATCAATATTGGCATATTCTTCACAGAAGACCAGATTTAGCTAACCTCTGAACTTAGTGTTAAATTCTGAGGAAACTTTGGAGTGCTTAGAAGTCCTCAAAGACCCTGAGATTAGCTCAGTTGTTTGGAGCATGGTGCTAAAAACACCAAGTTCACAGGTTTGATCTCTCCCTGTATGGGCTAGTTGCTTTAAGAGTTGGACTCAGTGATCGTTGTGGGTCCCTTTCGACTCAGCATATTCTGTGAAAGCAGATGTGCAGCCACACTGGTCCTCCCTCTTTGGCTTTATTTTGTAAATCTTCCTTCATTCTTCAAATTCAGCTTTCCTGAAACATAGCACGTGACAAGGTACATTGTCTTCATTCCTGTACAGATGCAGCCAGCTCTTCTGCTTCCTGCTCCAGGGTGGCAGATGAGATCAAGTTGGTAATTTCTTAGATCAATGTATCTGGGCTGAAATTGCAAAATCAGCATTAATCCCAGTGAAATCAGTATTAATTTTATCATCAATTTGGTCACAACTGTGATTTTGCTTCTCAGAGCTGGCAGCACAGTATTTTTGGAGGACTAGACATTGACTCTAATTTCCAAATAAGATGAAGAAGGCCAGGCACTGTTAGCATTCAAATGAGTAACCCTTTTCTTTCCTCATGCTTTTTGCCAAGGGGTAGCTAGATAATTTTGTGTGGATGGACAAAGCCTCTGACTAAAAAGAAGCAGAGCTCTGAGAAGTAAGGTAATCTCGCCTGTGTTTCCCACAAAGCAGGTCAGGCAGCTCCTTGTACAAATTACTAAACAAAAAGTGAGCACACGCACCTGTGAGGAACCTGCAGTGAGCGTGTGATAGGGTTACCTGGCTGCAAGTCCTTGAACACCTGGGAAGGATGGAGGATTGAGCTCAGAGGGGAATTCACACAGGGCTTTTGATTAACTTGCCACAAAGAGAGAAGCTGTAAAAAATAGAGACCTATGCCACAAAGCCGCTTTCCTTTTCTGTCTCACTCATTTCAGATAAAAAGATAATGGGAATAGCACAGAGAAATGCAGGCAGATATCTGAAACTAATGCTTAGAAGGAAAAGATTTTGACAAGAACCACATAAGCTTCCCACAGCAAAGGTCAAACAGTGACTCCCATGCAAATTAATGCCACTTCAGCTATTATAAAGGAACTTTAGTATTTCAGTTTCAGCAAAAAGCCTGAAAAATGCATTATGCAATCCATTTATTCTGTTGGCTTTTTCTCCCAAGTGATATGGCTATCTCTTTCAAATATATATAAGGATTCTCCTTTAATAAATAATAATAAAGCTAGGAAATAATTAACTCTTAAATGTGTTCTCCCTGGTCTTACTTTAGAGAAGGGAAGAAAGAAACTCTACATGCTTCAGCAGGCAGAGCTACAAGCACGTCCAACTAGATAATTGACACAGCCGTTGAGCCAGCACAGTGTTAACTCTGTTTTAAGCTTCCTCAAATCGTCTGGCTTTAGAAACCATGTAACTTAATTGGATTGCTACAGATCTGACAGCTCCCGTGGATGGTATGCTAACGGATTGCATCGCTACTGTATGATCCGATACGTGAGCTACTGCTGTCAGTCCTGTGCACTGTCACCAGCCCTGAAGCTTGTTTTTCATCTTCCAATCACTATCAAAGAATGAAAACAACTGTGTTCCTCTCATAAATGTGAAAAATTAAATTTGAGAGAATTTAAAACCACCATATATGTGAAGCAGGATATTTGAGCCAAGCCTCACATCCTTGGTCACGTAGGTGATTTTCCACCATGTGGCTGGTTCCACTGAAACTCCAGTTAACTCAAACAGGCTTGTAAAAATAGTCAGTCTTACTTAGATAAGGAAAAGTCTGCTGAGAACAAGGTCTTTTTCATCCCACAGGAGAAAATATGAAGACAATTTACAAGGCAACACTACGTATGCTCAGTAAACACAGGTAGAGAGACAGTGTGGATAATAAAAGCTTAATAGCAGACTGACAAATCCAAAAACACAGTTTCAATTTCTACTTTAATGAAGCAAAAGCTAAGAATATTTGTAAGCTGAAGAGGTCCACAAGGCATGAGGGACAGGTAGGTGCCAAATCATCATCAAAAGTCTGTGAGAATTAGATACCTCTCTGCCATTTGAGTCAGCAAACACCTCCCTGGCTTCAGAGATCTTTCAAAAGAGAAGATTGGTAATTTGACCCTTATGCTGTCTCTTTGCTGCTTATTTCCTGAATGCCCATTATACTCTATCGCTGTTCTGTTTGTTTTGCAATTTTTATTTAGAAGTCACCCAAAGCAAGCAAATCCTAGTTCTTAACTCTTTCATGGACTATTTAGATATTATTACCCTATCTTGGAGGCCAGGGAAGTGGGTGCACTGAAAGCACAGACTTAATTTTTTTTATGTTTATGTCAATTAATACTGAGTTAAAGCTGCTACTGATTATTTAGTAGACAAATGTGTGTTTATTCAACAACACCATGGGAAATTTCAAAATAGACAAAAGTAGACATTCTAGAAGAACCAATTGCAGTAGGCTAGTCCTAACTCTTTTTTCTTTTTTTTGTTTTTCTTTCTGTGTGTATGTGTGTGGGGGGGAGGGGTGTTGGTTTCTTGGGTTTTTTGGTTGTTTCTTTGGTTGTTGTTGTTGTTTCAGGGTTTTTTTTAAACTGCTCATAATGACATCTTTGCAGAAAGTGATGAATAAAATTACTATGTCCAGATACTCTTCTCTGAGGACACTATCATCATTTTTCAGCAACTGTCCTTCTTCTTTTTGCCTTAGGTGATAAGTAGTCCTTGTGCAAACCTATCAGATAGGCTGTTAAAGGATTATTTTTCCCAAACCAGACCATTCTTCAAGACTCAGCTTGACTTACCTTGCTTGTGAAGATCTTCCTGAATGAGACTATAAAATCCTTCCACTGTTCTTTGTCATAACCACATCACTATGCCAAGTTTCCACAAGCCATTAACCATCAATACAGTCCATCCATATTTTCCATGCATACTTCCATCAAATAATGCTTAATTCAAGCTACTCTCAACCCCAACATTGAACTTTGATGTTATAAATAGTCTAGAATTTTACTAGGAGGAGAGATCCTGATTTTTTTCCTTACTTCAGCAATCACTATAATGCAGCCACACGTGGGGTGGCTCTTTAGCAATACAGAACAGTGCTATATAATATGATGAATGGGAATGGAAAATAAAGACTAACGTATTCAGCTGAAGTGGCAACTGAAATTTCCATAGGCAGAATATAATTAACTAAGCTGGCATTCTGCCAGGACACTGGTGTTAACACTAATACTCCTACAATACTCCTATTTATGAGCAATATGGAAAAAAAGTAACAGCAGGATTTTTTAATTGAACCAGTGTGAACCCAACTACAGTAGCTTGCAGTCCAATTAAAATTGACAACCCAGTGAAGCGGATACACATAACATAGAGATAAATATAGAAAATCCAAGTTGTTCTCTTTTTCTTTGTCCTCTCCTCTTGGTAGTTTGATTTGTTTTTTTTTTTTCCTGCTGGATATTTCATTTCATTTTCTGAATCTCTTGATGCCAGGAAACTATCATTGACTGGAAACACTTACTAGCTTTTTGCAGCCAGCTTTATAACTTAAAATAAAGATGGAAAATTATATCCTGTTAAATGTTACAGCATTGCATTTCTTTCCTTTTCTACAGCACACAGTATTAAAATTACATTGGCTGTGCAGCAGGAGATTAGAAAGAGCAACTGCTTTTAACCTTTAATAGTAAATGACGCTAAATCTGTCTTTGAATCCCACAAAGTGCATTGCACTATCAACTGGAAACTTGTAGCTAACCTTGAAGCAAGCAATCTGATCCCCCACCAAAAATACTGCAAAGGCTAATTCTGAAAGGCAAAACTACTTCCTTTTCTCTTTTTTTTTCTCTTTTGGGAAAAATAAATTCTTTAAATGGCATAAAATATACTACACTTTTTTCTCCTTGTTCTGTATTCTTTACTCACATGAGCATGTCTTTCTCAGACACACAGAACCATGCAAGCACCCACAGAGGTCAAAGGGACCCCTGGAGAATTATTATGCCTTGTCTGACAGAGGTGTTGCGAGGCACGCTTCATAAGTGAAGTACCCTGAGAGCCCTAGATAACAGCTGCTATATGTTGCAATAAATTAGTACTATTCATTATTACAGAAGAGCTAAACCGTATTTGTAATTGACCATTGCCTGAATCTTTTCTGAAGTTATTGGGGCTTGGAAATATGCCTCAAAGTAAATCTGTTAGTTAATAGAATGAAGGAAGTAAAGCAGCAATGGGGTATGTTTTAAGAGCAAAACAGAAGAAAGTTCCCCTGGGCTGTATCCTATTGACCTTTAGTTCCATTATTGTTTCTAAAATGTTTTTCCATTTAAGGCATTGCCACTGAATCCTTCCCAGGAAGCTCTGGGAAAGGATATAAAGTGAGGTCTCAACTAAGCTTGTAAGTGACATCTCTAAAAATGGAGGGTTGAATTATGTTTTACTGACAGCCAGCTTTTAGGGGGGAAATTCTCCAGGCTTTGGTCATGAATCTTCTATAATATAATAAATGGTGCCATCTACTGGTTCTCTTTTGCTTTTGATCAGTGTCAGGATTTGATTGTGCAGTATAGCTACTCCAAGTAGCATTAAAAAACCAAAGAATCAAGCCAATATGACTGTAGCTAGCATTCTTCCTGGATCTTGGAATGATTTACAGGGATTTCCACAAAGCAAACAAGCCTAAAATGAAATAAGAGCAGTAGGAGAAAGAAAAATTGTGAGAGAGAAAAGGGAGCGTTGCAGCAGACATGTGAAACTGGATTAAGAGTCGATACTGAAGACGGATACAGCTAAGCTGAACCAGATGCAGCCATCCCAGAGGACAAATCAGTAATAAGGCTCCTCAGAGAGGAGAGCTTCTCCAATCCCTCACAATTAATTTTCTGTTAGAAAAAGAATAGCCAATCATGGTGAGTTTTTTCCCTTCCACCCACTCCAGTTTCTACTATTAAATAAAGCAGAAAATGTAAACAGCCCTGACAGAAGAAATATACAGATACACAAAAATGTTATGGGTCAGTTTCTTTCTCAGAGTTAAATATTTTTCCTGGTTGACTGCAGGAGCGAGATTTGACTCTGATGTATGCCTCAGTAAAACTACATGGTTCTACTCTTAGGCGCACTATGAAACCTTGGCATTTCCTCTGGGGTCAAACTGGACTCACTGAGTAAAGGAATTACCACAGATATTATTTTCTATTGTTGCTTTGAATGTATCTGGAGAATTTGTTTGAAAAAGCAAAATTGGCTGTAGAGATATTTTAGTCTGATTTTCTAAGAAAAAGAGACTAATGCAATCACATCATCTGGCAACAGGGAAACAGTCTCAAAAATACACAATTATGTCAATTGCTTCACAAAAAGCAGAGTGACTGTTAGTGCTCCTTTGGAAGAAAAAGCATGAGTGAAAGTTCTTAGATATCACACAACCCCAACAGACACAAATCCACATGAAGGTTCTCTCCTTCAGTTTGACTTCCCGTAAAATATGTTTTGTCATAATACTCTTCACCTGGTAAGAAACAGATAAGCAGAAAAGGATGGAAATGCAGGTTATCGGTGCTACTGTTATTGCTACAAATGGGACCTACATCCGAGTAAGTTATTGCTTCTTGGGCTTCAGTTTTATCTCCTATCAATGAAGATCATGTTTACCTGTGCCTCATGGACTGCTTTTAGACTTTAGAAATATAAGAAATTGTGGAAACCATATCTTGACACAGATGTAGATTTCACAGAATATTTTGACTTGGAAGGGACCCACGAAGATCATCAAGTCACAACTCTTAAGCAAATGGCCCATACGGGGATCAAACCTGCAACCTTAGTATAATTAGCACCATGCTCTAACCAACTGAGAATCAGAAGTGCAAAGAGAGTCAAGCAGTTCTCACAGCAGTCTTATCTCCACTTCTGGACCCTAAGTTAAGATTTTTATATATCTCTAAGGAGTATGAGTTTTGGCAACAGCCACATACAGGAATTTCAGGCAATACAACTCCATTTGAAGTTGTGCTGGAAAGGACAGCAAACACTGGAATTGCTGTGGAAAGCCTCTCAGGCAGCCCTTAAAATGAGAGGCTTCACAGAACACAGGTTGAGAATCCTATTCCCATATGTGTAATCAGGACTTTTGAAAGGGTGTAACCGAGGGCCACAAAGAAGCCTATGACAATAAAGCCTATGACATTTTGTGATTAGCATGCAAAGCCACTCTTAACAGACTGCTTTTGTGTCAATGTGTGCCACCATTTTCTTAGTTTAGTTCATCCAGTAGTGGATAGCCTGATATCGCAAACCTGGAGTTCTAAGGATTTGATATCCTGCTAGATACACAACAAGGTTTATAGCAGGCTTTCATTAATCTCCCTTTACATTTTTCATAAGTCTAAGATTAGTGTAAGAATTTAACCAAATGAAGAGGATATTCAGCACATTGATTCCTCCCACCACGCAGGGGAGTTTCTGTCCCAGTACCGATACACAAAGGTAAAAGTTCTCTTTTTGGCACCAATTCTAACCTTCTGTCTCAAATGGACTCCAACTAGTCTGTGGTGATCTGTCACACAACTAAGTTTTAAGAGAAAAGGCCTAGCTCCTGTAAGAAGGGTGCTGACAATACTTCCATTCTCCAGTTCCTCTAAGTTCTTTGAACAATGTGTAGCACTGGAGAAATTGGCTACTTGCTGCTGTGCATGAAGCCCACGGCTTCCAGTTCAATTTCTGGCTCCACAAACAGATAGGGAACAAGCAGGAGCTCAGGCAGCAGATGGGGATGTTGCTAATTGGTCTGTTTTGATGCTGGGCCATCCACTGACAGTCACTTCGCACTTCTCTCTCAGCAGTGATTTGCCGTGTCAAAGAGCTACAGATATGGGAATGATAACAAAGAAAGTGGAAACAGCAATCACTTCAGTGCTGACAATCCCTTTTCCTCCACTGTGCTAACCAAATTTGCTGCAGAATGTAGTGAGGCAGCTTGGACTTGGCAGATGCTTTGCAGACCAAAAGATGTGATTTGTGCTTCCTACAGTGTCAGGTGACAATGATTTTACGTGAGTGTTGTCATTCGTAATGCATTTTGCAGCTTTCTTAAAAAGCCTGGTGATGGTTATAAATGAAGGAAAGCATAACGGTCTACCATATGTGCAAAATAATACACTGGGTGAAAACTACAGTGGCTCATAAACAAGGGATTAGAGCTCAGTAAAGGTTGTGAGTGTGACAGAAGTTTTACTGCAAAAGCAGTATTCACAACCAGGAGCAGGAATAAAAGACTGCAGTTGAAACTGGAAGAGAATTCAGGAGCATGCTGGAACCAGTGGTAAAGTTTTGGAGCTGTTAAATCAAACTGCTCCAGTTTAAAAAAATGGCAGCAGATTACAATCATTATACTATGGAAGAATTCAACTTTCACATTTTCTTCTCTAGAGATTACTGACTACAAATCTTAGTAATTTTGCAGAAACAATTGTAACAATTCTGTAATGTCTCTGCCATATTTTACAGGCTCTAGGACACTAAATGACTGTGATTACACTGTTTTAGGGGAGATACTATATCAGAGATTCTGTTTGCATTTCACTTTTGAGCAGAGTTGCTAAATTCTCTGTGTTTTTCAAGAATTTTTTCTGGTTTTCATTAAAATGAAAGAAAATTACTAATTGCAGTTCAGCCATTTAAAATGCAGTAAAAGAAGTAAAATATTTATTGAATTTAAGTAATAGAAACCCACAGGTGCCTAAAAAGGTATTTACTGTCTGTGTGGATCTGTTTAATTATCTCATGTAAAATGTCACCCTTTAGAGGGGCAAGTTCTATTCTTTTATTTTTGATGGAGCTGTATATTTCTAAATATAAAAGATTGTCAAGGGAAATGCTGGCAGAACAATCAGTGGAGTACCTCAATACAAAAGATAATTTGAAATTTAAAAGCAACTATTTGCCTTGACTTTTCTGAATGTCATCACCTCTATCCCAGACAAACAGAGGAAGAAAGACTGTTGCTGTGGTATTTCCAATACAGGCAAACAACTCTAGGGAAGGGCATCGCTGCAGGGCAATTCTGCTTTCTTAGAGCAATTAATTTCACCAAAACACTTCTCTGAGGACTCTGAGGAGAGGGTGAATCACCTTGTTAAGGCACCTCTTTTTCACATAGGAAATCTAGATATTCATTTACAGGCTTGGTACGGCCAAGGTTAGGCAAGAAGAATCCCACACAGATTCAGCAAACTTCACTGCAAGTGGTCTCCTGCCTTCAATTCCACTATTGAAAGTCTCTTTGCCATGCTGGACAGGGGCTGTTCAGCTAACACAACATCCAACCCAGGCTGTGGAGGGAGATGTTCTGCAGATACATTACTTGGAATTCCAGCACTGAAGAACTGCACTAGTGTGTAGTTCTAGTGTAGACTAAGGAGCATCATTCTCAGTTGGAGTTCATTAGGCACATCTGCAAAAGTAAGAGATTTAATGGCTGTGAAACAGACCATTCGCTTTCATGACTGCTAAATCCCCACTGGAAGAGTACTCCCACTTCGCTATTGATTTAAACTAACTGTTAAGTTAAACAAAAATATCCTGAACGACATCCCAAAGGCAATTGCCATATAAGAATGAGGAAGAAATAAAGCCGACAAGTATTTCACACTGGTAATTTGGTCTCAATAGCCAAAACATTCCTTTTGTTATCTCTAACAAGTATGCCTCATTTTCCATTCAAGAGAGGAAAAAACCTCAACAACTGTATTGCCAATCAAACATTTAATCAGAATTTTCTGGTTTTGTATTGCACGTTTCTAGACTTCTATTTGTAATATACTAGCACGTTTTCTATTAATACATGTTCTCTTTCTCATTTACACTTGACCTTCTATAAATCATTAATTAAAATTGTTAGCATCACAATATGTCAGTTCTTCATGTGTTCCATTGCTTCTAAAAACAATGTTACATTGCTGTTTCTCTGATCAGCTGCTCTTTTATGCTTTTATGACAGCTTTTGTGTTGTTTGTTTCCCAATGTACATTATTTTCCACTCGTAAGTATTAAAAGCCAACATAATTATACTAAATGGTATCAGAAAATCAAAGCATTTGGGAAATACACTAATGAAAGTTCAACATTCCCTTTGTATGGTAAAATTAGCACTCCTAAAGTTCTAAATAAGCATGATTGAGAATGTCTCTGGTGCCAATAACCTAAAAAGTAGTCAAAATCCCCTGTGCCACTATCTAGTAATGTAACACCGAGAAAAAAAAAAGAAAAGGTAAGCAAGTACTGAGAAAAAACCCCAAACATTGCAAAGCCATTCAAATGGAAAGAAAGCCATCTGCAGCTGCCTGGGCAATATATATGAAAGCAAAGTGAGTTAAGTTTTCAAAGTGACAGCTAAACACCCTACAGGTGTAACTGCCAAGGGGTGGTTGCTTTTTCACCTCCAGACTTACACTGAAGTCAGAGGGGTTAGACTAGACAAAAGCTGCAGTGAATCAGCAACTGATCTATTAGCTCTTACTTTTCAACAGAAAACCAAATAGGCTTTGAAATTCTTAATTATTGTATTTCTGAAAATAGAATAAGCACGGTCTGTAGCTTCTTTTTAGGTGTTAAAGGAGACAAACCCACCAAAACACCGTGATTGCTACTTTAAGAACTGAAGTGGTGTTATTGTAATGATTTACTTTTGTAATGAGTTACTTGTGATTTCATACTTTGATCCCTCTTTGAGTAGTGAGGTTTCTTTGTTGGTTTGTGAGTGCTAATTGCCGCAGTGCTGTGTTAAATCATTGTTATGCTGGTTTTCTCGAGCAACAGGATGAATAATTGAATAATTAAATTTTAAAAGGACGAAGTTAATTAAAACTGGTATGGCTATAGAAATAACATTTTCCAGCAATTCAGTAAAGGGATGGTATACAGTTACGCAAACAATCTGTTGAAAAACGGGTTTTTTTCCTATCTAGAAGATCAAATCTTTTGTGCACACAGCTTCTCTCAAGCAGACCAGGAATGACAACTAAACTGGTGTGACTTACCTCTCCATATGCTTCTCTGAGTACACTTAATCCTCGTATGATTCAAAGTTCAGCCATATAATTCTGCTCTTATTATGGGTAACTCACCAAAACTCAAATTCTGCATGTAAAACTAGATCTCCAGTCTATCAGAGGTGTAGGAACTACCATACACCACTGCAGAATAACAGGATACTGTACAGAACTTGCAGAATAACAAGAACATTAATGACAAAACTCTCTTCCACTTTGGACTTTCTAGTGCAGAAGACAGCAATGTGTTGGGTCCTGTGATGCTGAATACACCTGAGGCATTATATCACAAAATGAAGGAGTAGCTGCAGTGCTGAGCTGCAATGGGATCTACGTGCTACCTCTCCAGCTGCTATACTTACTGCCTGAAAAAAAAATTAAGCAGCTACTGCACCTTGTGAGGAAACAGTGGAGGTGTCATCATGAAGAGAAAGAAGCTCCATGGAAAACTGAGCATCAAACAGATCTCATAGTTTAGTTCAAAGAATCAGTTAAGAAAAAGCTAACCTGTGAGATTCTACCAATACTCGTAGAGTCAACAACAGTACTTCAGATCTTTTGCAACAGGTCTCTGTCCCGAGTTAACAGAAACTGACAGTAATGTGGTCTGTTACTGTTCCTAAATGGCTGGAGCATGACGGGGTTATCTGTTGACTATGATGGATTTTTCTGATTTAGGAACCTCACATTACACTACAGGTTCTGTAGTATAAAATTAACACAGGCTTCTGTACTACTGTTTTCCCCTTCCCAATTTATTTTACTTCCACTCATTGCAGCCTGTGTCTGTCTCCCATTCATATTCTCCTGCTATCCTTAAGTTTATGAGTTTTGTTTCCAACTTCATCCTCATTTTCAAGGAACTGCTCAGGGCTTTTCTGGTCATTAGGTACTAATTTTAAAAGTCTAGGTGTCAAAGAGGAGACTGGAAATTCTCACTGATGCAAGTATTATTAGCAACTGATGAAATAGTTCACATGACTGGAATGCTAAAGATTTTTAGATAAAATTTGTTTAGTGGAAGAGGTGAAAGTAGTGAATGATGTAGTGGTAGTACTACAGAGACTAGTCGGTCTGTATATCCTGATAATCCAGAAACTAATTGTGAATGTGCTAAAGCACAAAAGATAAGGAGAGAATACAGCAGAGTGGGAAGGAGGGAGAGTCTTTATAGAGCATGAAACCATAGCAGAATTATTTCTTATGACTTCTCTGCAGTGAGAGGCAGACTGCAGGGGAGCAATTGTCTTGCCATGGGAGAATTCAATTTCAGAAAAGTAGTATGGAGGTCACACAACTTATTAGAGTTTCTAAAATTATTCCTTGTGATCCTTTAATACAGAAAGTATTATTGCTCTCAGTGCAGAGTAACTCAATTATGGCCTCACTACGATGGATAGAGCTATATTAATTCCTAGCCTGGAGTCAGTGAGGGATAACTGGAGATAATAGATGGGATATATGTCATGTAATTTTAATTATCTACTATGAGTTTAGAACTATTTGCCCAGGACTCCTTCTTCAGGCAACAAAGGCAACTTGCTAGAAGGCAAGTAGATGCCACCTATCTTAGAGCCCTAGAAAGTTTCATCTTACCTCATGATAGTTATGCAAGAGGTAGATTTCTTCCCATCCAGATCCCCTCTGTAGTCACTGCAAAGAGCAAGGCGACACCACCACAACGTGAATTACTGAATCCTAAATAGGTGTCCAAGACAGGCAAGGTGATTTCCCCAAACATTAGCATGCAAAATGGCTAATTTCCTATAGTTGATGAAAATTGTCAGTAAAGTTTTCTGGGAAGAAGCAGATAGAAAAAAAGCAAATGAAAAATGGGGGTTCTATGAAAGAAACTAAAAAGATGCTTAAAATGTAAAGAGTACTCTATCATGAAAGAGAAGACTTTTGGCTAAAAGCCTCCTCTGGTTCACTGATAAATGGAAATAGCTGCTAAAACCAGTCTCCCACTGCTCCCTAGTGTAACATATGGAAAACATGACAATATTGAATTGTTACATTATTGAGTGTAGTATATAAATAAGAAGCTTGCAGTCCAGGAAATCAATAGGCAAAGCTAGAGAAATGCAAAGGAAAATATGCTGCCAGCAATAAGACAATAAAGAGCCTTTACTAATAATGCTATTGTGGCTGTGGTAGCTTAAGAATTTAGGTTTAGGATGCATCTTACCTTACTTTAGACATCAGAATATAGTTATTTACACCAGAGTTAGTGACCATTCACTCCCTTTACAGTCAATTAAGAGAAATGGGACTTTTGAGGGCACAATTGCTGTCATTCTAATGCAACTATATAAAGCAGTTATGATTAAACATCCCCTACAAGTGTTTCTTTCCTTCCATGGCTATAAAGGAAGAAACCACAGATGTAAATGGGAAAAAATTTGACACACCCAAGCTCTCCTCTGCAAAAATACTTGCTTGCTTTCCCAACAGAATCAGTTAACCTAAAACAAATGCATTAGCAATTAAAGAAATCTTAGCAACAATGTGAACTCAAAATTTGAGAGATGATAATTTTAGTAGAGATGTGCAAAAGGTAGATACCATATTCATACTGCACCTGAGGCAGAGCATTCCAATTCTTTAGTAACTGCAACAGATATGATGAAGCCTGAGGATAAAATTTTAATCACAAGCCTCAGATAGCTTTTACTCAAGTTGTTTGAGAAGCCCACTGGTCTACTCATGTAAATCTTATACGAATGTTAGAAAGTCAGGATTCAATAGATTAGAATTCTGTGCCAATACTGAAAAAGAGAAAGGTTATAAAAGTGAGTAATTACATGACAGTTACATGAAACTGTCCTTCCTCTCCCATTAAAATTCCCTGCCAAAGCTCAATCTTTTGCTCCAGAGCATGTAGCCATAAAATAAACCTTTGGATATGGGTAAAAAACCAGATGAAATAGGCATTTATTGAGTCTTTTAATTTAAGGGTAGTTGCTCTAAGATTCCTTTGATGTGACTGCGAAGATCCAAACTCTGCCATAAAGCATGCAAGGACTGCATGAGCTGTGGGATGCCTTTCTCTTGTCAAGTGTATTGGGACCCTCAAGCACTGACATTCATACCTTTTGTTTCAGCTTTCCAGAATACTGACCTTAAGACAGAACTGCAGCTTCAGGCCAAAAGATCCAGTTCAGGCACTCTTATTTGAGAAGCCTGAAAACACAGATTTACATAATTTGTGGTAAATCCGTAATTACCAGCTATCGTCAGTTTTAGTCAGCTGGAAGTCTGACCTAATCATTCTGAAATATATTCTCAGCAAAGAGCAGGAAGCCAATGATCTTAAACAGAACAATTCTTACTAAGAAGATAGTGACCTAAAGAAAAATTTGTAGCAGACTGCTTTTAGCTCACAAAACCAAACTTTTATTTTTTTTTTTAAGAAAAACGTTAAGTCCTTCTCTTTAGAGTGTACTTGCATTATAACTGAGATTAGAACAGAAAGTCTGAGAAAATTTGCCAAATTATTCCTTTTTAAAAACAGATCAAAAATTAAGAATAAATATATTGAATCCTCCAGTTGTCATAAGAGTTGGAATATGCAGCATCTTCTTCTCATCCTGAATTTATACCATAAATAAAATACCATTTATACTTATACATCATGTTCTGTAAAAATATTAACTATTCTTTTAATAAGTATTGACCTTTAAAATCGAAACATGAAAGATGCTTTTACCATATAAGAAGACATTTAACCACTAGAGGGAACTATTAGACTTTATTGTCAGTGGGGGAAAGAAACAACTGCATTTCAAACTGCTGGTGCTAGTCCCACTCCAGAAAAGTCTTCATAACTTTGCTGAAATCACTGCAAGTGATAGAATACGTTGATTAATGTAACGTGAAGATGACAGAAAAACATTGAAGCTTTTATGTGACATTCACTAAGTACTGAATATATGTTATACAATATTAATAATAAAAGGAGAGATTAAGAAGCTTGCTGCGCTTGGAAAGATTTATTGTAAGCAACCATTTTGAACCAGAATTATATTTAATGACCTGATAAAGATGTATCCTCTGTTTGCTTTCGTAGAATCATAGAATGGTTTGGGTTGGAAGGGATCTTTAAAGGCCGTCTAGTCCAATCCCCCCCTGCAATGAGCAGGAACATCTTCAACTAGATCAGGTTGCTCTAAGCCCCATCCAACCTGATGCTGAAAGTTTCTGAGGATGGAGTATCCACCAACTCTATGGGCAACCTGTGCAAGTGCCTCACCACCCTCATTGCAAAAACTTCCTTATATCTAGTCTGAATCAATGCCCTTTCACTTTAAAGCCACTGCCCCTTTGTCCTATCACTAAAGCCCCTCTCCAGCTTTCTTATAGCCCCCTTTAGGTACTGGAAGGCTGCTATAAGGTGTCCCCTGAGCTTTCTCTTATCTAGGCTGAACAACCCCAGCTCTCTCAGCCTGTCTTCATAGGAGAGGTGGTCCTGTGCTCTGATGATGTTGGTGGCCCTTCCTGGACTCGCTCCAACAGATCCGTGTCCTTCTTATGTTGGGAATGCCAGATCTGAATGCAGTACTCCAGTCAGGGTCTCATGAGAGCAGAGCAGAGGGAATCTCCTCCCTTGACCTGCTGGCCACAGTGCTTTTGATGCAGCCCAGGATACAGTTGGCTTTTTGGGCTGCAAGGGCACATTGCTGGATCATATTCAGCCTCTCATCCACCAGCACCCTCAAGTCCTTCTCAGCAGGGCTGCTCTTGATCTATTAATCTCCCAGCCTGCATTAATATCCATAGTTACCCCAACACAGGTGTAGCACCTTGCACCTGACCTTGCTGAGCATCATGAGGTTCCCATGGGCCCACTGCTCAAGCTTGTCCAGGTCCCTCTGGATGGTTCCTTTTCATCCAGATGGGGCATGTCCAGTTCAATTTCTTTTCAGGGGTAGGGAGAGTAGAGATATTTTTGTTTATCTTGGTTTACCCTTTGCAGTTTGTGGTTAATGTTTTTCTTCATTTTGTTAGGTCATTATGTGTTGCTTCCTCTAAATGCTAGAAAAAGCCAAATGAAATAGTTGAGTGTGGTACTTTAAAGATACTGTGAATTGGTTTTGCTCGATCCATGTTTCTGAGGTGGTTCATTGCATTGCCTTAACCGTGTTCCTGAAAAAGCGTTTGCCTCCTGCAAAGCAGACAATTAAAAGAAAAATATTTCAGTACTGCTTGGAATTCCTCAAGAAGTGACTGCCTCCACATGACTCAGACCTACATACTACAGCCTCATTTTAACAAAGGATCTAATAATTACTTTGGTAAAGATATATTCATCCATTTCAGAAAATCAGGTAAGAGTTCTGAAAGCTGGGATTTTCCCCACCTTCAGCAGCATGATGTCCCATCAATGCATAGTGTGGTCATGATTTCTTCTTCCTCTGAAGCATTGTGTAAGAACTATAGTAGAAGAGCATGCACTACTTACTGCTACACTCATGCACACAGCTCTCTGCAAGTGACCCTCCTGAGGGCCAAAGCAAACTGCAAGAGAGGCAAAGCAGCACAGCACTGGCGTCTATCTCTAACCCACCTTCCCCCTTCTGTTGTTTATCTCGTGTAGTCTTAGTGACAGCAGCGATCTTAGCAGGTATGTCTGCATTATCTGACACATTTCCTCTGCTTCAGCACCTGAGGTTGTTGAGTCACTGAAAGGGTTTCCTGTGGAGCGTCAGCTTAAAACATGGGGAAATCCTTCCCTTCATCATACACCAGTGCATTTGCTGCATGACAAGAATGATTCAACAGCTGTATTGTTTCCCTGTCAAGTGTGGAGTTCCCCCAGTATTTTCCTTTTCATTACATTATATTGTTGGAATAAATCCAGTTTCCTGTGCTTTAGACTTTTGCTAAGTGGTGGATAGGAGTCGTTGGTTGATAAGTTTTCCTACACTCTCAGTTATTTACATGCCTGTCCCTGCTTGGTGTCTGTTTTGATTTTCAGAGTGGGCAATCACTCCTCTTGCTGTTGCCTGCAGAGTACTGAAGACAAAAATTCTTCCCTTCACTCCACACCTGTCCTCAGAAATGACTTATAGGGGTTTGGCAGCATGGTTCTCCAACAGGAGCTGGGAAAGCTTCATGTAATAACAATACAAAGTACATTCACTAAGTTATTTCCCAAAATTAATAAATCATTCTCCTACTGTCTGTGCTTGCTTGCTTGCTAAGGGAAAAAAATGCCCTGAGATCAACTTGCCACTGGTTAACACTATATGAAGAAAAATTAGCCTCAGCAGGTTGCTAGGATTTGTTGGAATTAGGCACTTTTATAAAAAGCTACATACATTTATTTTTTTTTTCATATGTTGCACAGAATGCTGACAGTTTAGAGAAGGGAGTTTTTTATATTTCCTCATTTCAGCTGACTTTTTTTTTCGAGATCAGGTTTTCTCCCAATTAACTGCCATTCCTTAGTAAAATGTTTCTTATATTTACTATCTGTTAAACACTGAATGTTAAATGTGAAATGCTGCACCTGGGAAAATATGTAACTACTGTGTGATACGAAGTTCTGTTTACTGGAAGTGTGCAAAATGTATTTGATCCTCTAAAATGTGGTGTTTAGCACTGAACACCGATTTCAGGTGTAGTCAATGACTAAAGTAGAAGTTTGGTGGGAACTCAGGACAAAGCTTCCAAGATTAGAAATGAATCAACTCAGGTGTTTAAGGCAGTTGAGTTAAACACACAAATGGTGTGTTTATGTGGACTGAGAGATTATAATTGTGGCAATTACCTAGGACAGTGATGCAAGATGACAATAACAGTCAGCATTCGTATCTTATAACAAATAATTTCAGAAAAAGAAACAGACTTATGATGACCAACAATAGTATTTTTCTTTGATATGGGATTAAAGATAAAATTCTTTCTAGCATAATTTCTTAATTAAATGAGAGCAGAACAGTTATACATATTCAAGACACATATTAAGTACTTGAACTATAGCTACATTTTGTGGCAAGAAAGCTGAGGAGCTGAAGCATGCTTTAATTTCCAAAGCTTCCACCATTCACCTGGGGATACAGCTAAACCATGCAGCAGCTCCTTTCTAGCACAAACGCACAGATGAGTTTGAATCACAAATGGCCAGGGATCTTTTTGATATGGAGTTAGCTATTACCCGGGAATCCCTGGTAGTTACCAGAGTATTTGAGACACAACTGAGATAAGCTGAGTCCATTTAAATATGTATATTAAAAAAGAAAGCTTTGCACCAAAGAAAAAAGGAGAAATACACCTTTGTTAGCTGAGATCCCATGAAGGGGTCAAGGGCCCCAGTAGGTGAGCTCTCTTGCAATGAGCAAAAAGGAGTATGAGAAAACTTGGGCCTTGAATGATAGGTAGGCCTCTCCATAGGAGAAGGGAGCACTAACAGGAGTATTAAATACAGCTCTTGTATGCATTTCTGTTAAATTATATTAAACAACTTCAAAACATGTACAAAGAACTATAAAATTGAGATACTGAAACGATGAGATTTTTGAAAAGGAACAAGGAAAATGTAAGTCCAAGGTATTTGATATGAGTGAGTCAGGCTGTATGTGTTGATACATAGAAACCACCCTAATACCCAGGGAAGTAACAATGAACATCTTCATTGGTGAAAAAGAAAAACCAAGGTGTGATATTTTTGTTACATGAGAAGGTTTGGATTGTTTGCTAGAGTTGTTTTCAACTGGTAATAAAGTACAAGGTTAAACTGTGATTTTATAACTGTGGTAATAAATGTTAAAGTGAATTTGGTTTAAGTAATTTGTGTGACTGATACAAAACATATTTTGGTGCATTAATTGTTGGGGATCTTAAATAATTAGAAACTAAATATGAAAACTAGATAATATTAGTGGTAAAAGGTACATTAAGGGCATATAGTCTTAATCCCCTGAAAATGTCAGGCATTTTACCACTTTTGGGGGTATACATTAAGCTAAAGCTCTTGGTCAGATCTGACAGTCAATAACTTTGGAACACTTGAACTATTTAACTCATCAAAAAGACAGTACATAAGTATTTTTATGGAGAGAAACTACTTCATATAAAGTACATTCATTTCACTGGATGGCTGAAAAAGTTGAAATTAGAAATCATGAAAAACAAGAGAAGAGCAGTTAATCACTGAAAATAACAATAACAGTAAAATCTCTGATTTTTTCAAATTTGGATCCCTTTCTAGAAGATACACATGCATCAAATGCATGCTATTTTAGTCTGTGTAGGGATGAACAGTTGTAATGTTACAGTAATGCTACATACTTGATGAGACTCAATATGCAGGACATACTGTTACTATAGCATAGGTTACTGAGGTTTTCATTTCTACTTTACTGTTTTAATGAAAGCAGACTGGTTGATACTATTGCAAAGGAAAAAGATCATGGCAAAAAACCTTCAGAGTCTAACAATGTTGATAGAGCACCTTCATGAGCCAGGATATTGCTTAAAATAACTTTATATTAAAGGGAAATAACATATTAAGGGAAATGTAAATATACATGAATATATGAATGTAATAATAGTACTGCATTTTAAGCTTTGCTTTCCTAAGCTAACAATATATAGGCAGTTTAACATTTTTTCAGAGTAAATAGTCAAATTGCTTAAGTTTTCATTTTATATAAATGAGTAAAGATAAATCTAAATTATTCGAGATAACACCTTAAATTAAAAGCTACTTTCATAAAAGAGATAAATTTTACAAGTTATGTCCAAATAGAACTACTACCTTAAGTGTAAGAGCAGAGAAAGTATGTAAATTCTGCAAATGCCAAGCACATAATAAAAAGAAGGCAAAGGAAAATGGCTACTGTTCACTACTATTTTAACAAGAATTTTTAATAGGTTGTCATTTATGTTGAGTCATCTTGCCAAATATTAAACACTTAGATGTTAGATGGCTGATACTAGTTATTTAAGATCCTCTAGATAATAAGTTCCTCTATAATCAATCATCTATAACACATTCCTATCTGTTGAGGGTGAGTTGTTCCATTTTAAAAGCTATCCAGATGTAGTACCCTATTAACCTGCTCCTTCCTCTTTGCTAACATATATTAGACCAGTTAAAGTCAGATTATTTGAAGCCCAGTTCTGAGCGTACTTGTTCCTAAGCCTTTTATAGCTGAACAGCCTATGTCCTCCTTGTCCCCATGTTAGGACATCCTGGCAGACACAGGGCAAACAGCCTGTTACATCAGCTATATGAATTTCCCACACAACAAATACAGGCCATCAGAGCTTCCAGAGCTCCTTAGTAAGTTGCAATGAAAAGGAGTGTGGATAAAAGATCTAGAACTTCGGTCTCTCAGGAACGCAAATATACAAAGATATTCATTTCTCTGTAGGGAAAACAATGTAGATCCCAATCTTCAAAGACCGAATTAAATAAAAAGGAACTTCTCAAGTCTTGTTTGGTTGACTTTTAGAAAAAACAACTTTTTAGATAAAATTGACGCATATTTTGAAAACACCCAGAAGTGTCAATAACTTTTTTCCTGGATGGCCTTTGGCGACAATAAAACAAAACCAAAACCAAAAACCGAAAACCAACCAACCAACCAACCAAAAAAACCAAACAAAAAACCCCAGAAAAACAAACAAACAAACAAAAACCACCAAAAAAAACCCAAACCAACCAAACAAAAAAAACCCAAAACAAAACCAACAACACAAAACTCCCAAAACCGAAAAAGCCCAACCAAACAAAAAACCATTTTAGTTTAGTCTAGAAAATGAAAGTGCAAAAAACTTTAAAAAGAAAGAAATCAATGAGGTCTGGCCCAGTTACCATGCTATTTAAGAGTTGTAGTATTTCCAGAAAAAAAGCCTCCCCTGCCTGGAAAAGATTACCTACATTCTAGCTTTGTTATGTTTGTTACATGATATTTTGTAACTCCACTACTCCAAGACACTTTCTTAGTTCTGTTGCCTTCTTCTCCAACTGCTGAATGTTCCAGTGCCATTGTCTTTTATTTGAATGGACTTTGTTCAGTTGGCAATGCAAACGTTTTAAAATAGCATCATATCTTTTATTCTGTACCTAAAAAAAAAGAAGAATAAAATTCACTTCACAATTTCATTCAAATAAAACTATTTACAGAGGTGGGTTCAGCTCCCTTAACTCTGTCCAAGGGTACATTCTGATATTTGACCATGTCATTACACATTTACTTTCTGTTGCTGAAGAGACACAGACATCTAGGAAGCCATTCATTTAAGTCTGCTTTAGGACAACATGAATCATGCCTCACTTTCCCAATAAGGAAAGAAAAACTCTCTCACTAAGACCTTAAATGAAGAGTTCAGTATGGGTATCTGTTCTCTAGATGTCTAAAATTTAACATTGCAAATCCCACCCAAAGAGTCAGCATCTCACATAGTAGCAACACTTCATACATGGAAGATTTCAGGCTCCAGAATGAGAGGTGAGAAAGGGAAAAAAAAAATCATTCTTTGACAAGTGTGTTTGGTTATAAATGAGAATACAAATGAGGTAATGTAGATGGCTGTGGTAGGAGCTTTGTAGTTGCATTGCATTTAAAACAGTATGTTTCTCATAGGCAGGCAATACTGTGGCAATGCAGTAGTGTATCAATTTTGCCCTCATTGCTGCCTTACATGGAGAACAATGGCTGCTGCCGACAACCCTCTGAAGATTTGCATTCTGTAAAAGCATTGACAATAATAAAAATGGAAATAATGGGTATTCCCTTAATGAAAATTTGGGCTTGCTTACCATAGTTTGAATGGCATATGAGTGGTCATGTATAATTACTCTTGTGTCTGCTTATTGAAATGTTATTACACTGTACCTAACATACACATGATGGTGTACAGCTACATCAGAATTACAGCACTGCCAGTGACTTCCTGCAAGTCTTCCTGCCTAAATTTTCCATATAGCTAAGGAACTCCCTCACTGATGTTTTATAAATTACACTGCCACCTTTTACTGCTGATGGGCTGTTTTCCTTCACTTTGCCTTACTCTTCACTATAATCGTTCACAACTTTTCGAGGGATGCTGTCAGATTCACTCATCTGAATGAGTGCTTGGGGGATCTGAACGTCACTAGGACTACGTTGTATGACACTGAAACATCTATGATCAATATTATCTGCTTTTTTTAGAAATGTGTCCCCAGCATCATTATTGGGAACTGTCTGGCACATCTGCTGAGGGAGGGAGCACTAACATGATTACGGGACAGAGGGGAGGGAAAAAACTGCTCTTTTTACTGTCCTTGTGAACGTATTTGTCAACCCTTTGAAAAAATTGTCTGGGCACTCATGATATTCCACCACTGGGATCATTTAAGGACAGGATAGGCAAGTATGTGCAAGAATAATGTAGTTGCACACTGACATAGGGGAAAGAGGGCAGTACGGGCAGAGACGGTCTTTTGAGCTTTCTTTTTCTTATTATTTTTACATAGCAACAAATTTTCTATTATTTGTGGACATCTTGAATTAGTCCTTATGACTGAAGTCTTGTCCCTACACAGGTGACCACCCTGATTTATTGCTGACATCCCTGTCCAAGACTGGGAACAGGCTCTGCTCTTCAAGAGATGGGTGGTGGGGATGGTGCTCAGGAAAGGGAGTGAGAAAAGGTACACAAGCTGCCTTAAGAGTCTATCAGTACCCTGACTGATGAGAAGCATCTCAGGTATGAATTAGTTGTAGACTTCATTAATTGGCAATGTCAGATCACTGACTTTACTTGGGGGAAAAAAAAAAAAGGACACTTAGGCACCAATTTTCTTGCAGAAAGATATTTTATCAAAAATTTTTAAATTTCCAAAATTCAGCTGCTTTAGAAAGGCATTCTGAATTACATTCCTGCACCATGTGCTTAGTTGGGGAAATCTTTGTGGGAAACCAGAAATAATACTGAAGCAAAGTGGGAGCACCAGGGCTATGAGAGTCAATCCATCCTGTTTGAGCGCCAGCTTAGCCATTAATGAGGTTTCAACAGGAATTCTATAGGTATTTAAGTATAAGGCTGTATAGGGGCAGATTTGGATGAGTGCTTAAAATGATTGCTGCAGAAATCCTAAAGCAAGAGCAAACTCATTGATCAGATGCAATGACCTGCTTCTATCTGAAGGGTCAGAAACCTGGAAGCTCATATATTCTTTGTAAATTTATTAATCATGGAATCACAGAATAGTTTGGGGTGGAAGGGACCTTCACAGATCATCTCACTGAACCCCTGGCTATGGCCAGGGACATCTTTCACTAGATCAGTTTGCTCTACCCAGTGTATAGTATAAAGTCTAGAAAGACCATACCATGCAATTCATCCTACTGTAAACACGTAGGCTTATGGACTGAATTGATCTCTAGAATACATCAACTGTACTAACCACAGCTCCAGTGACTATAATGGGAACTTTCCTAACTCATGTGTCGTCACTTGCATTCAAACAACCACATTTAGCTGTCAGCAGTCTATAGCTGAATTCCACCACTGCAGCTCAATGGAACCTCATCCGTGTGACTAGTATCTCACTTTATTCCCGTGCTTGACTTGAATGTTCTTTCCCAAGTTGTGCTGAGGACTGCTGGGTATAAATGTCTCTGCTTATCCATTGTCAGTTTTTATATTAAAAATTGGATTGTTTTAAAGAGAGTTCTTAGTAGAAAATAATACCCTGAAAGATTTAGTTTTTGAACCTGCTTCCTTCTGAGACAAAAAGATTGTATAATCCAAACAACCAAAGAACAGGTTAACCTTCACTGCTTATTTAAATTGATTTCAGTAACAGAACAGAACATTATTTTTAGGCTGCCTGATTTCACTTTGAGTTTAGAGAACTTTCTTAGGAGGATGTTAACTTGGTAATAAAATATCTTCTCAGAAGCTGAGCAGCACAGATCTATTCTAAAGCAGCTGTGTTTTGCTTTTCAGGTCAAAAATTCTCTGCCATTCCCTATCATATGAAAAATGATTCTTTCTTCCTCCTATATTTTACAATGGGCAATAGACCAAAGCTTGGATCAGTTCATCTTTATAGTGCCAAGCTTTGCTAATTAAATTTTGTGGCATTTATTTGAACTAACAAGAATAATTATGTGAAACTCCAAACTAAAAACTATCTAGACATACAGAGTATTTTAGTAAGAAACAAAATATAAAATATAGCTCAATTATTTAAAAGAGAAGGTTTTAACCATTTATCAGAATTTTATCTTGGCAGTTAATTAGGAGCTTCTGTGTTATTCCTAATTTAACATCAGCTCAAATTAGAGAGATTCACGGGAAGTCCATTTTCTTCATCCAATTGATTGTCTCATTGATGAGTCATCAGGAACCACGAGACAAGTCATGAATAATCAAACCGGCAGTGAAATTTAAAGTATTTCAGAAGTATTACAGAAATTTTAAAAGACGCATTTTGCTTTATTACCATTCAGCGACTTCTCTTTTCAGGACATCATTCTAAAATTTCACAGCTGAATTCCTTCTTAAAAGACTTCAGAAAAAATGTTCTTAACTTCGATTTTTCTCAAGACAGCAATAAAGCTCTGAATTTTAGAAAGGGTGTCAGTACCCAGAGTTTAAGATAGCATAATTACTGTATATACTTGAACAATGTATGGCCAGTACTTCAAACTTCATTTGCACTATCTACGTTCTGTCAGGAGAACTGTAATTAAAATTTATTTAAATGGCTCACCTCAATTTCTTTTCTAAGCTTAGCATGCTTTTTTTTCTCTTCTTCCAGCAAATCTGTTTTTTGATTGATGAAATCTTTCAATGTTGTGATTTCACTTTTTAGAAGTGTAATTTCTTCCTGCAGATGTAAGTTAAGATACAGAAATCCACTCCTTGAAATGTGGCACAGTACATCTGTTAAGCTTATTAAAAATGTCACATTTTAACAGTCTCACTCCACTAACAGAGATTAGAAAAAGAACTATAATAAACAATTTCACAATAAGCCTATTAATAATAATTAAATTAATAATAATTTAAGAAGACTAATTAAAATTAATAATTAAATATTTTATAACACGGGTTTAGACATGTAAGAATATATATTCTTGATCTGAAATACGAAAACTACAATATAGGACTCTGAACTCATTTTGACAGTCTTTATTTTGTTTAAAGTGTAATTTATTGTAAAAGCAACGAATATTTAATGCAATATCTGAGATATATTTTTCCTTCTCATAGGGAAATACAGTGTTAATAAGTCTTTATTTATCAGTATTTAAAGGTCTATTGTACAAACAAATTTTCATCCATTTACATAAACAGAGTAACACCAGATTTTCTATAATGCAGGTTACATCAGATTTGAAATCTGTGATCCCATTCCAACTTCATACTTCATCCCATTCCAACTTCATACAACATCTGTGATCCCATTCCAACTTCATACTCCAACTTCACATACTGGCAAAATTTTGTGGTGAAAAATTCATATGTGGTAGCGCTTAATCAGTATTGCAATTAGAGTCAAGTAAAAAACAACAGCGTTAGACTAAAATAATAAAACAAATATTTTTTTGCCCTCTTCTTCTTTCTATCACCATCTCATGAAATCTGCTCCTTTTGGCAAACAGCTCAACTGTAGTTTGTTGACAGGAAAGTTTAAAGAATAGTGTGTTCTTACATGAAAAATGTAACAATATGGCAAGCTTTCACAGAATTCTGAAAAGTATCCACAGAAGTTTATCCAATGATAAAAAGCTCTGTAATTTTTTTTCATATCTGAGTTCATTCGATCACACGTAATGAACCTGTCTTTTACAAAAATATAGAGATAACAATGGCTGATTTTTTTCATTGCATACCAAAGTAAACATTTCTTTAATTAATGTAGTATTATAAATTATCTATATTCTCATGTAGTCAATCTCCCATGAACCATAAACATCTTAGACAAAATAACCATATTATAAAAACTATGTCAAAATTATTTCACATAAAAGGAAAAAAAATTAAAAAAGGAAATATAATACCTGTACTTGTTTTATTACAGATCCTTCTGGATTCTGGAGATCATGCATTAACTCCTCTTTCTTTGTCTTTAATTCTTCAACAATAGCCTTCTTTTTAGCAAGCTCAATCATAACTGGCATTTTATTATCCATCTCCCAAAAGAGATGTTTATGATTCTTTATTTTTTCCCGATATTCATTATTTCTTGCAAGTATCATCTCAAATTCTTCTTGCACTGTTTCTGCATCACACCTCAGCTTTAAATTTTCAGAATACTGGGCTCTGACTTGGGCCTCCAGATTTTCACAGTGATATTTTGTCACTTCTATGGCATCATCTTGCAGATGTATTTCCTTTTCTGTTGTCTTTTGTTCTAACAGAATAGAATTCATTTCCTTTTCTAGTTCCTGAAACTTTGCCTGTAAAACATTTCAGTGGTATTTTAAGAACATTTCTTTGGGAGGATATGAAGTGTCTAGTTAAACACTGTAATTAATTTATATTTATTCAACATAATCTTCTTTTTAACTTGCATAAAGTGGTTTGAATGGAAGATAATTAAAGTTCCATTTCTTAAAATCATCACCTTAGAGGCACAATGCAAGAGTACTTAGTTTTATCCCCTTAGATTGAGTCTGAAATATGAAATAAGGTATCCTTGAACTTACTTTAAATTCCTCATATTTGCTAGATACATAGAATGTGGTAGATCAAACCCAATCCTAGTGTTTTTTTAGAGCTGAAATCTGGTGAAGTCCTAATTGGACTAAAAATAACTAAAGACGCCAAAAATCACTTACAAAACTACACAAATAAAGTGGTGTTCTAGATGATGGAGCTTAACTAGCCTGTTCTACTGAGGTTTTTAATCCTGCCTTCATCACAGTAGTATTTGAAAGTTGGATTAATCCCCACTATTTTCAACCCCACAAGAAATATGTATCTAGCCCTAAAAAGGCCTCTTCATCTCACTGATAAGCTAACACAAGCAGAAGTACTTCCACCCATCGTAAGAAATCACAGAATCATTAAGGTTGAAAAGACTTCTAAGATCATCGAGTCCAACCCTTAACCCAGCACAACTCCACCACTAAACCGCCTCCCTGACCACACATCTACACGTGAATCTAAGATGGAAGGGCTGAAGTGCTGCCTCAGAAATGTTTCTCTCTCTTAGATAACTAGCAAGGGAGCCTAGATGACTAATACAGGCTTAGCATCTGATTTGTAGGCCATGCAAGTTAGCTATGATGAATGCCACCCAAAGTTCTTGCCAACAGTAGTGCACTAAGTGAGATAATTAGCATTGTGATTTATGTCGCCTATTATCTTTTCCCTAATGGAAGCATTACGAATGGTATGAAATCTCTTACTCAATGTCTTGAACAGATTAAGACATTATTAACTGTTAAGAACAAAAGTTCCTGCGTGACTTTTAATTTAGAAATCCTGGGCTACAGTTTTACGGGATTTTATCACTGCCAGCCACCTTTTACTGAGGATAGGAAAGCAAGAGATCTTAGTGGCAAAGCTGTTAAATTTTGGAAAGGAAATTATTGTTTTCCACGTCTTCTGTGACATGTACACATGGGAATTGATGTAAAGATGAAAAAGCAGTTCTGCGTTTTGATTAAAAGTTCCTAATTATTTAATTTTGCTGTTCTAACATTAATGTTTGTATGAAATTTCCTAGGGTTTGGTCTTTTTTGAAAGAAAAAGAAATAGGTATAAAAGAGGAAACAACAAATGAACTAACTTAATTACCCAGGGCTCTAAAGTTCTGTGGGCTTTTTTGAAAACAGATGCCTTTGTTAAAATTGTGTGGTGACAATAATTTTTGTTGCAGTGTTTACTATATTATGGGAAGAAAACTTCTTGCAGTGTTCTACTTAACAGTACTGAATAAAGGCAGTATTTAATGGCTATTTAGGATATCCACTTCAAACACACATTTATAAAAAAGGCATTTTGTGTCAAAAAGATTATATAGTCTGGTGAAATTCTGCCAAAAAGAAAAAAAAACCAAATGGTTTTAAAATCCTTCCTTGCCTGCCCTCCTCCTCTCCCCCACCACATATCTTAGGAAATCACTATAAAAAATAATTTTAAAAGACCTAACTTTGCATTTAGTTGTTGTGGATTTGCTTTGTGTGTTCAGCTCAGTATTTGTTGGGGATTTTTTGGGTTTTTTTTCCAAGTAAAAACCAAAAGTTTCACCTGCTCTAATGAAGTCTTGGCTCTGTTGTGGCCTTAAAAAGAACAGCACGCATCCACAGTTTTGACTAAGCCTAAAGGTATCTGAGTATCTGCCTCACAGTTGCACTTGCCCAGAAAAAAATTTTACTATCAGCTTCTCTTTTTCATAGGAACACTTCTTCACCTAACTTCTTTCATCTAAAGAAAAAAATTATTAAACTACTCTAAACAAGGCTTATTACCTGCAATTGGCAAAGAACTGTTTTGCTTTTTTCTATCTCCGATGCCTGCAAATGCTGCCGCTCTGCAACTTCTTTTACAACTTCAACCAGTGAGGGAGAATTTTGCTTGGCCATTTTAGGCAAAAGTGAAGAACTAGAGGGAAGAGAAAAAAAAAGTGAATTGTCTTATCTTCATTTTAATTTAATTCCTGTTGATGAAACAATACAAAGGGATTTCTCGTGGGATCGCCGATCAATACGTTATTTCATTTGGCTCATTTTTACTTAGGAAGAACAGGTTACTAATGGGTAGACGTTCAAAGCTAATCACTGAGAATTAGAACGCTTGCTTGCAGAATTTTATAAAATAAACCGCTGCAGTGTTCATCTGCAGCACAGACCCTCGGTTTGCGAACGCAGTCGGAGGCCTCACTGCACCTGCCGCACGCACAGGGCCGCCGCGCTCCTCAGCGCAGGCACGCCGCGCCTCCCCGCGGGCGGGCGAATGGCCAAGGGCCAAGGCCCCCGGCGGGGTGCGGCGGGACGGCTCAGGGGGCGTCCGGGTGAGAACGGCGGTCGGGGCCCAGGGGCCGTGAGAGGTGCTGATCCCGGCAGGAGCCCGAGGAAAAGCGGCGGAAACAACCGGTCGCGTTCAGAAATGAATGGGTGGCTGCTTCCCCACCCGATAGCGGTTTCACCACCCCGCGGCCGAGGGCTCTACTCAGCTTCCTTCCGCTTCTGAGTTCCCCGGGTTACCTAATTCACTGTGCTAAACTGCATTTGCTGCCATGGTTTGTTATGCAGAGAAAACAGGTTTTGCTGAGCACCACTGGGTTACGAGGGAGAAGAGATGTGGCCCAGTTTCGTGTCCTGTGCTGTAGGCACGGACTTGCCTTGTGCCCACTCGTATGCTTTTGAACTCCAGGTTGAGGGATTTTAACCCTAAATTGCACTATTTTTATAGTTTAATTTTAGAATTTATTTTATAATTTTATATTTATAACATATAACAACTGAAATATATAAATATATTAACCAACTTACACAATATACATATATTAAACAACTTAAATATATAAATGTAAAATATATTTTTATAACAACTATTTTATAATTTAACTGCTTATGTCTTCCTATGATCTGTTTATTTAATCCCTTTTTTTTTTTTGCAACAGCATAAGATGAATATAATACTTGAGCCAGAGTTGTCAATTTGTCACTTTTTAATATTGTTTTGTACCCCTGAGTATTTTCTGAGCTTTTCCTTCTCAGCATTCTGCACCAAAAATTACCCTGGTAATTAGTTTTTCTTGCTTAGTCTCACTGAAGGAAAGAAAATGATCGTGTTGGTCTCTCTCCACCAAGCTCTCCTGTTAATTTTTAATGACCTAGTTCAGCCACAGTGGGGTGGAACGCTTCAGAGATGACCGACTTCTGCAAACTTCATGAAGGGAGATGTCTGGATGGGGAAGGACAAGATAACCCCATCAGTTCTCTTCAGGAGGGAGAAACAGGAGAATTCAGCTCTCATCCCTCTGCCCAGCACAAGTTGGAAAGAAAAGCAAGAGGGGAAATGACAGGGCACTCCCCAGGTGTGTTTTGGACCTGGCAGTAATGTACGTTTACTGCAGGTGCAGGGAAGGGAGGAACAGGAGACAGCAATTAATAGAAAATCACATTTTATTAATTCCTCTGTTCCTGAATAAATTACTTTCCTTTTTTTCTTGTCCTTTTCTTCAGTTGTCATATACTTAACTGTTATGACTATGATTTTAACACAGCTGACAAAACATATTTATTACCATTTGATTTTTGTACAAAGCCTGATATAAATCCTTCATTTCCCCACTTGCCTTTTAACCTTCTCATTGTCCTGTCAAAGGATTAAGACTTTCTCACTACATTGTGCAAAATTTCTGACTGCTTCAACAAGAAATTGCCATTGTCATTTGGGGCCTGTGGCCCCTAAGGCTAACCTCTCATAACCTCTCTCTCTGCATCCGGAATATACTTTTCCTTGACTGACTGACAGATTCTTCACTGGAACGTGCAGCTACAGCTCAGAAAAGGAAACTCCTTCAGTCTGCACAAGTTCTCCTTGAACTACTTCGTGTTCTTGTTCTCTTTTGCTCCGCCATACGTTTCTGAGCGAGTTTAAGGTTGTGCAAAGCTGGTGTATTAGAAGGTGTGATTGCAGCAGGGAGTTGCACGCCAGGGTTAACGCTGCTTCCGGGTTCAGCGCTACCTACACGCTTGTTAATCATGTTGGTGCCTTGTGGTACAGTTCGTTCTTTCCGGTGGACTCAGCAACAAAGCAGGGTCCCATCAAAAAGAAGAAATACAGGTTCCCAGAGCTATCTTACATAGAATAGGAATTTCCATCTTGTACAAATCAGTTCCAAGACTGAAAGAAGTGAGATATATAAAGCTGGAAATGTGTGTGTATTATATCAGTTGATATCTTTCAAGAGTTTAAAAGGATTGTCTACCTGTGTAAGTAAATTCCTGTTAAACTTTGTTTACAAAAATTGCATGTACTTTAATATTTTCATTGTATGTGGTTATCTCTGTTTCTTCAACCTTGCCTAAATACACCTAATTAGGAGAGGCAATTTGTTTTATTGTAATCCAATTTAGGAGGTTTAAATCTATTTTTTCCCCTGGTTTTGGTTTTTTGTTTGTTTGTTTGTGGGTTTTGTTGTTTATTTGGGGTTTTGTTTTTGGTTTTGGTTTTTTTGTTGTTGAAATTTTTTACAAATGTGCTCTTATCCCTGTTCATTTGGACAGCTTTAATGACCTGTTTTCTTTCTCAGGGCATCTCCCTCTTTCATATGTTAAATATCTCTTGCCTTTTTAATTTTCTAAAAATGATGTCATTCCTCTGAGTTTCTGTACAAATACAAGGTGACCAGCAGGATTCAAAGTGCAGGAAATTGTCAGCAATCTTGTCTTGACCAACAGGGAACTTCTATAATTGGACTGCTGATTTGTTTTTTTTTTAAAATTGGTTTTTGCATCTTTTTTCTACCCTGGACTGTCTTTTCTCTGCAGCTTGGTTTTACTTCCTTCGTTGTTGCTTTTCTACATTCACTTTGCCCTTCTGCTTTTCACTCTTGTTACCCTCTTTACCTCTCTTCTCGTTATTGATAATTTTCTTTGATTTTCTTTTTCTTGATATCTGTGCAAGAGAATCTCTTTACCCTCAAAACGCTTGCACTGACAGTTTCAAGGAGTGATCAAAATAGCTAATGAGTGGCCTTAGCTTCAAGTTTGTGGAATTATTTGTCTTGAATTGGGTACCAATATGATCGACTCTTTAATAAATAGGTTTTTTGATGTGGTAAAGTGCAGAGAGGCTTTCCATGGAACAATGGGACTGTAGAGCATGTTACTTCAAACCTGGATAACTGTGAATGCATTTCCCATGAGCTAAAACATTGCTGTACTTGGCAAACCTGTATTTTGAGAAGGGTTTTTTTTTTTTGGGGGGGGGGCTTAGAAAGGAGTCAGTTTTGCTATAATTGTAAGCAAGTTTATTTCTGACACCACTGACCTCACTAGGACTCTGTGATGCAAAACTGGAAGGATGAGTGAGCCCCATTTTTCCTATGTGTACATCTCAATAATTGCCCCTCTGGACTTTTTGCAGTACACACACAACTTAACAATGTAGGCAATTACCTCTCCCTCAGCAAACACTTTCCTTCCACCCTTTCTCTGCTGGTATTTTTCTGAGCAAGTACAAGAACAGCAATGAACTCTACTTACCTTCCACTGTTGATATATCTGAAGTGGAGCAATAATCTGTTTTTCATGTACAGCCCTCTGTTGTACTGTCTTTCCTATATAAAGGTATTAGCTATACCTAGATTGTGATCATGTCATACTCTGACAGGCCTCCCACAGAGTGTGTCAGGGTAGGAAAGGAAATACTCTGATTTCCCAAGTCATGGTCTTAAACAGGAGCCTGTTTTGGCACTGTTTTCTTAGCGAGCTGTTTTCTCTAAAATCTATTATCAGCTGCGTGTAAATAATACTCTGAGCAAAATCAAGAGTCATAAATTCCCTGGCAGATTCTTTTATTTGCTGTCACATTTTGATTCTTTCAGTCTACCTGTTTTGATAGTCACCAGTTAATCTTTGTAAGTGTTCAATTTGCAGAAAGGAAAACATCATTTTCAGTCAGGATTATTTTTCTTCCAGTCTGGGGAAAAGAACAATGAAGAAAATACAGAATGTTTTCTGTAAAACCTTCTTTGAATAAACTGTCCATTAAAAACAGAAAGGTCTTTGACCTTTCATTTGAGTGTAGAAAGTCTGGGAATCCATTCTAAAGCATAAAATGCCAAGGAGTACCCCAAGTCTGCCATAATGGTAGGCCTCAAGTACACACAGAAGTAATATTTTTGCAGAATAATGAAGTGTTGTAAAGCTAGAGCATGCATGTAGTTACAGGAGAACGAGGACTTGGGGCAGAAAAATAGCGCTGGGCATTATCTGATGCAGTTAGCTCTGGTAGCAGAGCATTGATCATAGAATCATAGAATGTTAAGGGTTGGAAGGGACCTTAAAGATCACCTAGTCCCAGTCCCCTTGCCTTAGGCTGGGATACCTCCTGCTAGACCAGGTTGCTCAAAGCCCCATCCAACCTCCCCTTGAACACTGCCAGAGTTGGGGCATCCACAACCTCCCTGGGTAACCTGTTCTGGTATCTCACCACCCTTACAATAAAGAATTGCTTCCTAATATCTAGCTTAAATTTCCCCTCTTTCAGTTTGTGCCCATTATTCCTTGTACCCCTCATGGTTACTCCTGTACCCACTACTTCTTGATTTCAAAGACTCATAAGACTTCTCAATTTCTTTGTTTCTGCAAAGATATGAATTTTCCTACAAATAAATTAATATTCATGCACAATTTGTTGCTGTAAAAAAAATTACAGTGTTAAAGAATACTCTAAATTATTATGGGGTCTTAGAACTGATGGCAAAGCTATGTATATTTCTCCCAGATCAAGCATGCTGCTTAGTCATGAAGTCTAAATAGATGTCTTTGAGGTTCCCAGAGCAGAGGGTTCTAGCCTTTTGTTCCAGACCTTGGGAGGCTTGCCCTTGAAACTGAAAGATTATCAGAGAGAGAGAAAAGAAAATAAGACACCTCTGGGAGGATATGAAAAATAGGCTCTCATAGCAACAGAGAGAAGAAGAGGTGGATGGACAAGTTTCCACACATAGGCCTAGCTGGGCTTGGATCAACACAGTTCAGAAAGGGGAAAAAACAAACCACCAAACCTGGAATTACACCATGGGCCACAAGAGAAAACAGGAACCATAGGATGATATGGGATAAGCTTAACACATCTTGATTTCAGAGCAAAGAGTGCAGCTAGCAGTGTTATAAAACTGAGGCAGGAAGTTGTGCACAGTATTTAATTATTTTAATTTAGTTCTAAGTGCTTCTTGTGTTACTAGGTGAAATTTCAGTAACCTGTGCAGAGTTCCTGTGCGTGCTGAAAAGAACTATACCAATCACGTGCCCCTTGACACAAAAGTTAGAAATTAGCAAGTCAATACTTTTGGTAATGCGAAAGGGAGAAGTACAAAAGGTCTTGTGGGAAAAAATGTCATTGCACTCACAGCCCAGCACTCTGCTGCCGGGAGGGGTAGCAGACAGGAGCTCCACTTCAGTGATGTGTTAAACAGCTCCAAAAAAATTGTTACAGAAACTCCTCCAGTCCCAGCAAGCTAAGGGACCTCTGTACTTGCTTGCCCTCTGGAAGCTGGAGGAGGGCCCATCAAACAGATGTCAATTAGGGTCCATTAGGCTAATGTGGGTTAATTGATTCAATAAATCTAATCTTATGTACCAACCTTTCATCATCCCTGACCTGGGAAAAACCTGAGGTAGGTGGGGTGGTAAGGAAATACCTAGATGCTGAAATAAATACATAATAATTCCCATTTCTGCTAGTTTTCTTTTGCTGCAATTTCTTTGGATGCAGCTAGGAAATCCTGAGTTAGTAATTACCTGCTATGTACCTTCTCTACCCAGTATCACTGAATTAATTGCCTTAATACCATTATTCTGTGTTTGGACTAACAGTTCTTTCATGTCTTTTTGTTTGTTTTTCATGGTTTGTTACTACTTGACAGTTGTAGAAATTAAATATCCTGGAATATGGTGGAAGCAGTACTAATAGATCTGTTCAGCATCCCAGCCAACTTGCAGAACAACATCCAAGGATTACTATGCAACACACTGGAAACTATTGAGAAATGCTCTTCCATCCATGCTCCATTTGTTTATGTCATATGTTGCCAGAGGCAGTGGAGTGACAGGAAAGGTGAACAAGAGTTCTTGCTTCCAGCTCTGGGAGGTTTTCAGAGTCTGAAGAGAAGACTGGAGGTGGTACATGCTCTGACTACAGCTGCTGCTTTGTACACCATCAAACAGAGACTGGATGAAAAAGACCTAAGCATCATTAAAGTTATTCTCCCTACCTTAAGAAAAGACTTAATGAAAGGATATATAGACCATCTCTTTACAGCCGTCTACCAGTTTGAATATGAGGATTTACGGGTGGTATCTGGCTCTGAAAACCTACAGATATCTGAACGTCAGGGTGAAGGGCAAAAACTTCCTTCACAGGACATGGCACTCATCCAAAGTGAAATTCAGATGCACTTGGAAAGCCTGCCAAGCCTGAAAGGGGAGCTCACCATCCTCAGATCCTCCCTGATTCCAGGTAAAGAGAGTTCCAGCTAGTAGTTTTACAGAGACTGTTACCAAGCATACTTCTTCAAGGGAATTGCGAAACGGGTAAAATTTGGAAATGTCTTCAGGCAACAAATAACTCTATATCATGTTGTAATAGTGTATCACGACTATAAGAGGGAGAAGTGTCAGTAGAAATACAGCAAAAGACTGGCAAGTCTATTCCAGGCCTGGGGCACAATCAGAGGAAAGACAGTCCTGGGTTTAGTGAGGGCATTACTGTGGACAAAAAAATCTCCCCTCTGTGTGTGAATTACACATTTGGAGAGTTACCATCATCATCTGGAAATGCAGGGAAAGAGTTTCTTCTGGTCCCTGACATGCCTGATGTCTCAGTGTCCCTGCCATGGCATGATTCTGAGCAAGAAGAAAATTAGAATCCTTAAATTTAAATACCACAGCTAAATACAAGATAAAGCAATACTCAACTTGATTGGCTGATTCCAGATCTCTTCAGTATAAAACTATGTAATAGCTGACCTGATCTTGTGTTGAAGGCAATTATTTGTTGTCTTTTTTTGCCTTACCAGATAGTACCTTCTTGCATGGGTTCACCACAAGGACAGGTGGGATCTCATATATACCAACTCTAAGCTCCTGCAATCTCTTCAGCAGTTCCAAGCGGAGGGACCCAAAGGTTGTTGTTAAAGAAAATCTCCGTCGGCTAGCTAATGCTGCAGGATTTAACCCAGAGGCTTTTCACAGAGTCAAGGTATCTTATAAAACAATGGATTTAAGTAAATGAGTCAGATCTTCCTTCGTGTGTCACTGGCTAAAACTGTAGGCATTATTCTTACCTTTGTCAGCAAGAACTTGTGAGAAGCAGCTGGCAGCTTATCTGAGAGAATAGCCATTCAAACTATCAGCCATTTGGCACAATATGGAGAAGCAACGCTGATTCTTCCAAGTCTGTTCAAACATTTAACTTACCACAGAGTAGAATAATCAGATAAGTGATCAGAGCAGTTCCTCCTAAAAGAAAAATACACCATCACTTCTGTAGTGGTTTTTTACTGGTACATCTGCATGGCATTTAAACAAGGGAGTGCCTGATTTCCATGCATAATCAGTTGGTGCAGAAGAGTGTTTCTTACCAAAGAAAAAACCTTGTACTAGACAGAACTGGGTTGTTTTGCTGCCATATCACTGTCCATGTTCTGGTTTTGTTTTGACAGGTTGATCACGCTAATGCAGTGTGTATTATGGGAAAGACAGAGCCTGACAGCTATGATGGCATAGTTACAAATCGGAAAGGTGTTACGCTAGCAGCTCCAGGTGCTGATTGCATACCCGTGCTATTTGCTGATCCTGTCAGAAAAGCCTGTGGTGCTGCTCATTCTGGTAGGAATTGCACTCCCTGTGCAATGCAAAGATTTCCCAGGACTCACATTGAGATACAAGAACTCAAAGCTGGACTTTCTTCTGCCTATTCCAAACAATGCCCAAGTGCAAACTTGGCTTCTGTCTATTCCAAAAAATGTCGCTATCTTGAGCCTCTTTTTTTTTTCCTAAAGTAACATTAAACCACTTTCACCATACTATAAAAATACATTTCTGACGTATTTCTGTTGTCATATTCCCATTTAAATGTTTCAAGCACAAAGGAGCTGTAAGGCATGCTCTAATTGCCCAAACCAGGACACTGGGAAAAAAGAATTCTGGAATTCTAGACTAAATGCTTCTCTTTAGTTTCCATCTCCACCAAATTATGTCAACAAACTGGTAGCTGTTAATGTGTTGGGTTTTTTTAAAAAAGATAATTTATTATTAGATATATTTTTTAATTTTAGGTGTAAACATATTTCCTAATTTATACCTTTAATAATAGCATATATTTCTAGAATATACTAGAAAATTAAAGAGACAATTTATACAAATTTTTTTTCAACCTCTCATTTCTCACAGGATGGAAAGGAACGTTGTTAGGAGTGTCTATGGCCACAGTAAATGCTATGGTATCTGAATATGGCTGTAATGTGAAAGATATCCTTGTGGTGCTGGGCCCATCTGTAGGACCTTGCTGCTATAAACTTCCTCATGAATCAGCAAAAGAATTTCACAGAATTGATCCAAAGTGTGTGAGACTATTCAACTCTGCAAATCCTTATATTGATATTAGAAGAGCAACACGGTAAGCCTCCTGAGTGAATAAAAGACTAATTTCACATTAGTTATCAATAATTACTTTGATATTCTGACATTCTGGTGAGGGTCCTCACCATCTTAAAGTACTCTCTAGTACTTTGCAGATCAACAACTGATACTTTTGAAGGAATGGTATCTGCTGAATTTTGCTGTTTCAACTATTATTTTATTGTTATACTGATGGCTTATGGATTATAGACAAAAGTTCAATTTTAATGTGGCTTTACTGGTTGCAGGAAAGCGATTAATTTAGTCTAATTCTGGAAGAAAATAAAAAGAAAAGCAAATGAAAGTCCCAATGACAATATTGGCACAGTTTGTTCAGCTGGTACTTGAGGTCCTGCCTTAAAGATAGTGCCTTACAGAATGTGAGGATGTACAAAAAAATATTATTTTCTGTTTCTCTTTCTTTTTTTAAGGATTCTTCTTGAGAGAGGTGGGGTTCTTCCTGAGAACATCCAAGATGATTCTGTCACAGACCAGAACCAAAATATCACTTTCTGTACTGCCTGCCACCCTGATAAATTTTACTCTCACTTTCGTGATGGCACTAACTTTGGAACACAGATTGGCTTCATATCAATCAAAGACTGAGACAGTATCTCTTACTCTGGAATAGTATTAAGACAATAAGTCTGCTGCATTGTCTAGCATCCCGCTCTCCTTGTAGTTCTTCCTTTCACAGCCTTGCAATAGGGAATTCATGGGTCTTGAGATTCCCCTCCCCTTCTCTTCCCTTCCCTGGCAAAAATAAATATCTAGGGTGTGGGACAACAATACCTGTGTGAGACAGGGTGCAAAGGAGACAAGGACAGGCCACACAACTGGCAAAACCCTTCTGCAAGACCAGATGCAAGCTCCATGTTTATGGATCCTCCTTGACCATTTTCCAGAAACTTCGCTATTTTAAGGTGGTGAAAGCACAAAAAACTCCAGTGTTCACTAACTTCTGGGTGATACTGTTGAATGAAGTTAAGTATGACCTGAGTAATAGAGGAAGAGAAGCCTGTATGGCATGTTAACTGTTTGAGAGCGCCCAACTTCAGTAGTTTCAGCTGAAGCTTTACCGAATTTTGTGCATGGGATTGATTTTCTACTTTGAATTACTTTAAAGAAGAGCTCCAAAACACTTAAAGGACTTTTACCATGCAAAATAACTTGAAAGTGAGAATCAAGCAAACTCCTTTGGGGCAGACATTGAAAATATATGAACATTCACCATTCTGTACTTTTTGATTATAATAAAAATAGGACTAAGACTCTTAATATAGGACATGTATGTTCATATTTCCTTAGGATTCTTTTCTTTGAACATCAGTGCTTTGATAATATCCATTGACACAGTCTCAACAATGCAGGTTATTAAATAAATATCTAAAAAGTTGAGTGAATTTAGCCTCAGTTAATTTTACTGACCAGTAGTTGGACTTCTGTGTCTTACTAAGCAAATTGTAAGTGTGCACTGTTTTCTTTTGGCCATAAAAAAACTGCCTCTAGATTTTACAATAGACATGATGTTTTCTGACACACAGACAGTGAGAGATTGGTAACAGTAGAACTATGCTGACTGTAGACGTGCCAAGCGCAAGCCTTGGGCCAGCCGTGCCCATGACGTACTTTCTATTTTAAATTCAGCGACCTTTCCCAGGTCTGACTGTTCTGTCCACTAGAGGTCAGTGCTCACTCGCGCTGCGCTTCTATCCCTGGAGGCACGGATAGATTGGGGTCCAAACCATGCAGTTTGCAAAGCACTGCATGGCATACGCTGCTACTTCTGTCTCTATAATACTCTGCCAAGTTATTCTAGTATCCGTGCTTGAAGAGTAATCTATTTTTCATTTTGTTCGGTTGTGATTCGAAGCTGACCAAATTAGAACTTTCCTTGTCCACTGGAAGAACAGACTTTTAAAAAGAACTTTCTTTTACCTGTGAATGGTATTTCTCAGAGAAGAGCCTGATTCTGGGTATATTATCCTCTGACTGTAACCATCTACCAAAAATATTCTTCTGCCAACTATCCTACTTATTCTTTAGAAATATAATTCCTCTTCTGCTGTAGGACTGCAGTCCTTGACAATAAAAATCCTTACATTTTCAGTTACCTTTTAGAAACCTCACCTCACCATTGATTTCACCATTCTTGTTTTCTTTTGTAACTTCCCCATGGTGATATTCACAGGCAGCTTCAAACTGGAGATTCAGGATCCAGCCAGGGCAACAGTCACACTGCTCAACTTAATGCTGTCAAGCACATTACTGCGCACCAGCTAATGGTGTATATGGTATGCATATGTATTATGTGCATGTGTATTATTGACTTGTTCTAAATATAGGAGAGTGTAATTATATGGACACTGACAGGCTTATCTTGCTGTACTATGTAAAAAAACAACCCAACAAGCTACCTCCACCTTTTAGTTCCATTCCTTTGCCCTGGTATTGAAGAGTGAACCTCTTTATGGATATTGAGTGACATAGCACTGGGGTGAATAAGGTATCTTTCCTTTGTCTGTGGGAGCAGTAGCACTGTGTATTCTTCAGTTCCTGCACGTGAAGCTCAGCCAAAGCTTGTCTGTCAGTACCCTTCACTTAACCCTCTTCCCTTGTGGATTAAGAGCATGCCATCAAAATCAGCTGAGTTACTTGGTTTTGCAACATGCTTGACAGCTGAAGTATGATAGGTGCCCATGTGCTTCCTGTTATCTCATCTCACCTCTAAGATGGTTTTAAACTAATGCATTTATCTTTGCAATAGGGAGAAAGACTTTGCAGCCATGCTACTTACCAGAGTTCAAATCCTCTCAACAGTATATTAAGTCAAGTAACATGATACTGATAGTAAGCCCTGGCTTGTTTGTACCTGCTCAAGAATTATTGCACAGACTTGTAAATGTACCATTTACAGGTCATGGTAGGACTGTGCATGCTGGAGGAATATCAGAATAAGCAGAAATACCAAAGGCTCCACCTTTTAGGAGACAAATTGTTACTGCAATTGTTCTTTTTTTTTTTTTCTTTTACATGTATTACCTAAATTGTAAACCTATCAAGACAGGAAACAGCCTTTTGCACATGAATTACTGAGGTAGAGAACTCCACGACCAATAAGATGATATTATAAAGTTGAGTCCCAAATCAGGCTAGGCTCTGAATTATAGTTTCTTTCAAAAGTCCATGCTACAAAGGCATTTTAATTCTGGTATTAAAAAAAATAGTTTAGAGGAAGGGCATGATAAAGAGGAGACTAGGCTGTTTCACATCTCTACTTATTTACTTTTCATTCCTGTTGCTCCCTAAAGGAGGCAAGCACATCAGCCCTGATTCACCACCTCTAGGGAAAGTCTTAAAATTCTTCATAAATTGTTCAGCTGTACCTAACTAATGATCAGATCCCATTTATTAACCTTGCCATTGAATTTATAAGCTGCATTTGCCCTACTGTTGTTATTAAATAACATTATTAATTATGATAGTGGTATGCCCCAAAGCAAGCACAAGACATGATCACATTGCATATTGTCTTCAATAACTATTACTGTGCAATTAATGTTTGTTACTATTGTAGATTCTGAATATGGGCCTCTTTATTCACATTATCTACTTAAATGGAGTCTACTAAAACATGTTCAAGAAAGGCTTTATTCACTATTCCAGTAGAACAGGGCAGCTCCAACACAGACTTCTAGTTCCAGTGCCTGGGGAAGCAGTATGCAACTTCAGAGGCGTAGATCAAAGCCTGAGATAATTAGTGAAATGTTTATCCAAACGTGGCATTTATTGCCACAGTTATGGCAAAGGTGAAAGCTATTAAGGAAGTTAGATGAAAAATGTTTTTAATAAATTTGTAGAAGTTAGTTCCATTGATGACTGCTAGTCTCTTTCCACTAACAACCTGAGGAGACAGGATGGGGAAAAGGCAGTTCTGCATTTGACACCTGTGTTTGCTACAAACACAGTTGGCTGCAAACTCGGAAGCCATGGGCCTGGACGTTCAGCAAAGCATTTGGGCACCTCTTGACTCACAGAAATTATATAATCCCTCCTAAATTACAAGCATTCAATTCTAGGAAGGTGTCTTCTTTCCCCAGCAGTAATATGGTTTGTGATCATCTTTGCCTCCAATCTTATTTTCCTCATGTTTGCTTATGTCCTGTGCATCGCTGTCTTTCTGTCCAGCACCACTCACAATTGCCCTGCAAGGACTGTGAATCTGGTCATGAAGTGTTGGAGGACACAGGTGCCATTCTGTACAGAGCAGCACCAGCGTTGCTTTCTTTTGTATGCCTGTTTCTTCTTTTAGCAGCAGTGTGAAGCTTCCTGTTTGCAGCACAGGATCTTTATCAGTATCCTCCATTCCATTCCCATTTTACAGGTTTTGGTAAGTGCTTCCAACTTCTGGCCTACACGTCAAAGAAGTCAGTATTTCTAGGTCCCCTCACTGCTGTCCTCATTCCACTCCATGCTCAATTTGCTGCTGGGCGATGCAAAAAGGCAGTTGAGCTGCACTCATTTGTCCCAAGGCTCAGAGGGGCTGCGTGGGTGCACTTGCCTTGATGTCACATGCGAAGCTTTTGTTCTCTGACTACCAAAGCCCTTCCTGAACTCCAGCCTCTTGTGCAACAATATTAACAGGACAGTATGCTGACAGGAGCAGTAAATCCTATATGGACAGAGGAAATAATGTATTGACCTGCTGAGAGATTTACATACCTCCACAGCAAGCTCTGCCTGTAAGGCTGGCTTGTTCTACTTTCCATTTCTAGCAGATACTATCCAGTGTTTACAGATGAATGATTTGGATAGATATGTATGTGGATTTGAGAACTGTCCTAATCACATATATTCTTATATCCAGGATGTTACTTGTCATTACACAGTGTCACACCTTTGTATAAGACACAGAGATTTTGCTGCTGTGCTTGCTTTAAATATACAGTGCCTGTGGCTACACTGCTAAAAAGCATGATTAGGTATTTCCCAAAGGCACGCAGAGAAATAGGGAGCTAGCTTTTTAAAGTGATCCCTCTGATCTTTCATTAGTAAGCGTTTAATTTACAGTAGCATCTCACATTACAAATACTTGGCTGGCTGGCTTTGTCTTCAAGCTCTCAGGTGTCAGAGGAGGCCCACATAAGAATTTTGGGAGCATGGTCCCCAAAGAACAGCAGGGCTGAATTCTCTCTCTTATCCTTCCATGAATGCAGCATCATGTCTCCAGGGCAACCTGAATTCTGACAGTCATGGAAGCAAGGCCATGGCATGGATTTCCATTTAATTCCTGCGACTGAAAAGAGATCTAAGATGCAAATCAATATCTGACTAAACTATGAGGGTTTGCTTCACAATTAATTTTATCTTTGAGTTCATTTCCTCTCTTTTTGTGCAAATGTAGTTCACAGCTTCTAACTACTGTGTTTGTTTTTCTAATGTTGCCTCTTCTACATGTAGCAAAGCCTTAAACATCTGAAATAAATAGGTTGCACCATAAAAATAAGGGGTGTACCTACCATAAAACTGAACAAGCATTTTATAAGGGAGCTTGAAAGCAATGTTTGTATTTCAAGATGTATAATTTCATTTTTTTCTCATGTGGTGCAATATTTTTAGGTAGCAAATCATAGTTCTGGTCAGATCTTTCATTTCAAAGTGATTTTACCAATGACAACTGTAGAAAGTCCTGCCTGTCTGCAATAAATACTTCAGCATTTCTCTGAGGCACTGAGCTCTATCCTAAAGCAATATTCAAGCATATGTTCCTACTAAAAGAAATCTTTTCTGTTCTGCTGTTTCTTTGAAAGATGTGAGCTTGATTTTCCTGCCAAAGAATGAATCATAAAAAATTCAATTGTAAAAACAAAATTGTGACAGGTGACTCAAACCCTTTCAGTTGGTTTTAATAGGTGTTTTAATTAAGTGCTTCATAAAATTAATATAAAATAAAACTGGGTTATGCAGTTGATTTTATTTTGACTCTCTACTTTCTTCTTTATATCATCCCCATAAAAAAGCTGCAGGACATGAAACATGAGTCAAGCAAGAAGGTCGTTAGAAAGGCTCCTTTAGGCTTGTGGATGTTTGTTGCTGTATTTTATACTTGCATCTTCCTCAGTTCCCTCAATTACCCTGCAACTTGGATCCATGAGTAGCCTCAGCACTGAAACATGCCAGCTCATGTAACTGTGCTGGCAATGGCAGAAACACAAATGTAGAGTTGATAGTGATGCTTATGTTGTAGCTTTTCTTCAGATTATATGGTGCTGGCATAAACAACATTGTGACCAAAATATTATGCCACAATGATATTTTGAGAAAAATCTCCTGAGCAGCTCTGCATTCACTTAGGATTTTAGGGACTAAGTCAGTAGCAATTTTTTGCTTTTTATGGGACTGAGAAAGTTAATTTTGCACTCTCCTTATCTAGTAGATGTGTTCATCAGAGCAACATGGTTTGGGTTCTAGAGTCTTGTCCTGTATACAATCATAGTTCTGTAATTTCCTTTAATAATGGCTTCTTAAGAAGGGACTGACTGTGTGTACATTTGGGTACGAAGCACAAAATTCAGTTGACTTCTGTTCATTTGTTTACATAACTATTTAATGTAAAATCTGTCAGAAAATGCAGGCACCACAAAATGGGAATATCAGAATGCTCAAGCTAAAATGTTCTTGTAGGAGAAAGGGTAAAGAGAAAAAGCTATTGGGTAGTTTAAATGTCTTCAGGATGACACATTTCAATCTGACTTTTGAAACAGCTCCTCATTTCCTGTTTTAAATATTAAGAGTATTCTGAAATAAACTTTAAAAACTGAAGAAGTACCATTTCAAATTAAAACACTTATTAAAATCTCATCTCATGCTGAAAAGAGAGAGCCTGTCTTCCACAGATCTTGCCTTACTATTTATGTATATTTATCTGCATAATCCAGTCCTCTTATTTCTCCAGTAAATATTTTCTTCATACATTGTAGATTGTTATGTTCCCTTCAATAAATATTTAGCTAAGGTTTTACATGCGATATTTAGCTCCATTAGTCTTTCTTAAGATGATCCTTCAGCTCTTAATTCTCTAAATTCTGCCTTACTAATGTCAATTAAGTGATAATCACTTTTCACTTATATACTCTTTTAGAAAGAGGGTGACATTTGAACTTTGTTCAGGAGCTTATTTTTTCTGGTAGGCTTGTGAAGTTGTGATTTTTGTTAAAAAAAAAAGCTTGAAGCAGCCTTAATTGAATTACCTTGGTCTCCCTCTATTCCCTCTTTTTCAAAAGAGTCATAACCTATGGCACTTTAATCAGGATTTATTTTAGGCTTCCCAGCTATAATTCATATTCCAGCACATTGTACCAGCAGCAATCTTCATGAAAGAGGCTCACCACAGAAAACAGTTTGCATATTTGAGGCTAATATGGGATTTATGGTAGGAGAGCATTTATAACTTAAGCAAAAACTTTTAAAATATCTGATATTGGAAAGCTGACATAAGGTAACTAAAATATGGAAGTAATTTCACAGCTTTTGCAGGGAGAAAATATATCCAAATGTGTGATACTGAATATTCATCTCTTGAATTATATTCAAATCAGGACTGGATGCCTTTGTCTGTACTCATTTATTCCCAGTAAACAGGGCAAAGGCTAGAAGAAAAAAGCGAGATTGTTTGCCTGCTGTAATAAATGATATCAGAAAAGACGGATACAGCAGCATTCTTTTTAGCAAGTGAGTTAAAGAGTGTTCAGGCTAATGATCAACCACTTTCTACTGAGCCAATATCTGAGACTGAAAAAGCAGCCAGTCATTCCTTGGCTCTGCAGCAGTCTTGGAGGCTGTTATACACAAACAGAAGCAGGGAACAAAAATCTCCTCTGGGATGCAGCTAGCCTGAAACAGATATCCATGGTGAGACACTGTTGGACAGAAGTGGCAGAAAAAGACAGAATCATGATGAAGAATTTCTACACCTGCCTATTAAAGAGTTAGTGTAAGAAGAATTTATCCATGTGGAAACGTCCCCCTACCATAGTGACCGAGCAGAGAGCAGTTCTGCCAAGCATCTTCCTGTGTGTATTTACCACAGTTGCTAAAGCTATCAAGGCTTCTCTGTGGAGTTGGTATTTTTCCCCAGAACCTGGAAGGGTTGGAGTATTGAATGCTTATGAACATGTGTCAGTTCTCTTCTCTCTTTATCCCTAATTTAAACCCTGCTACAGGCATACCATGCACTCATAAGCTTCCAATCTATGCAAGCAGGGAGAGGACCACAGTTAATTGTGGGCAGCAGATAATGACGACTGTATATATTATCTGAATGCAGGACTTGGGGACCTCGCTGGGTCCAGAATAATTGCAATGACAGGAAAATCTGCCCTCACCCACTGAAGATGTATTTCTGGACTGAAAATATGGAAGAGAAGCTGCTTTTTGAAATTTCACTCAGCTTGGCTAATAGCCCAATTCAACAGACTTGGAAGATTTTCTATCATAATATTTCTCTGAAGCTAGCTGTAAGAATAAATGGCATAATGTATGTTTAGCTCAAGAGATGAGAGTTTAAAAATTTTGAAGAATCTTTTCTTGTTTGTTGTGGAACAAATCCCAAACTTCTTGCTTAGAAGTCCAGGCTCCCTGCTGCTAATGAGGCTCCATCTGAACATCTTGAGTATAGGAGACAAGTACTCTCCTGTGTGAATAATTATTAACATTTCTAATCTCAGCTGTACTAATAACTATGGCAGAAGTAACTTCACAGTGGAAAAGGCAGATTGACCTCCTGGTCAGTCCTAGAAAGGCAGAGAGGACAAGGGGGATAAATATGGTAAAACTACTCCTTAATTACATGGCAGCCACCTAAGACTCTGGTCAAGGCTGTGGTGCTGGGAAAAGGCAGAACCTGAAGAGGCATTAACCTGTTATCTCAGGTTTTGATAAAAACACGTGGAATAGATTTTTTGCACCTAGCAACTGTATTTTTTGTTCCAGTTTGTGCAGTATGAAGTCACCAAGCATCTTGAGCACTACTACTTTTGAAGCAATAGACATTTCTGATATTCTTGATCATACCTAGCTCTAGGGGACAGCCTCAACTATATTGGTAGTAGTAAATTCTTCAAGATTTTGAGTGGTCAGTTAAATATCCTGATTTATTACACACTTCTCATAAAAAAGCATGAAGGAGAAACTTGTAATCTGTGAATTTATGGTGGGTTTTTTCTTCTTTCTGGGCAATGTCACTAGTAGAGCCAGCAATGCCATTAGCATAGCTCACAAGATTGGCAACTGCAGATACATTGCACAAGAGTCTGAAGGGATCCCCTTCTAGATATTTAAGATCTACAAATCAAGAGGCCTGTAGGGTTGTGCCACACTTCCAGGCCCCAAAAGCACCATCCCAAAATTTCAAATCCATGAGACACATACCAGATGCTCTCCAATCTGAGGAAAGAGAGAGGAAGATTTCTAGGAGGCACACAAAGAATGGAAATCCCATGGCTTTGCCTAATATGTGTTTGGGTGGTGTCTGCAGCATCTACAATGAAAAAACAATGTGTTTTCATGAGTCTTGAGAGACAGAGTTGGTTTTGGAGCTGTGCTGTAAAAGCTTGTGATCCTCATGCCTCTCAAAAGTCATAGCTGTCTACCCGTGGATGCTGTAATGCTCTTTCTCATTTTCAGGCTGGGTACTGATGCTGTTAGAAGGCCCACTGGGTGAAGTGCACAATTTTTTAAGGGATAGGAATATCAGAATACATTTTTGTTCCAGTTGTATGTTTGGCCCTTTGTCTCAGTAAAAGTCAGTGTTGTTGCAATAATGTAGGAATCTCATTCTGAGTTACTGTTTTCACAAATCATTTGGTTTAATGAACAAAGCAAAACAAATTTTGACCATTTTGTTCTCAGATTCTGAGTATGCAGTTTCTACAGACCAACTCAGGAAATTTTGGACTGTTTTCTACTTCCTACCTTATCCAGTGGGAAGCAGCATTTTAACTCTTATTTATTTTGAAATGAGCAGAGGGTACAATTTAAAATTGCTGTAGCATTTTTTCTCCTGTTTGCAGATTGCAGATTTCATAGGTGTGTTTTGTGTTGGAGAGTATTTAAAATGTTCAGCTTGGAGGATTGATCACAAGCAAAAGTTTTGTGGATGTCATTGTCATGTTTTAAATTTACCGACACGCTGTGATTAATTCAATTAGTCCTTTGACTGGAGGAGTGTGAATTACCTTCCCCCATGTATGGAAGCTTGGGAACTGAAAGTGTGTCTTATGGACATGTGTTCAAAATCCTCCTGGTGGGAGAATAAGTACCAGCAAAAAATGAGTAAAAGCTTATGAAAACAAGAATAGAAAGGATAAAATCATTACCAAAGGGAGAGTGTTAAAATACTGAAGTGAACAATCCCAGATAGTTTGAAGTGGAAAATTCGCTTTGTTTACAGGGAGTGCAACATCTCCCATAATAAACAGGAGGAGGATGGAGTATTATTAGCCAAAAGCCTGATGGTGTCCTTAGGACCACACGTGAGAAGGGCAGTGCTGTGTCTTGTTTCCCATAGGGGTTTGAAAAAAGCACGAAGACTACAGGATACAAAGGGCTGTTTCCTTTCTCTTTCCATGCAGAGCTTCATATTAATGCAAGAAGTGGAAGAAAGCACATCTTAAGGAGAGAACTTGGATGCTTGAAAATAAGATCCCTTTTAAACACTCTTTTCTGCTCTCAGAGGTTGTCCAGGAGAATTCACAGACTGAGATGACTATTAGAGATGAGATTCTGATGAAAACTTATCCTGATGTGTCAGTTATACTGTAGAACTGCTGCACTGGAACTAATTGGAAAATTACTTCATACTGTTATTTTAATGAAAGAAGCATCCTTCATTTCCAGTTGCCTGAGTGCCTGGATCAATATTTAGCGTCTAATACAATGTACTTATTTGTTTGTGAGTAAAGTACTCTGATGTTCCTTCTATTTTCATTTTACAGCATCGTTGGTAGTCCTATCTATTAAGATAAATTAGACCAATTAGTCCTTTGATGTCTCTATACATGCCTGTTGTCATATTTTGGCCTGTGGAACTGACAGTAACAATTACAATATTTTATTCAGTTGAACAGTGCCAGAGGTTCTATTCTTTTCTTACCAGAAACTCTAGCACATCACTGTGTTACATTTCCTTAACATTTTCCAAGTGCTCATTTTTTTCCAGCAAATGATCACAAAGAAATCTACCATGGACTTTCTCTTGTTATTTCTTTGTTTAATGATGTGTATTGCAGCCTTCTTTCTCCATTATTTAGTATTAACTTCTAATCTTTTTCATCGTATCTTTTGTAAACTGAGATGATATTAGTTTCCAATGGTGATGATGATGGTCTACTCAAGCCACTACATTGGAAACTAGACCTGGATTTTGAAGAGTTCTCTGTAAGCTGGACCTGGAAAACTTATAGTTTCCTCAGTCTGTATGGGGACATCTTCAAGAGGCCAAACTCTACTCAATACTAATTAACAAAGAAATTAATCCTGAATGAAAACAAGTATTAGTACTTTTGTGGAAGAATACAGTGGTATGATCAGTATATGAGAGTCTCACACGGAAAATATTTTGAGTGGGAGCACAGAATTATGGGCAGAAAATGTGAAACATAGCCATGAAGTTGAAGGTCTCCAGAAGAGATTGTTTTGTGCTTGAGAACATGCAGGTAAGTCCAGAAAGAAAGATTCTTGGAATTTAAAGGGAGTCATGGCACATACAGATTTCTCTGCTCTTTGAATAAAGGTGTCATTTCATTTGAATGCATATGCTTCCATCCATAGTTTTATCATTTATTTGAATGCATAGGCACACAATTTCAGCTATGCATCTGTGTTTAAAAATGCACACAAGAACCATGTATGACTCCAAGCATGTTTCTGTTAATATATATATATATATCCGACCAGCCAGCCAAATAGCAATAATATTTCTCCTGCTTGCTCATCCTTGGATGGCTCATTTACATATTTATGCAGCTCCTATTTTCTTTTTAAAATAAAACCCTACAAAATTATCTGCCTAGGCTTTCACAAGGACACAAATCACTAATCTTCTGATTTTTTTATTAATTCTATCTGCTTCATTTTTGCAATTCTAGACTTTCCTGAACGTGAGGCTATGCCATCATTCATCTGCTTTCAGCAAAGGCATAACAGCTCCAGAATAAGCTCTTCATTATGGCTAACATTTATGTCAACACCACCCATAACAGAACAAAAATTGATTGAATATCAGCTTTTTATATTTAACTTGTAGAGATGACTTACTGTACTATCATACTAAGTTCCCTAACAGAAACAGGAATAGATTAGGATGAGTTTTGGATTGTTTTTATTTGTTTATTAATTTTCTTTGAAACAACAAGCAGGTCACTGCTAGAAGAAGAAAGAAATGCAACTAATCAAAACAAACTGCAACTTAAAATCAAAGTACACTCATAGGATTCATTACACAGTCATACAGTAATGTAGTTGTGACCTATGTGCTCTTTCTATCCGCTTTGTACTCAGCTATGCTGTGCTTTATACAGACTGAAAGACTTACAGGGAAAGAGTTATAGCCTGGAATGTTGAACAGCCTTTGTGCTGTGCCTCCAAGAGCAAAACACGTTTGTACCAACATCAGATTATACCAGGAGGTGTAAATCCAGCTCAGCTACCAAAGGAAGGATGAACCCAAAATAGAACATAAAGTAGTGGCCTAGCATAAATCCTCCTGCTTCAACGCTAGTGCTGGATATAAATTCTGATGGACAAAAAAGCTTTTCCCAGCATTTGAGCATGCACTACTTAATCCAAATAATTTTTGGGGTTTCTAAGTTGTGAAAAAATATACAGCTTATTGTTGCCCCATGAGCAGGGAACTTGCTCCCACCTTTTATAGCCCTCCTTAATGGAGGATTTTAGAGAAAGTCAGAGCCAGACTAACCCTGAGTGAAAGGATCTTATGCTGCACAGTGAAGGAACAAGGGGCAGCAGTTAGCAGTTATGTCAAGGTAAATTCTTATTGAGTGGAAGTTGTTTTTTTTCCTTCCCGGTGAGGGTGTTACTCAGCAAGGCAATGATACCTCCGGCTGTGGAAATTTAAAAACTCAGCTGGACAAGGACTTCAGCAACCTGATGTAACTTTGAAGTTAGCTATACTCTGAGTAGGGCTGTGGAGCTCCAGACTAGCCTATATCATTCTGTGACTCTTTGTCTTCAGACAGACAAAATACTGACATTTCCACTTGATTTAATCAACCAAGATGTCCTTTAGAGCCAGGAGAGAAAAGCTGGGTGCTGCTCATTTTCATCCTCTGCTTAATTCTGACAGGTTGCACCACTAGCTACAAAAGGTATACCTAGCTCAGGTGTGGGCACCTACATGGCAGACAACTGCATTTAGATAAGAAAACCAGCACCTATTTTACCTCCTATGAAGAGATTTTGGCCATGGGGATCCAGAACTCACAGGCTGCTTGACTTCAAAGGAACTTGATGAAATGTGGGAACTGTGGAAGCCTTCAGCAGACACTTGGTGAAACCCATATTCTCACTTATATATTCTGAATGTTTCTATTTCTATATCATAATAGATCCTGAAGGGCTCTGCAAAGGTCCTTTTATTGAATGAATTCAACTAAAACTGATGTTTTAATAATTTGAGTGAGCTGGTGCATCTTCTGGGGAATTTCCAGTTTGGTTTTTGTCTCATTCGAAGAAAAGAAGTTTTAGAACAGAGTTCTCATGAAATTCTACTTTTTTGGAAACTCAGAGAGCCCAAATGAGGGTTGAATGCAGAAAACGGGTTTTTGAAGCTCTTTTATTCATATTCAAATTAGATGATCACTATTTTAGTTCCATTGCAGATATACAAGAAAGGGAAACTGAGAATAAGAAATATTTGCATCACAGTCAATTTGTGAACCTGACTGATAAAGTAGTAGCTAATGTAGAAGGATCACCCTGCTTTGTGCCTATTATATCTATTATAATAGATATAATGCCTATTATAATAGATATAGTGCCTATTATCTCTATTACATTTAGAGATATATTCAAGTGTAGTGGAAGGAAGGGTAGAGTGTAAGCACCTAACAAATAGTTCTCTTCCCTTTCGTCTGAACTCCATTTTGACTCTGACAAATAGAGATTTGGCATTTGCTAAAACAAGGACAGTAACAGGCATTTTTTGTCAGCATATGGGAGCAAAGACATTAAGATTCTTTTTTTCTAGGAGATACTGGTATGTCTCCACAACTGTACGCAGAGTTTAATTAAGATGTGATGTTTACTACCATCTTTCTGAGGCAGAACAGATGTTGCGCTCCAGAAAAAGGCTCTTCCAAGATGACTGAAGAATTCAGTGACATATGGAAATTAATGGGATTTTTGTGGTCAAATTTATCTCAGTGCTGCTTGCCACAAGGAGGTCTTGATTCATGAGTACAGTCTTTGGGGCTCTTCCACCACCTAAATCCAATGGTATTACTAAAAGTAATGACAAACCACTTCTTTGAAGGTACTTAGAAACATTAGTGACGATAAATAACACCTAAGTGATGAAAAAGCATCTTTATGCCAATAAGTGAACTCTCTTTCACCTAAAGGAAGAGACATAAACTTGCTTGAAGTGTGGGAACAATTTGGTAGGAGCAGTGGGAATAGTGTTGACTAGTATTTGAGTGTGGGTGGATGCCAAGCTGTGCACTTCCCACTGGTGGATGGGCTGAGACCTCCGTGAGAGGCCAAGGCACCAAGCTGTGATGAGCTCTGTATCCTCTTCTCCCTGTATGGTTAGCCTGCACCAAAAAGCCTATGACTTACCTCAGCCTGACAGCCTCTGTTGGTAGGACAGCGCCAGCTGTGATCTACAAGCTGGGGACTGCTGCTGGCACTAAGCCTCAGCTTCCCCATCCCAGCTGCCAGCAGGACTCCTTGGAGTGCATCTGCCTTGGATACATGGGTTGGGGTTACCCAGAGCATGGGTAACATCAGCGCATGCGCACAACATACTGTGCACCCATATCTTGGGAAACCTGCTAAAATCAGGGAGAATTTTTCCTCTTCTCTGTGTGGGCTCCACACTGAAGAAGAAAACATTTTATGGTATTAATAAGAACACAGCTTGGTTCCTTGGTTCTGAAGCAGACAAATGCCAAATGTGTACAACTAAAGGAGCACTTGTTTTGAAGGCAGATCAGCTGCAAAAAATGAATTGGCTTTGCTTTTCACATCCTCCTACGAGTCCCCAGAATAGTTGGTGTGATTTGCAGTTATGCTGTCCTTTTTCTGAGCATATTTTCTTCTCTTTTGTACTGGCAAAAAAAAAGTCCTCTTCATCAAGAGAAACAAGAGTCTCCATATCCTTCATGTGGGTAAAATCAAAAGGGGAGTATATGCAGGTACCACTGTTTTACAGCTACATGCATCTCCGTCACAGGATAAAGAGAGGTTTTGTAAATAGCCTGGTGTTCCTGTATTGACATTTCCTCTGCAGGCAGTGCTCCAGCTTTGTGCGGGCGCCTGGCACTTGCACACAGCTCTGCTCTGTTATGGAAAGCCAGTCATGCATGAGCTGATCACTGGAGACAAGCGAGGAAAAGGGGGACCTCGGTGAAGATGAGTCAGTTGGGGACAGGGAACACTGTGTCTGTTGTGGAGCGGTGTTAGGGAGAGAGGGAGGCGAGAGCAATGCTTGCACGGCATCCCCAGGGCCCCTCCTCGCTCTCCAAACCAGTGTCAGCAAAAGGCAGACCTGCTGGAGCACGGCGAAACTGTGCAGCAGGAAAATGAAAGCCTTGGGGTGAAATATAACTCCTGTGCGTTTGTGGAATACAAGTTCTGGGGAGGAAGAAGGGGGGAAATCACGCCATTGCTGCTATGGAAACCAAATCCTCCCCATCACAGGGAGGAGATGTGCCAAAGTCCTGGACAGCCTGGCTGCTGCTTACATCACAAACCAGACCCCCTCCCTGTTCCCCACCACTCTAAGAGCTTAACAGTTTTGAGGCCTCATGCACAGAAATGAAGGGTTATGGAGCTGCAGTGGTGCTCAACCAACTGTCCTGGTAAAATTATTTAGGTCTGAGGAATGGCAGAGGCTTTCTAGTTATTATTTGCCATTACAGAAGTGTGCTGGGCTTTTTTGCTCCCCTCTGAATCCAATTGAGGGGAAAAAAGGAGATTTAGAGGCATCACCTCTGATTCATGTCTGTCTCTGTGACTTTTTCCATGGCTGAGGTTGGATGAGAGATATTGGCTGGACAATTAATTTTGGAATAGGACTCCTGGTTGCAAGAAATCTAGCAGAGAAAAACATGCTTCCTATCCATGTTATTCTACTGCATCCATGTCTGAGGAATTGAGAGCAGGGTTTTACTGGTGGAGGCAAGGGGGAGTGAGGACCAAGGAAAAGAAAGCAGAAGAAAAAGTGTGATAAGGACTGAGCAGGCCTCTTGGCCTGTGTCTGTGCCAGGCTGTGGGGTATGAAAAGCAATATCTCTACAAGCCCTGGCTATAGAAATATCTTGCCTTTGTTTGTTTGTTGTTGTTTTTTTTTTTTTAACAGCAGCTGTGCTCATTACAGTGTGTGTTCATGGCAGTTTTGTATTTACCAGTTTTCTTATACCAGAGCCAGAGGCAGTTTACTCAGTGGGTTCCTGCAGATGGGAAAAGCTAGCAGTCATATATTTACTGCATCATCCATATACAAGCCCTTTAATTCAGAGAAACCTCTTAAACAGGCTAAGCTGCAAATATAAGTGAACTAGAGGCTATGGCATAAAATGATCATAGTTGAGACCCCTGCTTGGAGGGAATCCTGGTACCTGCTGTGATGAAGACAGATGTGTCTGCTGAATTTCTCAGGAGGTAAAAGAACATTCCCCACATTAGGAGCCAAAAAGCCAGGTACTGGTGCCAGTGGCATAGGAAGTTACTGGAAACCAGGAAAATATATCAGGGAGGTATGTTTACCCTACTCTTTTATTACTCCCTTTATCTATAATTAGCTGCTGTTGGAAAGCCTGAGTGCAGCCATTCGGACAGTCTGACACAGTTCCTTCTGCAATAAGTAGTCCCATTGAACCAAATAACACCAGTGATGGGTATATTATTATGAATTACTGGCAAGTATTTACAGGATTTTGACTTTATTGAGGCTTACAGGGATTCTACATTGTTGTAGCTCCTTGGATATCAGATAACCCATGTTCATTGTGAATACCAGCATCAGCCCTGCCTGCTGTTACTGGAAGTTTGTGGGGCCACACTTATCAGGCCTAGCTGTACATGCTATAAGGCTTCAGTGTATTTTAGCCATGACTAAAAGAAAAAAAAGCATCTGAAGACAGAGATTTGTCTGAGTCCCAAGAGAGGGGCTGAAACTGGGAGGAATTTCAGTGCTCTAATGATCAGCATCTTCTTCAAAGACAGGAGGAGGAAAAGTGTTAAGTATTTGTCATATTTGCATAATTCTGTGACAGAGGATTCACCCTCTGTTGTGAGCCCATTTTGGTTAGAATAAAACTCTTGCATGTCTCACTTCAACGGTCTTCAGTGAAAGGTTAGGAGGAGGTGGGCACTGGAGCAGCTAATTCAGCGATTGTGCAGTACCCGCTCTTAGATTCTTGGGGGTTTATTCTGTATTAAAAATAAGAAGCAGTTGTTTACTCCGGGATTACTGAATGGCCTCTGTTCCCATGATACCTAGAGGAGACTGACAATTATTCTCCCTTGGTTCTCCCTGGAGCTATTTTCTTTGCTGGCAGGGAGGAAATTGTTCATGTTTCATTTGCGCTACTGTTGTTCCAGCTGCCAGAGCAGGAATGTTTGTCTGCCAGCCTGCATTGGTGGCAGTGGCTTCTCTTAAGACCTACCATCTGTTAGCGTTATTCCTATTGTCATCTGCATGATGGCAGCATCTAGATGGATGTCCCTCTGTTCTAGACACTACTTTGGCATGTCAGGAACAGCAGAGAGACAGGAACAGGCAGAATGGGGACAGGTAAGGGACACGAGGGTGTGGAGAGGAGGACTTGTCTGCCCCAGACCTCTCGGCAAGCTGGAAACAGGGCCTTGAACTACATCCTGCTGTCCCTGGCTCCTCTTGGTCTCTCACTGACATAACTCCTACTATAAATAGCAGCTGCAGCACAACACAAGGGTCTGTGAAGTCCCCCATTTACAAAACAAGGCTTCTTATAAACATCCTCATCCTGAATCCTTATATGATCTGGACAGATAAAGGAAAGAAGAGGAATTTTCATTTAATTTCACCTGGTTCTTAGCTGACTGGGATCCTTTGGAATATGGGGTCCTCGCTGCTCCAAAGGGTATTTTTTTGTTGGCTCATGGCTTCCATGGCGAACCCTTTCAGGCCTGGAGATTTGGATGCTACAGGCCAAGCTTGAGCCCCATCATGCTGAGCCCGTGTTTTAAGAAATGAAACCAACTCCAGGCTGGCCAACCCTTGTCACCTTGAGTGACTGTGCTCAGATACATCCTTGGAGCCCGGCAGTGCTGGAATCCCCACCCGGAGATAACTCCTGTCATTGCACCCCCCAGCCTTTCCCTCTCCCTTTGTTCGGAGCCGGGGAGGCTGCCGGGGCCGGCTGCACCCGGCCGAGCCTGCAGTGCCGGCACGGCACCACGGAGCGGCACCGTCCGCACGGACACGCGGGGCGCGACCGCCCGGGGACGGCACCGCGACCGCCCGGCATCCAAACCGCGACCCTACGGGATCAGTCGCAGGCCTGCTTTAAGCGGGAGGCAGGTGCCCACATACCTCGGCTTGGCACATACACAAAAAGAACTTACACAAAAAAGAGCATTTCCCTATAAACTCAGCCCCAAAAGTCGAGGGGCTCTGCACATAGGTCTATGAAACACGAGCGTTTGCATCACACGTCTCTGTGAAGGGTGGGTTGGTAACTCAAAGCACTGCTAACCCACTGTTTGGAATTGCATCCAAACACGACTATGAGTTTTTCACCGTTTACAGTATTTGGATTTGGTAGGAAATGTTTGTTTTGTTTGGGTTTCCCCCCTCCTGTCTTTCTTTTGGTCTTGAAATTACATTTGTGCTTCCAGATGCTCAAATGATTCAATATTAAAATATTCCCAGAAATGATGTCTTTTTTTTTTTTGAGACAAAACTTAGCAGCAAAATTTTTCAGCTTTAAATTAATCCAGTCTTTGCTGTTTGCCATGCTATGAACAATGTTTCTAGCAAATGGCTTTATACATGTCGATATCTAAATCATGTCTATTTTCACTTTATGAAAATTATGGCTTTTTTTTTAACTTGGAAATCTGGATATTTAGTGATTAGCAGTTATGTTTTAAAGCCAATTTAATAAGTCTTAAGAAGGATATAAAAATAAACTGGTAAAAAAGGAAACATTTCAAATCCTGTCAAACAGAAATTGGATCTGCACTTTCCATTAGTTCAGTTCCTTCATTTTTTGACCACACATCATCCCAGTAGTCCTCCCAGTTCTTATTTGAGCGCTTCTGTGGCTGTTGTAGAGCTACCTGGGGCTACATAGGAAGATGTGCCAGTGCTCCAGCCCTCATGTCATGCGGACTAGGGACACATCTGCAGGATGCCACATCTCCTTTCCAGAGGAGACTGAGGTGATGGGAGTGACTTCAACTGTGCTCCACCATCTCACCCTGGTCATGATTTATGAGTGCAGCTTCAGAAAATGGGAGTCTCCCACATTTACCAGTTTCTATGTGGCCACTCTGCTTTGCCTGGCAGAGCCACTTCCCTCCTCCACCTTTCCCATCCCAGAACTGCAATTTCTGTCTTTATTTCCCTGTGGGTTTTGGAAGAGTCAGTTGGACATGATGTTTTGCCGTTTTTGAGAGAAGACTTGCTCCTGCATCCTAGCTCTCCACTGGTGCATTTTGAAACAAAGGGCTTCAAGGAAGATGAAGGAGGATTTGCCAGTCCAAACTAAAACAAAATGGTTTCAGTTTGCATACATTTAAAGAAGATAGTTTTGTGGGTTGACAGCCTGAGGAATGCTTAGTTTTTGTTGTCAGATGACTTAATATATTACACACACACATGGACCCCCCAGTAATCAATAGCTTAAAGTCAGACACCATGCTTGGAGACAAGACTCAGAGCTACAGCAATTGAGGAGACCCTCAAGTCCAGTTTCCCAAAGGTATATAGGGTACCTAAATCCCACTGAAGTCAGTATCCCCATGTTATCTGTGAGAACCTTGCATGAAGATCAGTTGCAATGTTTTAATTGTCTTTGCTCTCTGTTTCAGCAAGCTCAAAGTAGACTGGACCAGGCTGAATCCAGCAGTCACAAGCTGGATGGACACCCCATGAGCACGTATTGGAGTTCATGGCTGCACATCCCTGCTGTATGCTGTTTTCTCTGTCATTTGTGTTTTAAGAAAAAAAAACAATCAAACCCAAACAAACAGAATGTAGCCTGCTTTCCCTTTCCTCTCAAGATCACAGTCAAATTCTTGTAGTTCTGCCCTCTTCCTTCAAAGGCCCTTGCCCCAAGACTGGTGGCGCAACAAACAAGTCTTTTCTAGAGAAATACAGGCAGCAAAGAGTCCTTTTGTCAGTCCCATTCTTTCAATGTCTTTAAATCCAGAAGGGCTGCTCTCTGCCAAGCCTAAATGAGCTGTGTCAGCTTGGGTTTGGATGCTTGCCTTGGTCCCAGGCATTTTCTTCCACAGTTGTTGTAGGGCACAGGTAAACAAGGCAGCTGCTGAGGGGAGTTAATGGCCAGACCTGAAAAATGGCCCATCACCAATTTGCCAAGGCTGCAGAGCCACGTGGTCCAACACAGCCAAAGCCAAGGCCAAGGCTGCAGCAATGAGGGCTGTGTTTGCACCTGCAAGTAGAGGCAGTCTCTCTTCCCATGGCCCTTCATGCCCCATGGAGCATGATGGAGCAACCACCCCCTGCCTTCCCCTTTCTGTGGCAGAAGCAGACCTACCAGCTGTGGTCCTTGTTTCCCTTGTTCCTCAGAAAAGCCAAATGAAGCCTTGTCTAACTTTTGACCAGCCTTGAGCTTGATGTCCCAGTGGGGACATCCTCCCTATGATGCATCACACTGTTTCTGAAACAGCACTGTGCCTATCAACAACACTCCTCTGCCCTGAATTGCTGGGTGGAGGATGAGGACAAAGGAAGAAAGGTCAAAAAGATCTGATGAACAGCAGAGATGCAACCCCGCAACACTTCATTTAGGAGAACAGCTGCCTTTTTTCTGTGTGGTCTGAGCAATCTAAAAGCAAGGACCAACACGTTTGCATGCTGTGGTCCTGGTATGAAAACAGCAACTGGCTGCAAAAGTTTCACTTGAACATGGATCCTGGTGCAAGAGTGAGGGAGTGACAGCCAGCTGTGTTCACCCCAAGGCTTCCTGCCCTCCTCATTCTCCCACTCTCCACAGGGAAATTGAGGATACCTCCCACACCCAAGCAGCTTGCTGGGAATGATATATTTTGTCCCTTCTGCCCTTACAGTTGTCATTTTAAGGGCTTCTTCCCAGCTGAAAATAGAGGGTGAGGGAGTGTCCTGGTTGTCTGTCCAAAATTACTTGGGAGAGTAAAAGTTCTTTGTGTGTACTGTGTTTTTTTAGGATATCTTTGCATTTGTGTTTCTATGATGGCCCATTTGAGGCTACATTAGGGACTGTGCCAGCACTTCATAAAAAGTTGGATGTGTCTAGAGGACCCTCCCAGGAGATAATGACAAGTGATACAAATTGATGAGAGCATAGACAGGATGCCTAATAAAGCACACTGAAATGATCATCTGCTTTTTGGCTGAGGTTTTATATAAATAAAGTAAAACTTGGTTGTCTCTGATTTCTGTGCAGTCATTGCTTCTTTCACATATCATAACTGAGAAGGCAATTTGAGAGGGGAGGAAGAGGTCATTTCTATCACTGTGGCTGAAACACTATTACAGCAGTAATAGTAGAAATGGATTTTCTGCCTTAAATTTTCAGGTTAGGACTTGCTATCTTCTCAAAATACAGATAAATGCAAGTCACTGGGCTCACCTGGAATTGCAAAATCATGGAATAATTTGGGTTGAAAGTGGCCTCACCAGGTCATCTATTCCAACTTATTGCTCAAAGCAGCACCAAGCTACAACAGGTTGGTCAGAGCTGTATCCAGTCAAGTTCTGAGTATCTCCAAATGTAATACCTTTGGAGACAGCTCCTCTGGGACTCAACGATAAGGTTGAGTGCCTGTGGATCAGAATGAAGGGGAAGGCCAACAAGGCTGACAACTTGGTGGGAGTCTATTACAGACCACCCAATCAGGATGATGAGGGTGATGAATTATTCTACAAGCAGCTGGCAGGTGTCTCAAAATCACCAGCTCTTGTTCTCGTGGGTGACTTTAACCAGCCGGATGTCTGCTGGGAACACAACACAGCAGAGAAGAGGCAGTCTAGGAGATTCTAGAGTGTATAGAGGATAATTTCCTGCTTCAGCTGGTAAATGATCCTACCAGGGGTCTAGCCCTGCTAGACCTGCTGTTCACAAACAGAGAGGGGCTGGTGGGAGATGTGGTAGTCAGAGGCCATCGGGGGCACAGTGACCATGAAATAATAGAATTTTCAATACTCAGGGCCGCAAGGAGGGCCATCAATAAAACTTCTACCCTAGACTTCTGCAGGGCAGATTTTGGCCTACTCAGAACACTCGTTCAAAGGGTACCTTGGGAAACAGCCCTTGAAAACAAAGGGGTCCAGGAGGGATGGACATGCTTCAAGAAGCAAGTCTTGAATGCACAGGAGCAGGCTGTCCCAGTGTGCCAAAAGGTGAACCAATGGGGAAGATGGCCAGCCTGACTGAACAGGGAGATTTTGAAGGAAATTAGGGGAAGAAAAGAGAGCTGACTATGGAAAAAAGGGCTGGATGCTCACGAAGAGTTTAGGAAAATAGTTAGGTCATGTAGAAAGAAAATTAGAGAGACAAAGGCACAATTTGAACTCAGTCTTAGCACTTCTGTTAGGGATAACAAGAATTGCTTCTACAAATACATCAGTAACAAAAGGAGGGGCAAGGAAAACCTCCATTCTTTGTTGGACATGGGGGGGAACATAGTCACCAAAGATGAGGAAAAGGCTGAGGTACTTAACATCTTCTTTGCCTCAGTTTTCAACAGTAAGACAGGTTGTCCTCAGGACAACTGGCTTCCGGAACTAGTAGACAGAGACAGGAAGCTGTATAGCCCCCTTGTAATCCAGGAGGAGACAATTAGCGACTTGCTGAGCCACTTGAATCCTCACAAGTCTATGGGACCAGATGGGATCCATCCTAGGGGATGGAGCTGGCAGAAGAGCTTGCCAAGCCACTCTCCATCATTTACCAACAGTCCTGGCTCACTGAGGAGATCCCAGATGATTGGAAGCTGGCAAATGTCATGCCCATCCACAAAAAGGGCTGCAAGGAGGACCCAGGAAACTACAGTCCCATCAGCCTGACCTCAGTGCCTGACAGGGTTATGGAGCAGATCACCTAAGTGCAATCACACAAGTGCTTCTTGACTTTCTTTAAGAAGGCATTTGTGAAGTTTGCCTTTTTCCAATGATCCCAAATCATCTCTAATTACCATGACCTCTCAAGGATGACAGGGAATGCACTTGCAGTGACATTCACTACCTCTCTCAGCCCTATCTTAATAATGACATTTTGTCCTATGGACTTGTGTATGTCTGATTGACTCAGGTCAATCAGGAAGTAGGACCTTTGCCAAAGGTCCTGCTTCCAGAACTTTGCCACATTTGTTAATGCCATAGAATAAAACCAGCAGCTGCTGCCTATCCACCCCACAGTCATTTTAGATGTCTAATCAGGAGTAAAAGTTTGATTGTAGACAGCATTTGAGATTGTTTAAATTTTTGCTTCCCAAAACTACTCTATGGCTCTGTCTTCATTTTCTGTTGACTAATGTCCCAACGTTTTTTTTACCCCCAGAAAAAGACAGGAAACAAATTAAATACCTCAGAACACTGAACGTCTGTCTGAGTGAGGAGCCTCTTTGTCAGCTCCAGACCTTCTGTTGTGTCATTCACATGCTCTGTGGAAGTGTCCACAACCTTCATTGTCCTCTCACCCTGAAGATCAAATAATTCTGATGCCAATAGGCTGGTTTTGAATTACCATGTGATGATAACTGGAGACCAGGAGAAATGGTTGCTAAAAGCAGAGATATGCCTGGGAAAATAAATTAGTTCTGAGTTGTTAGCAAGCACACACACACACACATACACACACACACAAGATCACTTTCAAAGATTCAAAGATTATTTAAAAGAATACATGTTACTTTCCTTAAAGTATAGGTGAGAGTGAACAGTTCTTGAATTCACACAGGATAGGACTCAGTAACACTATATGGTCTTGGTTAAAATTATTTTATATTGTAACAAAAGCAAAACCATCCCACTGAAAGCACACCTTGAGCTAGTTATGTGAGTGCTGCTGAGGGACTGAGAAACCTGAATTTGATTTCCTAACAGACTATACTGCGAGTCACTTTGTCAAGACACCTTATCTGTATCCTTTAATAGCTTTGAGATCTGGACTTTCATTTCTTCATCTATAGAATTATGATGTTGATAATAGGACCTCTGTGTTGTGAATTACTGGGATACTCTGCTACTGGTAATCCTATCAATATCATAATATAAATTACATAGAAATGAAATTGCTTTACTCCACACTGCTTTACCATAGCCTAAATGCAGCCCTTAAGATCAAAAGGTAGGTTTGCTCATTTTTAATATAAGATTTCCTATTCTTTAGTTGTTTGGGTTTTTTTCCTTCTTCCAGTAAATATTGCAAGAAGTGTCACACCATAGAACTGGTCTCTTTAACTCTGAGGAAGATAGGACTTATCCAGCCTCTTCCTGATTTTTTTCACTGTAAGAACTACTCTGACTATATCTATGTAGAATAATACAGCTTTTTAATACATGCCAGCAATATATTATACTACTTCATATCACAACTCAGTGTCCTGATTGTATTTTACTATCAGAAGTGTAAGTCTTTGTTCTGAAAATGAATTTCCAAAATTATAGACACAGTACGCTTGGCCATAGTTGGCTTTTAGCCATGGCCATTGCTTGCCTTCTGAACAGGATGGGAACTACGTCAGGGAAGTAATTATTCTAAGTAAAGAAGAACTAAACTGCGTAGAAAAACAATTCCTATAGTAGAACTGCATCTATTATTTCTATCTTGCTATAATCACGTTATGCAAAAGCAATGGTGTGGGGTAGATGGAGTAGGGGACCAGCGGTCAGAACATCTGGCTTCTGTTCCCGAGTGTGGTATCCCTTTCTTCAGCTCTAGCATGGGCAATCACTGTTAGTTTGTCTCCTTGGAGGGATGTTTTTTGATTAGCTGTGAGTAATGTTCTTGCTGATCTCTGGAATCAGTGCTGAGGTACTTGATAAAAAGCAGCTATTTTTTTCTCTTCCTCAATCCTCTTTTGATCTTTGCAAAACCAAAGATCTATCTTGAAATGTGGTTTGTGACCAAAAAAAAGTTCTAACATTGCTTAATTAGACAAGTTGGGGAGTTATTCCTGTTGTTACAACAGGGTTCAGAAGCCACTCCCAAACCTGAATCCACTCCTAATATGGGGCTCCATACTTCTGAGTGAAGCACACCATCTAATAAACCATTCTAAATTCTATTTTTTATTCTCAGTCATTACTTCAGTATAAACAGATTGCAGCACTTTGTGTAGGGAGGAGTGTGAGCTTCAAGAGCTGGTGAGCCATCAGAGATGATAATTGGAGCTTCTGGCTGTGGTTAGAGACACGCACACACACACACACACACACACACACACACAAACACACACACAAATCCCCACTGCAAACAGAGTGCAGCCTGAGCTGCAGTTATGAATGTCATTGCTCTGTGCTCATTTTCATTTCTAGCCAGTAAAATAATTCACTATGTCAATAGTACATGGAGGCACGGATGCTAATTTACATTCCTTTGTAAAGGGTTTCAGATGATTATACTTCCCTCACAGCCAATCCTATGCTAATGAGAACTCTCTGACTCCAAAACACTGCTAGGATTAATGTTCGTGGACTCTGCACCAGGGTAAATGACCTGTGGCATAGCTTTAATTAAGGAAGACAGCCACATAATTAGAATAACAACGGCTTACTATCAATTTTTGCCGCAAGTCTCAGCCCCCGGGTGATACGTCATTTGTGTGCACTGCCTGCATGTGGGTGGACCACTACATGAAAGGCCCAGGAAAGAAAGCTTTGTCATTTTTAAATAGGTATTATATAAACGGCACACTTTGTAGAATCCCTGAAGCAGCAGTTGCAGCTTATTATTGTAAGAAGAGGAATAGAAACCAGCATTGCACAACCAGAGACCTGAGAAGAGATTCCTATAAACTGATCCCTGCTCTTTTGGCCTGCCTTTCTGAGCAGATATAGTAAAAGATTTGGTGACGTCTCATCCTAGGAGCTGGCAGCTCTCTGGAGAGAGGACTACACCTCAAAATATCTGGGTGTCTGGCCCCACTCCTCTCCTTCATGCTTGGTATGGCACATTTTGCAGTGACAGAGCCTACCCTTGATATTTTAGGTTGGATTTTTACTTACCAGCTGTGTGAGCAGGGACCTGCTTAGAAAAATAAGTAACCATTATCCATTAACTACTGTGCTTTGCAGATGAAGCTTTGCATGAGGATGATTGGGTCTCAACACCCTGGTACTGAAGAAACTGGATGTGGACCCTTCTTTGGCAATGACTAGCTTACTTTTTTGTGTTTGCACAGCACCAGAGTCAGATAAAGGCCTACTTTTCAAACATAGCATGTGGAATTAAATTCTTTTACAACATAGATTCTTTAAAACTGCATTTTAGACCCCCACAACCCCCAAATCTGGTCTTAAAGTAGCTCATCTCCTGGCATATCATGACCAGAGCCTCCTGACAGTGCCTGTCCTAGTGACCCTAGACAGCTCTGCTGTTCTTCTGACCCTCACCCGTCTAAGAATAGGTCTACTTCACTGCCTTGACAGCCTGACCAGCTAGTCCATACAGTCACAAAGCAGAAAGAATCTTCAGGGGTCATCTAATCTTGTCCCACAGCAGCATCCACAGTGATGGCAGATGTCTGACTTGCTTGTAGAAAACATTATCTTCAGTTTTCCACTGCTTCACTATCCTTGCAATTAGAGAGTTTAAATGAAGTCTTCATTGCTGCAGGTTAATTCTTGTCATATCTAACATGAATACTGGAAAATTAACTCCTTTGTTATTTGGAACAATCTTTCATGTGCTTGTAGAAGATTACCATGTCCCTTTCCAGATGTTTGATCATTCTCTTTGGTATACTTGATGGCTCTAGTATTGATTCATATATCTTTTGTAGTGGACTCCATCTGCTTTTCTTGCTTTTGGCTTCAGCTTCAAGTTTCCCTGGATTTTAGAATTCTTTTTCTGTCTATGCACACAGGACCTTGTAAACCCTACAGAAATAGAATCCCCAATGTTGTTATAACATATAACAGAAACAAGGTCAAAAATCATTATAGCAGCATCTTAGCTGTATAATGACATTTTAGTGAAAAAGGTGGTACAGCGATAAATGGAAGTAGTAAGTCTTTTCATATGATATCCAGATGAGTTGCATCACTGTCAAGCCTTCAAACCTTAAAAAATTTTGGAGATTTGGTTACAACATGACACAAGACTGTCTGATGTTCTAATTAATCTGCTGGACAACAGACTTGTTCTTACAGAACAGGAAGCTAATTAGTTTTTCTTATAATAAACTCCTCAGATTTCACTATTAACATCTGCTCTTCAGCACTGGCACAAACACAACACACAGACAATGAATAATTATGTTAACATCACAATGTTACCAGAAACGGGGTTTTATTCTATAGTAAGACTTCATTAGTCAGCACTGTAATGAAGAACAGAGAGTTAAGTGCAGTAAACTCAATTATGAGTTGCGTAACTGTGATTGCTTCATACAGAAATTCAGAGAGCCTGTAGTTGGTTTTCCTGATCCTCTGTGATTCAGATAACATTTCTTCATGAAAAGAACAGATCTTTACTGCAGAGCCAGCCCAAACTCTGAATTTCTTCTTGTTTATCTCTCTACCTAGCACGTAGAAAACAAAACTTTGCTACAATATAGTAACGTATGCTGACAAGTAAGTTTTTCTTAAACGATGTATTATTGTGTGTGAGCTGCCTAGTACTAACTATCCTGTGTCAGGCTGTGCCTCAGATACTCCAAGGCAGACTTTATGATCTCAGACAGTCTTGTGTGCAGTGATGGGCAAGAGAAAAGACCCAGAAAAGTACCACAGGGGACAGTGTGCCACCCCCTATGTTTGTATGTCTGTAATGGAAGTTAAGATTCACTTACATGACTAGGCATGGGTTAGAGTCAGAGCTCTGCTTTGACTCAGGTGAACTCACCTCCTTTTCAGGTCACTTAGGTGGTGATCACCCTGCTTGTTCTCTCTCACAAAGGACAGACAGCTTCTCCCATGATCACCTGGAGAGGACTCATAGAGAAGTGGTGTCCAAATGTTCAGACAAGTAGATCACCAATACCCTTCAAGCTTTCCATGGATCTGTGGCCCATCCAATAAGAAAATTAATAATAGTTACTAATTCAATCTGCTCAGTTTGTGAGCCATCACCCCTAACCTCTCAGGACAGAAATCTGTGGGATGTGCCCCCCACACACGAACAAGTACAGAAGCATTGAGGATAACAGAGGGAAGGCTGTTTGCCACAGCCATGCTTATCCCTGCATCAGGCTGTTAGATGTAAGCAGCCACTCTCCTGGTTAAGTGGAAGACAAAAACATGTGTCCACTGATAATATGGGGAAAAAGGTAAATATGGCACTCATGGATGCTCACTTGTTTGTGTAGTTCTTCTTACACCAGAGCAAACTGCCCTTCCCAAAGTGAAGTTTGGGGTTTTCTTTATTCGGGTGTGTGTACCTGCACCTCTCATCTCTTTGGGATTCCCCAGCTTTTATGTCTTTGTCTTCCTTGCTTTAGGCCATATGCATGACTAACCTGTCCTTCCAGCTCAGATATGTTAATCATATCTCCTCCCTGAAACCATCAGCTGCAGTCCTCAGACCTGCCAGGTCCTGTGTGTTTTAACATGAAGCTCCCACCTGGCTCCCTCACTATCCGCCTTTGCTTAATGCATTTACAATGCAGAATGGCGGTGTCTCTGCCACCCCAGGATGTGCCATGCTGGTATCACTGGTCACAGGATCCTCTGATCTGCTGACAGATGAAGTAGGAAAGGCAGGTTGCCCAGGTGCTGCTTCAGTGTCCCCATTGCACCCTCTTCAAAGGGGCCCTCTTGAGATGCACGTGATCCACCAGGAACATCTGGAGCTTCTCATCAGCCTGTGAACCAGTGTGCCAGGGGGAGGAGATGGGCTGTGATCCCATCTCAGCTTTCTGAAATTCAGATATGTGACAAGTCAGAATTTGGGGTGGCAAGGGGTGGCGAGTTGATGGACAAGCACATTTAGTAACTTTGGTAGTCAGAGTTCACTACCCCTGCAGTGCTTTTGGACAGTGACGGCCATGCAGATGGGGATTAGTGCAGGATATCCAAATGTGGATCTCATTTGTAGACACATGAAAATGTCAGCCAGTTCCTTTAATGCTAATTTGTGGTGCGGGATTGGTAATGTTCAAGGGATAGTCTCAAAAGTGTTGCTTAGGGAAAGAAGCTGTCTAATAAAGTAAAAAATTACCTCTACTGGGATACTTTCTAGGAGATTGCATTTATTGGAGGTTCACTATAGGTCTATGGTATGTTTTACTTTGTGAGGATTAGAGAGCAATCACAGCAGGTGAAAGACACTAAAAGTTCAATTTCTCTCAGCCTGCAGAAGTCTGATACAGTAGATAGGTGAAAAAGGGATTGGAATTCCATTTTTCTTTCCACTGACTATAATTTAGGGAGTATAGCACAATTGGCTCACATATGTATACCAGAAGTTAAATAAGTCAAATCCCACCCTTAGAGCACAGTAACTATATCTAAATCTAGGATATGGATGTTCCTATGTCTTCCACTGCTGAATGAAGTGATATGATCCTTGTGTTGTGGAGTATGTCTATAAATCCAGATCCATTTTCCAATACTGTATTTTCAATATGCTCTGAATTAGAGATCCATATCCCTTTATTCCTCCATCTCTAGATTCCCTCAGTAGCCATGGAGCGCTGTACCAGTGACCTGCTCTTCCTTGTCTCTGACCTGTGAAATCAGAAAGTCCCCATATGTGACAGATACGTTCCCCAAGCAAGTGACTCACTCAGCCCCATGCCAACCAGGTAGAATACCCTTGTTTTGCTCAGTCCCTCAGGAACTTGCTGTGGACAGGCAAAAGCAAAGGGAAATGCTGCTGGGCTACTCCTCTCATACCACAGTGAAAAAGGGATCAAGGAAAACATGTTCATGACACCCATTTTGGAAATACCCAAAGCAAATGAAAAAACCCAAATGTCAGAAATCTTGGTTGTTTGTACACCTTAGAGCTGGGACAGTGTCTATTTGAAAACACTTGCTGTGGGTTTGCTGTTGACTTCAGTTCTTGGGTCCCCATGGAGGCAATCCACTCATCCCAGCACAGACTGGTGTTAAATGTCACTGGATCATGGGGGGAACATTTCTTCCCCACTTTGTCCTGGAGTGGATGACTGCCACAGGGGTGGAGAGGGGAGGAAAAGGCCACTTGAGCTTTTGCACTGCTCCTGCGGTTGTCTCTGCTCTCTGCCAGAGAAACAAAACACTGGACTGTGTTTGTATATACAAAGTGAAATGACTGACCTCCACCACAATGAGATACTTCCATGTTTCCCAAAGCTTGGCAAGACACTGTTTACTCTGAATCAGGGAAGATTTTGATCAGAATAATTGCTTCACAGGAAGCAGCAAAAGCAGACAAGGAAAACACCTTATCGAAGGAGTGGGATAAACTATGCTAGTATAGGTTGTCTTTGCCCTGATTTCATTGATTCACAACAAGATGCATTACCTACAACATCAGTAAGAAAATCACTTTCCCTTCCCCTGAAGAAGTTAATCTGATACTATGGTATGTGTGTATCAGGATCTGTGCTGAGATAGGACTGGAGAGGAATGTTTGATTTGTGAATCAGCATTTAATACCTAGTGCCTTGTTTAAAACAGGCACTTTTTAGGAAACAAAGCTATGTCTTTGTTTTCTTCTACCCACAGATAGAAAAAAAAGGAGGGGGGGGGAAAGGATATGAAAACAATCCGTAGGAACAACAACAAAAAAAGCAGCTGGAATTGATCCTTATACCGATTTCCTAACTGTAACTATTCTGTTATTTCCCAAAGGCACAGTTTCAGCCATCCAATCCAGAGAAATGTGGTGGGAAGAGCATCAGGGTTTTTTTCTCTACAGGATTGGTGAAGTGGACTCACTTGGGCAGGTGGTTTTCAGGAATAAAAGCCCCTGTGAAATGGCAACCAGCGTAAGCTCTTTTGAGAATGCGTGCTCTTACCCCGAGGTGGGCAAAATCCCCTCTTTCTCAGAAGTAGGCTTCTTTTATCTCGGTTGAACTTGCAATGATATAAATGATAAGGCAGAACCAAAACAGAGATGGAGTTTTTTTTTAGTTTCTGTAATTATCAGAATATGTGAACATCCTTTGCATTGCACTTTATGATATAAAATAGTGGAAAGGACTCTGAAAACAGGTAGGAACTCTGTGAAACCAGAAAGATGGTTTTTTCTCTCTCATCCTCTCTGAAATAAATCAGTCCATACAGAAACAGGGCAACAAAGAAGCAGTCCCACTTTCTAAAACTATTATTTTCTCTACTTTATCTTGTATTACAGCATTGAATAAGAAACTATTGTGCTGCCTTTCAGGACAGTAAGAGTGCTGGTGGGCTTAGCCTTCAGTCTAGCACCCTCCTGGTTTTTCCTCTTTACTTGAAACAGGATACAGTGTCAAAATCATCTCTGTTTGAACACCAAAATACCAAACAATAAGCAATTTATGTTATGAGTACTTTTGCAATGCTTTCTTATCCCTATTCCTGACATCCTCACATGACTCATTCTGCCTTCCTGCTGTGAGTGCTACTGGTCCTACATGTGAAATTAAACTCTGGAGAGCATTTCACAGCAAGAGGGGTTTTCTCTTTGAATTCAAGCTCTTCCTTTTGTTAGGAGGCATGAGTTTAGTGCTTAAAGGCTAACTGGTTTCACTTGCTAAACCTGCTCTTATTTATAAGCAAAGCTGCTCTTGCAAAATATGAATCATCAAAGCTCAGAGACTGAAAGGGTAGATGAGGTTACCCACTCCACTTCTTTGCCAGGCAAGCTCGTACACAGCTGTCTGTTCTGTCTGGGATAATAAACATTTGAAGAAAGAGGATATCCAGCACTTCTTTGGAGACTTTTGGCTGAAGAAGTAAATGATGACTTCTGTCACATTTCTCTTATTTTTTTCATATCCTGTAGCATCTGTGTATGCAAAACTTAATATCACACAAGCATAAATGTGAAGCTCACAAAGAGGAGAAACCAAATGGCTCAAGCAGTGCCAGAAGCTGTGCTAGGTGTAATGAAATGACTGAAAATGCTGTTTTTTTCTGGAATATACAATAACCTCTCATCCACTTAGCTTTCGCTGTCTCTCTGCCCTCTGCATCACTCTCTGTAGTTTGTTAAAATTAACTCTGGATTTTTGTTCTTGTGGCCTATCCATGAGGTTTTTTCCTTCTCTCAAATCAAATCTAACAGGGAACTCATTTTTCTTGTACTCAGATCAATTTCTCCTTAAGAAATGACTGTCAATTTTTCAGTACCACTAATGTGGGCTTCAGTTTGCTTTTGTCCTGCTCTGCTTCAGATACATCGGATTCCCTCTCATTCAGCTGATTTGATCTCTTCCTCTTCCTTGCTTGAGGCATCTGGGAGCAATTGAAATGACTTTATACCCCTCTTTGGTTTCACATTTTTGCCTTATTTTCTGACGTTGGGTAGACGGACGGAGAGTTTTCTGTTTTATTTTCTAGAGCTCTTAGCATGGTGACAACTTCAATTTTTATGTGTGTTGTTGGTGTGATTTATGAGTTTTGTATTTTCCCCCCGCTAGCTGTCGGTGTCAATCTTTTCCCTCTGCCAGAAATGTTCTGTTCCTCCTGTGACATTAACTATAATGTATGTCACCATTTGTATATGGTTTAGGACTGTGTCACAGCTTCATACTGACCTTCCATGAAAACTCAGTTATCACATTTTGCATTACAACTTCACTAAGCCAAGCTCTTCTGTGTAGACATAGATTTAACTACATGGTTACACTTGGATAAAAAAAATGGTCTTAAACATACAGGTAAAGAATCTTTGCAGAATTGTCACTACACAGTGTAGTGACAAAAAATTGTTTAAAACACAGGGCCATGAGCCTCATTTCTATTTTTTCTCATCCTAAGGCCCTTTCACAAAACAGGATCACTGTAAATTGGAATTTACAGTCCCTCATTTTAGCTTGAAGATAATCAAAAAGCTGAGAACAATAAAATCAACCTCAGATTTCTTGGGCAATAGTGATGTACAAATCAGCACTAGTGAGGCAACACCAGGTGGAGTTTATTAAACTGTGACTTCTTACCGAGCTCTGGAGCAATTAGGTGCTCTTAGCAGATTGATAGAGCTGGAGGGGGTTTTTTAAACTGATTTTTTTTCTTGATTATTAAATCATAAATCTACTGACTGGGATCATAGAAAAGTGTACAGCTTTCACCACAGTCATTGCTTTTTGGTTTGCAAGGGAAGGTCATCAATGACACTCACACACAGAATTGCATTTTACAGGAGTGTATGTTATTAAATGTAGCCTGAAAGCATTTTAAAGCAAGTTACACTGAGAAAAAAAAATGTCTACAGTAGCTTAACTACAGAAATACATATATGCAATGAATATATGCAATCATATATACAAGTCTCATAATGCCTTGAGAGGGCCAGTCTGTATTCTATTCTGTTGATGTATGAGAAACGTAACTCATATTTAAAAAAAGGTTGATATGCCCATTTTTGGCCATGCTGGATTCCACAGCATCCTGAATAGTTGGATTAGTGTTTCATCTCATTCTGTTTTCTAGGTGGCACTGGCAATCTGCACTATAAATTCATGTGGTGCCTGGAAGGTCTCTTTCATTTTATTCGAGTTTCCCAGTAGCAGTTCTGGTTCAAGCTACAGACCCGCAAAGCAAACTGATTTGTAACCTAGACAAATTGCAGAACTGATATCCCACAAAAGGTTTCCAGGAGATGGTGAATATATTCCGAAGCCCTGAAAGTAAAAGAAGAGCAAAGAAAGAAAATAAACTTAAAAAAATAAATATAAATGTCTAATTTCTTTTATTGCTATCTTAAAATAGAGCCATCCTACAGCTAAGCCAAAACAATTAGAATCAATTATTTCCACAACAGGCTATACCATTTATCTGCAACCGGTTAAGGTGTGAAACACTGCCTCTGTGTTGTAACATATTGGGACAGGACTATGATATTCATTGGGAGATTGTGTATGTATACAAGTACATACCTAGAACACATATGTACGTGTACGAGTGAAAATGGATGTGTGTGTGCATGAGTTTATAAGTGTACATGATTCATATATGTCCTGACAGGTATCTTTACGTTCTTAAGTCAAGTGAAATAAATTTGTGTGTGTATATGGAAAACTAAGTATATAATTGCATATCTCTTCCCAGTCTTCCAGTGGACCTTTCCATGCTTACTTTCCAAGATACGGTGTCAGTTAAAACAATAAGGGTTGGCTCCTCTTCTCTTGGGAATGGGACCGATATCTTGATGCTGGCTCTGATACGCTGTGACAAGTGTGGTGCTGTGTCTGTGGAGGAAGAACTCCAAATTCTGGCACAAGCAATAGCGAACAGGCAAAGATACCACCATCCTTAGTCACACAGTTACATACTAAAATTGTATCCAGTTTTGCCAGCTGGCTCAGAAGCTGATAGTAGAATTACTAGAGTTTCAGAACACCTTTTGAATCAAAGGTTTAGGCTTGAGTTTGCAGGATTTCAGGAACTTTGCTAATTGTTCTCTATAACACCAACTAGCTTTTTGTCGTGACACTTAGCTGAAGATACAGCAACAGCATAGATGCGACCAGGAGCTATCAAAGGATTAGCAGTAGCTTACACACCCTGTGGTGTGTACGCCACCATTGACATTGCCAATGCATTTTTCTCCATTCCCTTAGCAACCAGCACACACCCTCACACTCTCTGTGCAAGTATAAGCCCTGACTAAAGGAGATAACACTTGCAATATTTTTCACTTTAAAATGGCCTTGGTAGCATGACAGAAGTTCTCACTTGTAGATAGTGCTGGTGTGGGACACCAATGCTTTCTGACATTACTAGTGGGAACTGGGTGGGCAAAAGGGCCATCCATTTTGAAGCATTAATCTCCCAATGGTAAACACCCATCTGATATTTAATCACTCAGCTGAAGTTGTTCTGTAAGGGCAAAATTGCTCCTGGAATCGTTCAGCTTTGCTAAACTCCATTCAGATTCTGGGCGACCATCAGCGTTTTGGAAGGAGCACCCGGTCAAATTCAACAAATGAGGATTTTTTCCTGTGACAAAGTAGGCTGCAGGATAAGCTAAATAGTACATTTAACAAACTGGAGCCAGAGAAAAGCAAGACAGTCAGGTGAAAGTCTCAAACTCTTGAACATAAATCAAGTCCATTAACATCAGTGGAAAATTTCCTACAACACAATGAGCTCAGAATACACTGGTCATTACTATCTATGGACAAGAATTAAACTTCAAGTCTGCACTAATAGTAAAGAATTAGTACAGTTGTCCACACTGGTGTAAATAGATAAATGAAATCAGACATGAGAGTCTGAAGAACTATCAATTCTTTGCAAGGGTTCTGTCTCTCATTAGAAATTAGTTTCATTTCATCAAATATCCTTTGGAGACAGAATTCTAGGGGTTGTTTTAATCAGGTCTCATGAGTTTCCAGGGAAGATGAAACTTCGTGGAAGACAGAATAGTGTTGCATTTGATTTCTAAGACATAACTCAGAGGACCAGCTCTACCGATTGCTAACAGGGCTCAGTACTGCTCCATTCTGTATTTTGGGACTGTGCAGCAAGCTGCTCTGTTGCTATGGGACTGAGGGTAGGCAGAAGTGAGAAGGGCAGTCCCAGTTTATTCCCAGTAAAAGTTCAGCCCATCTTTATTGTTAATTATTCTGTCAATCTTCTTTGCCCTTTTGGTGGCCCTGCTTTTGGCAAATGAAAACGGAAGCTGCTGTCTCTTTTGAGTCAGGCCATTGGTGGTTCTCAATAAATAGTCCTTTCTACCAGTGCCAAATATTGTAAGAAAGGGATATTGTGAAAGAGCAAGTCAAGGTGAGATCAGACGTACTGGCTTAATTGCTGCTCCAGCTTTGCAGAGGTTCTCATTACAATTGTAAGACTTGTTTTTAAAGCAGGACAGTAGCTAGGAGAAAGGACTCCCCAGCTTATTTTCAGGAAACAGATGGAGGACTGGGGTCACACTGTAGTTTGTGATAAATTATACAGGATACTGCTGAACGTTTGGCTTGTGGTCTGCATTAGCCTTGACAGAGAGCTCTTTCCAAGAGATAGCTCCTTTCCAACAGATGATAATGCAGCATTTAGCATTTCTGCTCTGCTTTGCTAGATCGCTGCCTCAGGAGGGGTTGAAACTCAGGAGAGCTCGCAGCATGCTGGCCAGGAGATTCCTGTGGCTGCTGTGCACACTACAGGGCAGGTGCCCAGGGCTGCACAGCCTCTCCAGGCTGAAGCAAGCCCAAGGGCCACACTTTGTCTTGTCCTTGCAGCAAAGGCCAGAGAGAATCATCAGTACATGTCACTCCCATCCTCAGCCAGATGGTTTCTTCCCATGATTATAGAGGAAGATTATACACCTTATCATAATACAGAGTGGAGACACTTTTGAGATGGACAGGACGTTATTGTTCTTTAGGTTGGATCAGAGGTCCAAATTACATCTGGGTCCCACTAGGCAGTATCACTGATCCAAAGAGTTCATGGTATTTGTGATGGTTAAAGGCTGGGTGGAAGAAAAGGTGGCAACCAGAGACACAAAGATCTGCTGGGAGCCTCAAACTCAAGCTTTCCTTTCATTGGAAACTGGGATGGGGGAATGAAGAGAAGAAGAAGGAAAAGGGGGCTTGTGCCCCATAGGGAAGCAATGCACAGCTGGGGGCACATCTGGCCTAAGGAACCAGAAGCCCTACTAGGTCCTCCCTCCACTGCAGAAACAACCAGGGGATGAGGGAGCTGCCTCAGGGAGCTGTTACCTGACCCAGCTGGCTATGGCCACTTAGTGGTACCCAGCCCCTGTAACAGTGCTCAAAGGGGTCTCCTTAATTTCTACAGAGGTTTGCCCTTTACAGTTTATCTGTACCCTCTTGACAGGTACTTAAAATTGCTCAGATCCAGAGTGGCAGTAATGTGGTATATGCTTATCCGATCACCAGGACATCTGAGAGTTTCAGCCCCTCATTTGGCACTATTTGTTGTGACAGCTTAATAAAACAGTACTGTAGATTGCTTTTTTTATGCTTGTCTTAATGTAATGCTGAGCATAACTGATATAACCAAGACATGAACTCAAAAGAAAAGTTCAGAGACTAAGAGCAGCTTTTAAGCCTTAGGAAATGCTGAAATGGAAACAAAGCAGGAATTGTCAGACACATAGGAAATTCATGCTTCAAATTCATTGAAGACATTGGAATTGTTCCAAAGAGGAGCTGGTCCATTAAGTCACATGAGAGTGGATGAATGTAGTCAAATCAAAAGCCCATCAAGACAGTATCACGTCTTTGACAGCTATCAGTAGCAACTACTTAAAAAGAGTAAAAGAAAAAGGACAGGGAGATGGAACCTGCCTAACCTCTAATAAAATCTGTGCATTAGGGACTTCTGGAACTATTCTCCACCTTATGCTTTCAGGTCCATTGCTCAGACTTTCTTTTATTGACCTATTTGTTGTACTTTTCACATTCCAAAAGTTTATGGTGGTGAATTTATGGCAGTGAAAAATTTATGGCAGTGATTCTCCTTTCTGAATTACGGTCTTTGTGAAAGAGTTTAGTTTGCTTGAAATGTTCTGCCTAATCTCTTAATTCGGTGTCCCCAGCTCCTCCCCTGCAGTGAGCAATTACAAACTTTCTGACCTATCTGGAATGCTGCGGGATTTTATATTCCACATAATTTTCTTTTCCATACTGGAGAATCCCAGCCTATTTACTTTCCCTGTAAACAGGAGCTGATCACACTTTGGTCTCCATCTATCCTTTCCCCTAGTTCGACTGTAAGGCCCTCAAGAATATGTGTCCTGCCTCATCTGTGTAAAGGGCCTTGCCCATCAGTGTTGCCTTCTTCTGACATGGCTAACATTATAGACAGTCAGGAGGAAAGTGCAAGCTGCAGAATCTCTGTAGGTAGAATTTATGCAAATGAGTACAGTTTCTGCATTGCGGACTGGAAAAAAGATAATGCCTCTCCACCAGTGATATCATCTATTTCTAGTTACCACAGGTTGTGCAGCAGCCCAGTGACATTGCATTGCTCAAGGTTGGACAGGGCAGGATTAATAGCAGGAGACACTTTAATGAAAGGCAAGCACCAGGAAAGGAGTGATGTGTTTGGATTTGTTTTATAGCCTAAGATGCAAAGTAGGTAGGAACACCCTGGACTGATTCCAGCTATTCTGCATAGCAGTGTCCAAAGATATCAGCACTAAAGAGCCCTTTTATTTTCTGAGCCATGCCTCAGTAGTCAGGAGAACTTGTTCAGTGGGTCTGCAGCCAAAAGACCAAATCATCTCACTTTCTGAAGCTGATGTTTACTATCCCTTGTACCACAAAGCTGCTGCCTGGAGAGCAGTTGGATGGAGGTGTCTGGAACAATCCCAGCCACCATTTCATAAGAAACTCTTTCTGCGTCTCTGCTTTTCCCACAAAGGCTCATATTTTATGATTGCTGGTAGGCAGGAGACTGATGAAATGCATAGCTGATCTGAAAACATAAAAAGGCAAGAGGCAAGATTTAAAAAATATACCAGTCATGGGTAGGCTTGTGAAATCAATAACATACATAGTCATTGTGCAAGAAGGAACAACAAACTCAGTGCCCCCTCCACCATCTGGTTTCCTGTCTGTGGTGTAATGGCTGGGAGTCTGGGTGGTAAATTTACACCTCACTAAAAGCCAGATTATAAATTCATTGACCTCTCCCTTCATCCCCCTCTTCCACGTCCTCTCCAGAACTAAGAGATGGATTGTACCAGAATAATTTTAACTACATGTTTATTATTAGAAAGCCTTAAACATCACTTTCTTGTGCCTGAGAACAAAGGTTTTTTGAAATAGAATGTCCCTTTGAACCAAAAATTGGGTGAAATGCAGTGAAATGAAGTAGTGTCAGCTTTGACACCCTGGAAATTTTGAACTCTACCTCTCTCCTGGTGGTCCCTTTCAGTTTGGGTGAATGAGTTCAGGAGTGAAGCCAAATAAGCCAACTCCATGTTGGTTCCCAGTTTCCATGCAGAAAAGTGGGATTTGAATCTCCCATGCACTCAACTTGGCAGACAAACACTCTCCTAAAAACAAACTGAAAAGCAATGAAACTGGTGAGTCAGTAATTACCTGTCAATATTACCACATGCCTGCTGCTGTCTCTGTGCCACCTCCTTTGCCCCTAGGCCACGGAGTGGGAAACCTTCTGGAGTGTTCAAGACCCGCTGTGCAGCCCTTTCAACTCTGCTGATGGTTGTGACCATTGTAGGTGCTCCATGGTCCACCTGCACAGATCTGTCTGGGGATGAATGCTATAGCTGTCTCTTCACAATACTGATAACCTTGCCCGCAGGTCACAAGTGCTCAGGTGTATCTTTAGGCTGGCCTGAAGGAAAGCAGATTACAAAAGTTGTGTTGTGAATAGAAGGGTCAACAGGGACAGAAAGGTAGGTGTCCCATTAGATTTTTACACATTTGGGGTGTGCTGGTAATAGACAGAAGTTGGGTTTTCTGGCTTGCTTTCTTGACCACAAGAGATGCAGAAGACCCAGCAGCCCCGTGCCATCACAGGGTGGAGGTATTTATATGGAGCATGCTCAGCTCAGGAGGTAGGTCTGAGCTGATTGTGAGCCACCCTCACATGCTGACCATCTTCTAGTGGATAAGAAATGGACTTTAGCCTAAAAAAGACCAGGGTCCCATTTTGCTTGAAGGATTTCCTCAAAACCCTCCCAAATATGAGTAAACAAGTGAGGGAAACACAACGTTTTAGAAGAACTCCAGTCTCCTGGAGCTACTTCAACTACCTGAATATTGCTGTACACTGCAATGGCAAGACAACTGTCAACAGGGTTGTTTCTCAGAGGCAGATATGACTGTTTATTTTGGTGGTTATGAGTGCAGTGTATGTGATTCGTGGCAGATATGCTTATCTACTAAAAACTTTTTTGGGTAGCTGGAAACTCATTCCAGTTGATAAGTTCACTGGTGATGATAAGTGTAAAGGAAAACAAGTGCACTGTTTTTGTTCCTTTCTGAGTACTTGTGTTTTTCACATAAGGAGACATGATGCTGTTTTGTAACCTTCTCTCCTCCTGGGGACAGAAGGAGCGTACAATCACTTTTAGTCGAGTAAACTGTTGTCAGTGCAGAGCCCAGAAGTCTCCAGCTACCCTGGCAAGCAGTCAGACAAACCAGATTGCTCCATTTTGAGCTTAAAGTGTCATTGAAGTGTGACATATTAGAAAGAATAGCCTTGGACAGAAAATATACCTTGGCCTGTGACTCAGCAAGATGGGGAGCAGAAGCCTCTCCCTGTGTTTACTGATTTTTACAGTCTGGGAGAATCTCTGTTTCTGATAGCATGGACCTCATCTCAGCAGTGAAATCGCTCTCTGAGCAGCCTTCCTAATTACATCACATACGGCCTTCTGCTCCCTTTCACTGATAATCACCCAAGCACCTTGTGGCTTTCAAGCAGATGCAGATTTTACTTCTGTGGGAAGTGCTGTTAGAGAAATATTAACATACTTTGGCTCTCTGTAATATAATGAGAGGGTTTATTGTCTTTTGTATAAAGTTGACCATGGACACCTGCTTTTATTTTGTGTTTCATTCCATCCCACCCATCTGTTCTCCTTCTCTGCAGTGGAAGTAAAGAAGTAGTTTGGCGTCTGATTAGCCAGGGCTTCACAGACAAGCACTGGCTCACTTCCAGTTCCAGGATTCTTGTTCCTGTACACAACCTTCAGATGTGTTTGATGTTGTGCTCTGCTATGTTCTGTTATGCTACACTACACTATTCTATTCTGTTCTGTTCTTTTCTATTCTATTCTAATTTTCTCACCCTTGTCTGGATTCCAGGTCAGATGTGTACTCCAGACTCTGTACACCAAATACATCAGATGTCTGTAAATCAGACATATTCCATAAATATGTACACCATGGCGAAAAGCCTCCTCTTCTTTCCCACCTTCTGACAAAGGCCTCATCTGGAGCACTCAGTGCCACCATTGGGATGCAGGCAGAGTCCTTCCAGCTGGTGTGCTGCTGATTCAGTGATTACAGGAGCAGCACATATTGCCAACTGTTTTGTGGATTAGATACGCAGAAATCGTCATGCCAGAACAGGCCTCTGATCCATCTAGTGGCAAATGTAAGATTTTTTTAGAGAAAGACATAAAAGGCTTGTAATGAATCCAATCAGTCAATATTATACCAGTGGGGGATATTTGTCCCTGACCTCAGCTGGTTATCAGATTATGTACCCTGAAGCATGAGGACTGATAGCCCTTGTAATTTCAGTGTATCCGGCGTAGCTGCAGGTGCTCTGTTTATTCGTATTTATGCTTAGGAACAAATTCAACTCATATACAAGAAGGTGCAACTCCTCTAGTTTCAGTGGAATCAAACTAGTGGTGAATCAGATAAATTTATTGATTAAAGACATGTCTTTGAGCATGGAAGAATGATGTCAAGCTTTGGGGTTTTTTTTCCACATCAGGAAATAGATCAGTTTCTACAGAATAGTATTGCTTAGACTGTGATATTCTTAAGAAGATTTTTTCAATGTGGGCACAGCAATTTCAAAGAAAATAACAAAACCAAACAGCTGACTTTTTCTGAGGTAGACTTTACTCAGGAGTGAGATCAATCTTAGGAAAGTAAACCTCAAAATGCCTACTATAACATTGATATGTACCTCAGGCTTCAGTGTTTTTTAATGCATTTTTAATGAAGAAACACTTTTTAGAAACACAGTCTGTCCCTTCAAACTCTTGCCATGGTATTTTCTGCTGAATTCACCTGGCTCTAAAAAGTAACACAGTGGTAATGAAGGTAGGTATAAATCCTCACAAAATCCCAACATTTAGTACGAATGTGACTTCTATTTGTGAGAAGGGAGCGTGTATGTGAATGTCTGTGTGTGTTTGTGCATTTATAGGTCTGGCATCAACCTAGTCTGCTGTTTACTATGAGAAATTGCTGAAAGCTGTACACAGGGACCAGTTTCTCTGATGAATTTAGCCAATCCTCTTTGTGGTGTTCAGTGTGACCCTCTGGCTGGTGTGTGGGTACATAATTCATCCTGCAGATTTCTCCCAGATTTTGCTGTGATTGTTACTTTGAGTATTCACTGATTTACAAATTAAGACCTGTAGTCATCACCTAAACCTCATGATTATGTATTTGCTCCCTGATGAGGACTCACTGAAGTAATCTAGGGGCTTTCGGGAGAAGCACATGCACAATATATGTTGCTATTTTGGAATAATATCCATTTGTAAAAGTTGTGTGTAGTATGGTTTTGGCATTACAGACGTATTTATTTCTTAAGAGGTAGAGAGGCAAAAGGTGAGGTGCTATATGAATCAGAAGATGAAGTGCTTGTTATAGAAACTATTTCTCATGCAATTAATAGTGAAACATTTGCTAATATCTGGTGAACACCTGCATATACTATTCGTAAGAATAACATTTAACTTCAGTTTCTCCAGAAGAAACATTACAGAGCCATGCCTCTTTCCTATGATGTGGTACATTTGAAAATAAAACAATAATGTAGTGCTTGGAACAGTTCCTAAAGCTTTCCCAATTCATTTGCCTTTCTTTAATGCCTCTGAGTTCATTCCCTGATATGTCATTGTGTTGCAATGCTTTTCTGCAGCTGTCCTTTCCACCTTCATGCAGGGCTTAAGTGACACTTTTCATCTAAGGCCCCTTGTGGGGTTTCAGGTGGTCAATTACACTTGTGCCAAGGGTGGATATTTGCAGCACCTGCCACTAGCACATAGGAGCATACAGTGTCCTCAGAATCCCTTTCCCTACTGGAAAAGGAGGAGAGGCTATTGCACAGACCAGTGCAGCAGTCAGTCTTGTCCATGGGTGCATGGGTTGGCATGTCCTGATTCGACCCACCCACCACCCTCACTGAGGACCTATTCACAGCAGACCGTTTTTGCCATCTGGTTTGGGTTGCCTCTCTGTGCAGAGCTGTGTGACAGAAAAGCTCAGAGTTTGATGAGCACCTAGACTAGGACATGTCTGGAGTGTGCCTCCAGATGAGGAGCTTGGAGGTGCACCCAGGTACAGTAAAATAGCTACAACTGTAGAGTATCTGAATTAAGTTCCTCTTCTGAATCACCACCTGAAGGAAAGTCTTTCCTTCTGCACTGCAAATTAAGCCTAAAAGCTGGAGATACACAACAACAACCCACCACAACCCCACCATGGGAGGAGAGAGGGAATTTTGGCTTGCTGGAGGTTTGGGCACACTTTCCATTGGTGTTATACCGGGACAGTAATCAACGTCTGGGTTGCCCTTCCAGTCTATGACTCAGAAGCCTATCTGTCTACTCTAAAAATTGAATGAGCAATCAAAATGTGGACTGAAAATCAAAAACAATACAGGATGGTGTCTATCTCCTTCTCACAGGCATTCATCTTCATAGGCTTTCTGAATATTTCAAAGTGTTTTGGCACGTATTATCCTGAAATGTTTGTTTCAGCTCTCGCAGTTAATGAGAACTTATCAAATACAGTAATATATTGACATTTATATGCATGCCATCTCTATTAGTAGTTCTTCTCATTTCCATGAACATAAAAGTTGAGAAGTTGTGCCTTAGTTCTGACTTATGTACTGCCCATTCCAAGCACAAGGAATTTTGTAGAGGACAAACTGCAGCAAATGAATTCTGAGCAGAGTGCCAGTAAAGCTACTGAGGTGATCCCGGATGCTAATTTGTCCCACCATATCTAGTTTGAATTTTTGACTATTTACAAAGGAGTTGGCTGAAAAAGCCCTTGGCTTGAGTATGTCTAAAGTTCAGTTTATTTTTACTGACTCAGATCCTGCAGAACTCCTAAGGATTGCAGGCACCAGACAGCCGTGTTTAGCCTTGCCTGTTACAGTAACGTCAAGGAAACCTATCATAACTGGCAAGCCTTCTAAAAACATGAGTGCTTATGGATTACAAAAGGAGAAAACATGCAGATTAAAAGAAACTGTTACCAGACAGAAAGACACCCACCCTTTTCCCCTATAACTTCTTAAAAAAAGCCCCAGGGATTTGCTTTGATCAGACTTTAAGGTGCGAGCAGATCTCCTGGAAATTATCTACAAGCTAACAAAATAGTGATAAGCAAGGGAGGAAATGGAGCCAAGATACGTCATGTTTGTCAAAAGACAAAACTCTGGCGGTTCTGACAAACTCTTCTAAGATCTTCCAGAGAGGACATTGCAGAAAAAGCCTAGCTGAGCCCTGAACAGGATTTCCATTCTTGCACTGTTGGTCTGTTTGTGTTGCTTGGGATTTGGGCTTCTCTGGAGGAGGTGCAGAGAGACTTGAAAATTCAGCCATTTTTGATGCTGAAACAGAGTCAAAGTATAGAATGCAAGTAGAAAAACAAAGAAACAAGACAAAACAAATCCCAAACCAACCAACCAACTCCCCCCCCCCCCGCAAAAAGCCACCCCTCCCCAAAAGAAACCCAAAACCAAAAAACCACCCAACAAAAAATCCACCCAAACCTCTCCCTCACTACTGATCTCTATCAAGGAGTTGAACCACTGACTGATTTCAAGGCCAACATATGCTCATATCCAGATTTCTTGAGACACCAGGAGAATGAGCTTCCCAAGGAAACAGCTCATGCTATGGGAAAAAAGGCTATAAAAAAACAAAAACTTGGGGAGAATTTAGTCCATAATGCTACACTAGAATGCATCACTTTACCAGGCTGCTGTAAACCCAACCTCACCAACCAGTTGACAGAGGGTTTGTGTTAAGCAGCTGGAAGACCCTTATGAAATTAAACCTTTAATTTTCATGGAGAGCTTCCAGGTTTAAAATGGAATGAGACAAGAGCATTGCTCCATCAGCCTGAACCCAATGGGAGACAGAAAGTCTCCCTGGCACAGGAGGAGCAGCCAGCTTGGTTACCAAAATGGGAGTCACCTCCAAGAGTGAGTAACCCCATCCTTAAAAAGGTGGCCAGGAAAGATAGGATGAACCCCCTTTGTGGAATCCCTCCCTCTTCCTGTTGACTGCAAGAGAATCACAAGTAATGTTTTTGTCTCTTTTTCTTAGCTTTACCCCTAAAATCTGTGTCTGGTCAAACAACTAAAGTAAAATGGCTTATTACCTCTGCAGATGCCAAGGCTGTGGTGCAGATAAGCAGAGGACTCCATTGTCTTATTGGTCAGGGCTCCTCCACCCAGCTATATTTAGAGTAGAGAAGCCCAACAGCACAAACAGGATTTGTGTATGCAGTTATCTTGTTTGCCTGGATTTTTAGTAGCAGCAAATTTCTTGACAGGACATTCAGAGGAAGGTGAAAACAAACAGTCTTCCATCTGGAGTTTCTCTGCTAGTACAGATTTTTTTAACCTGAGAATCCGGAGTAGTCTAAAGTCACATGAAGAAAAGGTCAGAAGTGGTCATGGCTCTGAAAGAAATTGGATGCTTGTAAGCGGCTCATCAGCAAGGACTTCTGATCAGCACATGATTTCCACAGAGTGCAGTTTTGTCTTAGCTGTGCTAGATATAGTGCTTAGATAAGAACTACAAAACAGACTTTCTATTTGAACTTATGGTGGATACATGAAGGATAACTCAGGTCTTATCTGCTGTATTCAGGGTTAAGAAAGAGTAATTGTCAGTAAGAAGGAGTGTGCATTGCACATCAACTCGGAACATTTTGACTTTATTTGCTGCTGGCTAGTGCCTAACAACACTGTCCTGAAACCATTAAAAAGACAGGGAAACCTTCCTGCAGGTAGTGTGTCATGTCTCCTGAGCGCCAGGGTCCCTTTGGATGCTGTTGAGGTTCAGGAGGTGACCCGGCCCTTTCAAAGCTTGCTGTTTACTGAATCTGATGCTCATCTGTATTTGTGAATTTATATGCTATTAGTCACTGCTGTTCTTGCTTAAAAACGTTCTTCTCAAATTCCACACAATGTCTCACAGCTACTGGATCTTGGGATAAGGTAAAGAGGGACATTTTAATGGTGCCATTTATGTACTCTTTGAATGTTACATCAGTCTTTGGCTTTGCTTCCTCTGACTTGGCAGCAGGATTGTTTTGCTTCATTCCTGATCACTTCCAGACCTTTGCAAGGCACTGAGTCTGGGCTGTCAAGGAAGGTAGGAGAGGGAAGTCACTGAGAGTTGTCATAGTTCTTGGCATTGTGCACCTTGGATCCATCACCACTTCAGAGCAGGAGCAAAAAGGCAGAACAGGCAGCATGAGCACCAGAGGAAGCAGTAAAATGGGCCCCTTTGCCCAGCCAAGCACCACAGGTAACTAGAAAATGAAACAAACTGATGGCATGCACAGACACCTTGCAGCTCTTGGTTTTCCAGTTTTGTGTCCTCCTCGCATTGCTACTTCCTTGCCCTTTAGACCTTCCTCTAGCCTATCCCATCCCATTCCTGCCAGCTGGCCCCAGGCAACTCAAACAACAGGCTTGGGGCGGACAGCCTCTCCCTGTCCAGGTGCAGTGCGGCTGCTGTTCCCTCACCTTTCCTAGTCAGCCATCACGCCCACATCCAGCTGCCGCTAAGCAAAGCAGCTTGAAGCCAGCAGATTTGCATACATCTGTGCAAACTTTCTGTGAGGTCTGAGTGGTTGAGTTTCACTTCATGTTTCAGGCTAATGTGGAGCCAGACAGTGGAGGGTATCAGTAAGTGTGCAGAAGTGATGTGTTTAGTCACTTCTGCTTACCAGTTTGTGTATTCCGCTGTTAGAAAAGTCACTGACTGCTTACATTAAAAAGTTCCCTTTAGTGAGACTAAAATTATTGTCAAGACTTTGCTGGTTTTGGCACTGATACCTGTGAGAGAAGTCTCTGGGGTTGTTTAGTCTGCAGAAGAAATGACCAAGGTGGCAGTGAGAGGGGATGGGGAGAGGGGGTGGATATAGTACAAGTTTTCAAATAGGATAAATATTGCAACCTGGGAGAAGGGGGTGCTTTCCATGTCCTTGGAGAACAAGACAAAATGGAAGAGGATTAAATTATCAATAAAAAAATTTTGCTTAGGTACTAGATAGATCTTTCTGATGGTAAGTATGATAGTGCAGATACAGAACAATTTATTTGGGAAAATTGTGGAACCTCCATCATACTGCTGGAACAGGAGGTGGCAGAAATTCAGGACAGATTAGAACAGTATCTGACTCTGTTGGAACAGGCAAATGGACCTAGTGACCTTTCAAGGTCTCTTCCAACCCTGTTTTCTCTGACACATTTATAATAACTAGCGCCAAGAAACCGCAATTAATACAGTTTTGGAGGCTGTATTAAGATGGGTAAGCGGACCTCTACCCAGGAGAACACAGAGGGTCAACAGAGATGAGACAAAATGTGCCTGGGAGGAGAGAGGCAGAGAGAGGGAAGCCAGGTTTCCCAAATCTGCCCACTGTCAAGCCAGTGGGGAGGAATCTGTGCTTCTGGACCCAACATCTACTGGCTGTCTGACCAGAAACTTACCTGAAACATTAAGTTTTTGTATTGCCAGTGAGTGTGAAGTTTGGTGAATTTTATATTGCTTTCGAATACTTTGAATATTTTGCAGCCTTTGTCAGAAGGCTACAGAACTTCCTACTCTGCCTTTCAGAGGCCAAAGTAATGCCCCAAAACACTTCAAATCCCTTTTAAACCCCATAGTACACAAGATTTTGCTCAGATAGTCCCAATGTGAGATTTCCAGGTGATGGCTTTCTGCAGAGGACCCCAAGAGCTGAGGCGGGTATCAATCTGATTTGACGAAACCACAAATTTCTCTCTCTGTCCTTCTTCCCTTTTCTCCATGAGAGAGCAACTGGCTGGTCATCTGTGAGCTGAAATCCCAAACTATGCAGGATACTGTCTCACTGTGAAGAGGCTTCTGAAGAACCAGGCTGCTGCAGCAGCTGCAAAGCAACTGAGGCTGCTCCTTCAGTTTAATTTGTGGAGCTAGGAGCATTTAACCAACTAGGGAAAATAATATTTATACGAATCATTTGATCTTAATCTTTTGGTGCTCTAATTCACAGTTGCTACCTGAGGGATTTCCACATTCTCAACTGGAGCTGTCACGTTTGGCACTTGAGTTTAGAGCACAGAAAGCCAACACACATGCACAGGCATGTGCTCAGAGGTAAACACACCTGTCCCTGGTCATTCCCTTGTCAGCAGGAGTGGTGGCTTCGAGAAGAATGTTATCTCCTGGAGCTGGGGAAGATGCAGAGGGGCTGGTAAGAAGCGTGACACAGGGAATCTGCCTTTATTCTTTTAATTTCTCCATTCACAAGAGAAGCAGTGTCCAACCCCATGCTTACTGGAAAGGAGTTAGAGGTAAGTCATGCTTGTGGCTGTGCTGGAGAGCCTTAGCAGCACGGGCAGTGGGCAATGGGAGGCTGCAGCACATGCACATCAGTGGCTGCTCTGCTGAAGTGCAGCAGGAGGAGCGTGCTGGCAGGTCCTGTGGCACTGCTGGCACAACACAACGAGCCCCCACAGTCTGGCAGGTGGATGGGCTTTGCCAAATTGCCTGCGAGCCAGCAAACAAATCAAGCAGAGTCAATGGTGTCTCCAGGCAGCTCAGCTCCCGCAGGTGCTGGTTTTATTTCCAACATCAAGGGAGCAATGCTGAAGCTCTGCAGAGAGGTGGGGGAGAGGGCAGCTTGCCTTTGTTTGCTCTGATTTCTTGTGGAGACACCGGAACAGCCTTTCCCAGCACTGGCTTCATTTCCTTCTGCATGAAGAAGGCAAAAGCTGCCTAATGAAGAAGTTGCATCAATAGATTTTTGCCCTATTTTTCTTTCTAGGAATTAAGCTGACTTACCAACATCTTTATGGTCATTCGTTCCTTACAGACCAGCTCATTTCTGTTTACCCAGATCAGTGTGCAGCCTCGCACTCTCTTCTGGCTGCAAAACAACAGCACCCAGCTGGAACCTTGTGACTTCCCAGTAGCTCCATCAGCCATCCCAGAGCTTCCTTGCAGGGCTCCCTCCCCAGCAGACTCACTGCTGGGAGCCCACTCCCCTTGGTGTAGCTGCTCTGTATTTACATGGGGAAGCCTGGGAATTGGGCTAGAATCAACTATTTTCAGCAACGATTGATTTTTCTGCTTTAGTGGGCAGTAGTGGCATCTCCAGGGGATATCACAGTCTGCAGGAGAGCATGGTATCCTCCCGTCTAGCTGCTGTTGCATTCGGTATTTATTAGTGGCAATGAATAACCAGGAGAACTAAGTCCATCCTTTCCCCTGGAGCCACTGGTGCTATTTAAAACAGCAGAACAACCAAACCAAACCAGGAGCAGACTGTTAGGAATATCAACTCTCAAAGACAAGACCACAGCAATACTCAAGCCTTTCAAGTAACCTTCAGTACTGTACACCAGCCTGTTTCAATGAACAACCACTGTTACATAATTCCCCAAAGACCAGTAATCTCTGGGTACTTCCAACAGCAAAAGTATTTGATAAAAGTACACTAAGGGGAGCTTGCAGATACAGAGTCTTCAGGCTAAAAATTAACCTAGTTGGAAAGCCTTTAACTCACCATAAGGTAGTGAACAAATTTGCTTCTGAGAAGATGTCAATAGGTTGTGTCCCAAAAGCTCCCACAAGTAACTTTGAGCAGTTGACTGAAATGAGCCACCCCACAAGCCCATGTGATCTGGAAATGGAAGTTGGTATCAGTATAATAAAAACTGCACGGTTTGTATAAATCTATCCCCTCTGCTGCTCAGCCAGCCAAGGTCTTCATGTCACAAAGAGCAAAGGAAGGCTTATCAAGGACAGTTTGGTGATGTGAATATGATGGCTGCATCAAAACACCACTGACAATTCATAGGAAACACATAAGACTTGATCTGAAGTCTCTTATGGAAGAAGAGAATAACATCTGTCCCTAACTACTGAAACAAGCCCTGCACACAACCCAAAGACCATCAAATGTGGTCAGTCATGGCTACACATAAAGCACTGAGCGCTTTGGATGGTTCCCTCCTGAATGCTGAGTGAAACATGTGCAACAGCCTGTGGGGTGAAACTGTGCCCCATTGCAGTTCTCAACAAACAGGCTATCAATACGTAATTGCTTCAGACATGACCTGAATGGTGCCAGGCCTGTGCAGAGCAGCAGGGTACCTGCTGATAACCAGAGATGGAGGGATGTTCATATACAGTGCCATCTGGCATAGCTGGAGCTGACCGTAGCCATTTGCTATTCTGAAGGAAATCCCAGGAAAATGTGGATCCCTCTGTGTTTCACTGATCTATCAGGAAAGATGAATTGACAAGATGAGGGCATCTTAGCTAACAATATAAGAAAGTAGCCCCTGTCTCAGTGGCATGACTGCTAAGGTCATTACCCTTGGATACAAATTCAGAAAGATGGGGGGTTTTTTAAAAGTGATTGGGTGACAAAGGATTTTATTATTCTTGTTGCATGAATCTGAGGTATTATCTAAGCTTTGGCAGCATCACTTTCCAGATCCAGGCATTAATGATAACTATGATACAATGATAAGAAAATTAAAGTTGTTGAGATGCGATCAAAATTCAGGCCTCCATGTAGGGTACAATCCACATTAATTGAGTCTAATAAAGATATTTACTTGGCTACAGATGAAAAAGAAATTATAAGATATTGACACATACTTCAAGAAGAAGAAGGGGAGTTTAAGCTGGCATTCACTGCAGAGAAATATCTGTTATATCAACATAAGTATTTGTTGGTGTTGAGCCAGTGCAGTGGTAATGTCTTCTTGAGCAATGTTAATAAAGTTATTAAAATATAAAGTAAATATTTATAAATAAAAATTTCATAAACAGGCACAATGGATGCACATGCAAAAACTTGTTTGGGTGAAAACAAAGAGTAATTGCAGCTGCTGGCCCACATGAGTAGCTGTTGGAATTTACCTTGAACACAAAAATGTTAATTTGCATGGTTAAATGTTGGCTTCAAGCAAGCACCTGGATTTGATGCAATTAATGGATCTGGTGGGTGCTCTTTCAGTCACACAAACACCCAGGAGACAGACCTAGTAAGTGAAAAGACTTAGTAAAGGGTTTTCTTCCGAGTAAGTTTTATTGCTTTATTTATCATCTCATTTTAAAGCTTTTCTGGCTTATTTGGCCAAACTCTTCAATAACTCAGGGAAGTTTAGGGTTCTTCTCTTTTTCAGTAATTAGAATTTGCAATTTCATAGTGATAATTTATTTATGGGAACTAGAGTTTCAGAAGCACTTGGTTCAGGATCTGATGAAGATAGAGAGGGTCGACAACCAGAGCCTGTCATTACTTCTTTGGGAAACACTGGGATTAAAGCAAGGCAGGACAGTCCCTTCTTCCACTTTGGTGGTGGCAGGAGACCTGACCAACTGTCTGTATGTCTCAGGATGGGAAACCAGTGTCTGACCAGGAACTGTGCTTCTTCTTGGCTGTTCCCAAATGCGGAGATAGTCTGAAATAAACAAAGGATTTATTTGGGTATTTTAAGGTGATGACTGTATGTTCAAGCTTCAGCAACAGCCATGGAAGGAAAAATTCCCACATCCTGGAAATGAGAGGCTCCTATATCGGTAATACTTGAAGGTGTTGCTAATCAAATACAGAAATCCCACCTCAATTGCAATTTTCAAGCCTAGAGAAACCCCAGCAGTTGAAGGCAGACTAAAATTCAAGTCTCTCGAGATCCTGCTCACTTTTAGTAATAACTCAGGGACTCAAATGCTACTCAGCTGTAGGTATTGTTAGTGAAAAGAAGCTGTATTCTGTCTTCCAGACATGGAGCTGACAGCAGACCTGGGCTACACACACAAGGCTTTCTGTATGAAGAAGTTGGTACTTCCTGTACTTGGAGGCTTTGGAAAGTGTTAGTTGAAATTAGCTTCCAAAAACCATGTTGTAGCACTGGATTCCCTCTTGCAGCATATGTAAACCTTACTGCACGTTGTCCTGTTAGCAGATCATATTCTGCAACTGCATGTACATGGCTGGAAATCTTTTCGGGGTCCCTTTGGCTGCAGTGCCCATTACTGGGGTAAAGTGTTGCAGCTGAGTGTTAGATGGAAAATAAATTGCTACTTCTGCATAATCATTGTCTGAGTCAGTCATGCTGGCATCACCTGTATGCCCATATACAATAAGTGGTGGAGAAATACTCAGATCCTGGTTTTGGAGTTACCAGGTGGCATCTATACAGCACAGTGCCCAGAGGACACGATAAACACAAGGTGTGTCTTGCTGGTTTGCCTCCGTCACCTACTCGGAATGGATCCATCCTGGGCAGATGATGAACAAAATGTGTGAGGAGCCTTTTGATGGGAGGAACCTGAGAAGTAGGCAGAAAGCATCCCAACCCTCTGGTTTTTTGCCTTTACCTATGACTATGTCCTGAGCTCGTTGTGCACTGGGAATTGAGTGGTACCTGACTGGTCGCTTCATGGCTAAGACAGGCTCTCAGGCTCCACTTTGTGTGTGAGGAGAACAAACTTAAGCGCAGAGACAAATACAACCTGGAAATGTTGTCAAATCTGTGCAGCTGTCTTGGAGCTCCAGCTTCTGTCCTGAATCTGTACATAGCTGGACCTTAGCATTTCACAGGCTTGTACAGTGGCAGGATAATTCATACTGGAGGCTCAGAGCAGGCCAACAGGCGTTGTTCTCCAGCTTCACAGCTCTAAGTTGAATGAGGCCCAGCACCATCTCCTTCTATTGCTCCCAGGGCTTCTGGTAGCAGCAGCCAGGTGTGTTGGCCGATCCAAACAAGTGTAAACAAGGTCTTGTTTTTCTTAGTGTCTGATTCAAGGCTAGATAACTTTTTAACCCTTCACACTCATGTTAGAGTGATGTACATGTATGTTTCAAGGGCTTTATGTGAGGTTTTTAAAGATTCTGGAGCCCCAAGAGAAGTGATAGGGGATTATGAGATGGTGAAGGAACAACTTGTGCTACTTGTTCACCACTGCTCTGTAACATCCACATCACAGTGTGAACAATCTACTAGCCCACATCCAATTCACTTTAGAATGTGGGTTGTGTACAAAATAACGTGTATAGGCATTGAAAGGCTGGCAAGTGGTAGGGAAGTCTTTAATTTGGCATTATAGAAACATCCTGTTAACACCTGGCTCATGCCCTTCACAACCTCTGTATGCAGACCTTATTTACCAGGTACCCCTTAGATGTTTTGGCCCAAATGAGTGTAAGTACTCCTTTCCTCCAGTCCTCTTCCCTCAGCACCATCCAAGGAAAGTGTGGTTAATCTCTCACCCTTCTATTTCTGCCTGTGCCATTGATGATGTAATGCTGGTGTAGCTTCCTCTGCGCATCACAGGCCTTGCTGTCTCCAAGTGCAGAAACTTCACTCTGCACAGCCACAGTAAGGAAGTCCTGAAGCATGCTACATATCTGAAAAGTGATGAGTCAACACTGCAAGTGTGAGGAATAGAAACTGGGAGAGGCTTCCCAGAGAAGTCGTGGAGTTGGCTAGAAGCTACTGTTGTGGTCAGAGGCAAAAGCAAAGTTCATCAACAAGTATAAATTTCCTCAAATCCAGAGGATTTCAGGCTGCGATGCAGTTCCATATCTGGAATAAGCATGGCTTTCTGTTTTCTTCATCTCTTTTATGATCCAGCAGATCCAAGTCCATTTTCTCTCCTCTTTCTCTCAAAAGAAATAAAGATTTGTTTGCTCTGCTCAGTTATCTTCATTGCTTATCATGCTTAAGGTTCCTGTTTTGCTCCAGTCAAGAGAAAAACAGTCTAGGGAAATTACTCAGAAGAAGAACTGGGCTTTAACAGGTTTTTCGTTGGCAATGTGTACAAAGTTTTTGAAGGACAAAAACTAGTAGTAGTAGAAAGAGATGAAAAATAATAGTAAGAAAAACTCAGAGTCACAGAAGTTGTTTTTTAAATGCTTAAAACAAGGGGGCTTTCTGGGGCACAAGGGAGCCAAGAGTTGAAAATGGATTGACATTTCTGTGCTTCTTTTTTGACACTGCTAGGGTTGATTAAGTGATAATTAGGCTAGAGAGTGCTCCAAGAGTCACTGCTTCATCCTACTCCTTTACCCCCTCAGGACTTGTCACCACTGAATAAAGGGTAGAAATTATATTAGAAATGCCTGCAGTTTTGAGGCTATGTAAATGAAGAAGCTTGTGCTTTTTAATGCTTTATGGCTGATTTGAGGCAAATCAAATTTCCAAACTGATTCCCACTCCCACCCCACCCCCAAAATTAAAGGAAATTGGGTTACATGCTCTTTACTAGTAGGATCTAGAGTCCACGGAGGTGGTGCATGGACTTCAGTTGTGTTTGTATTTCTGTAGACTTAATAGTGGACGTACACAAATGTTCCCAGCACACAGAGTGCAAAACAAGGACAAATATCAGTGTATAACGCTGGCTCTCCCAGGGGACAGTCAGTGAATAATTGAATACTAACAATCACACAAAGTATTTTTCATTGTATCTCCGCCTCCACAGCTGGGATTTCCAACCCAAGGGAGGATTCATATTTTAACATTTTATTGCTGTTGTTCTGATTCAGAAAAACAAATCTTTTTTTTGTAAAAATATCACCAAAATAAATCCATTAAAGAGTCACCCTTGGTTGGAGAAGTATGCATTGTAGGAAATTCTGAATATACATTTAAAAATTCCCTAATTAATTGACTGGATTTCAAAGTGAATTTCATTTTGCTTTAACACTTGTTACTTAATTTGAGATTCTTTCATGAGGTTTTTTACATATTCTAATTTTGTGAAGTTTTATGTGCAAAACTAATTCTTATTTAGAATACAAATTATTCTATAATAGTCAAAATATTATAAATATTCAGAGTGTAAATAACTATGATTGAATAAACCCCCTTGCATTCTAGAAGCTAGTGTCTCCTGTTGATTTGCAAAGAAATTATTTGTTGCATTGCTCAGGGAAAGACAAGCTCTGAGCACAACACCTAGAGGGATTTTAACTTCTTACTTAATTAGAATATGAGTTAGGTGCATGAATATGAATTATGTGAGTGTATTTGGTAGCAGCTGTTTCCAGTTTCCTAGCATTCAATTACTACCATTACCTATATAACTTAGATAATGTCACAAATTCCTAGGTAATTTTTATCCTGGCTTTTTCATGTAAAGTCTATGAAAAAAATTGAAATTTATAATCTATCTTTAGCTTTTGGAAGAGAAGAGCATGGGAATGGCAAACAGAACAGAGTATGAGTGTGACCTAAGTAAAGGTTGGATGGAGCTCTGAGCAACTTGGGCTAGTTGAAGGGTCTCATTGCAAGGGAGTTGGACTAGATAACCTTTAAAGAGTCCCTTCCAAACAAAACTATTCTGTAATTCATTCTATCAGAAAACATGGTAAATATGCCACTCATTAAATTGATTTTTTAATTATTATTAATTGTGATTGATTATCAACCCTGTAGCACCTTGTATTCTGACACTCAAAGATTAGGCTCATTTCCTACCTCTCTTCTGAAATGACCGTAGCCTAGTAAGGAAGCCTTCCCAATATGTCTTTGATTGCATACGTAGTCATCCTCAGGAGGAAACAGAGTTATTATAAACCATATTTAAAGACTTCGTATCTACACTGTATCTAACTATACAATGCTTTTGTAAGACCAAGCCAAAACCTATGAAGAACCTGACTACTCTTTATCACTGGCTTCTCAATAGTTTTGAATCATCAGTTTTTAATGGGCAGCTTCAAGCTGTGCTTTGCTTATATGTCACATTGCCCACGAACAGCTGGAATGGGACTTATCTCACATAATTTCTGGTGTCTGGAGTCACCAGTGAGTTTCCTTAGAGTTCATGTAGAAAAACAGGTACATCTGCAGCACGTTGGCTCATTCTCCCCTGCCTGCATTTACATTCTCTTGCTCTTAATATGTTTTGTTCCCTGAATAACAAATGTAAAACACAGCAGTGCAGATGCTGCATGTACCTTTCTTCCAGTGCAGAAGAGATGAGTCATATGGCCCCAGCTACAGAGCCTTGGCTGCTACCTCAAACTGTGGTGTTTGGAGTCTTTTTGTTTGAGAGGTTGTCTGATCCCATATCTCATGCATCAGACAGGACAAAAGCTCACAAGTGCTGCTGGATGCTGCCCCACCAGGCTAACAGAGCTTCTCATACCAAGGGGAGATATGGCACCTTAGGAGCCTTCTAAAATTTTGTGCCTCTAGCTACTAAATGATATGCACAGCACCTAGTGCCACTGATTTTTTCCTTAACCATGATAAGGACAGGGCTTGTGACTCAACAGACCATCAGGAGGCATGTTCATTTAAATCCCCAACTCTTTTAAGTTGTGCATTTCAGTGTTCAGCTGTTACTATGCTGAAATGTGAAAAACATAGCCAAGGGGTACCTTTAGCTATTGTAGCTGTTGGCTCACTCTTGGGAGAGGCAAAACTGCATAATTTATCTGATGTTTCTTCTGAGTAAGACAAACATATTTTCAAAATCAAAACTCAAGATAGGTTTGTGGTAACAGTGTTGAGATTCCTGAGATAGTTCTGTGCTAGTGCCCTGGCCGTCTGTCTGATAAACCCTGCTAAAGTTGCTCTTGGCACCCTCTGACAGCCTGGCAAGTGGGTATATTCCTCTCAATGGAGCATTTTTCTAGTACCAGAGCTGAACTGGAAAATGAACCTGGAGGCGCAACTCATCGGCCAAGCGCCTGTGGAATGTGAAAGGAATCCAGACATTTAATTCCCTGGTAGCTCTCTGGAAAATCCCTGCTTTGCTGCTCTCGGTAGCTTCAGTGTGTAACCCTGAGCAGCTGGCATTGCCAGTGGGCACCAGAACAGCTGGGAGAGGGCATGCTCATGAGACATTTCTCTTTGCAAATCCTTTGTCACACAGCAGAGGTGCTGTTCTAGGGACCCACTATTTTCCTGTTAAATGTGTGGTGAAGGGCACTGATCTTAGTAATTATGGGAAAATAATAATAAAAAATGGAGGGATATGACTGATAAAAATCTCTGCAAAAAATCCTGGCCATTTTAGCAGGCATGACATGTCAGGTTATGATCCCTCCTGTTGGTACATTGCAAAGGGGAAAAAGGCACGCACGCATCTCTGAGAGCATTTGTCCCTCTAATCTTGTCAGCAAAACCCCTTTTACAACAAACAGGGATACCCCAAAGGGCAGTTCACCCCGTCATAGTATCTAGGAGTAGCAGAGTGAATCGCCCTCTGCAGTGCCCTATCTTAGATGCTGATATGGAAGAAGCCAACACCTGACTTAAAATGACCACATTTCAGTGAGATAAACCCACCCACCCACGTACATAAACATTTAGCTCAGATGGCTGAAGCGTATGGACTGTTGTGTTTATAAGTTCAGTACTCACCATACATCAAAGAAGGCAAGTACAGTTAAAATATACAGAGCAAAAAAGGGATCTTTTTCCTCATGTCACCACCCCTCTCAAGCACCACTACATACAAGTAGCTCAAGTGGCCCCAAGATGTCATAGATTTACTATTACCTCCAGCTAGAGTATTAAATCAGCAGCCATGCCTCTGAAGTGAAGGTTGGCCATCACTCAGAAAGCTTCTGATGAGTTGCTAGTTGCTTCTAAATCAACAGCTTCCCTACAGAAAAAGAAACTCTCTTAGGAACAAGCAACTCCCTTGTCAGTTGATGTTCAACCAGCACACAAACAGATGTTAATGACTTCCAAAAGGGAGAAAGGTCAAACTCAAAAATCCTGTAAATTTCCTGACCTAAAGGAGACCAGTTTCATCATGGTTGAGAATGGAATCACCATTAACCTCCCAAAATAGTGATTATTGTCACATTTAGCACTGGTAATGAGACATATCGTTTCATCTGGTTCTATTTCTTTGTATAAAGCATGATTGTCTGTGTGTGTGTTGCAGGAAATGACTTATTTATTGAGCAGATTGCAATATGAACTGAAGTGCAATATACAGAGTATGACTTCACCATGTGGGAAAGCATTTTACCCTAAGAGATGTTAATGACTTGCTGGCAGTTCATCCCGGTCATTATCAGAGATATCTGTTTGCTACCAGGATGGGAAAGGATGGCCCCTGCTTACCAAAAAAGTCATCAACATTCCTAGACAGCTGAAGGCAGACACTAGCCTTGGGGCAGCAGTGTGGAAAATGTTTCCAGAATAAATTGATACTGATAATCCCAGGAGTGAGAAGTGACTTGAAGAGAAGCCAAGGGGACCCCAAGGAAGGGGAAGTAAATGAACTGAGGTTTTCTGTCGGGAAAGGGTATTAAAGACATGAATCTTGGGGGAAAAGTGGGTCCTTTGATATGGCTCATTAGGTGACAGTGAAAGAAGTTGTTCTTGGAGCTGATTTGCTGGTAAGCAAATAAGTGCTTGTGCTTTTGTCTTCTTTCCCTGTATCTAGATCCTTTCAGGGTGTTGTTTGCATTTAGGCTCTGTAAATAGGCACAAGAGTCTGCTATGTGTTAGATTGGTGTTAAGGATGATGAGAATGTGTCTGAGGCACCTGGCAGACAGCAAAACTATTCTCTGTTGTGTGGCTGTTGCAATCCTTAACCTTAAACACTAGTACCCCAGCTGTTTGCTGAAATTCATTTCTGCGGGCATTCAGATGATTAAAAAGGGCTTCCTCACACAAATGCAGAGGCTATATATTTAGGAACATGAATGAGGAGGATCTGTTTGGAGCTTTCCAGTGACCTGTATTAACTGGGAAAGAGCATAACTCTCCAGCAAAAGAGTAAGAGAGGGTCCACACCCCCAGGGTTTTAATAACAGACACATGTTGGCAAATGACATTGTATTTCAAGTATCGAAACTCTAATGAAATGACTAATAATGTAAAAATGGAAGAGTGGCTGATTTTCTTTCTTTATAGCAATTTTACTTACAAGAATTCTGCATGTTGCCATGGTTTAGCTCATCATGTGTATGACAATATCTTTAAGGTGGTCTTGACTTCCTAAGTCTGTACGAATGTCTCTAAATAACTCTCATTTGCAGACATAATGAGTGCATACAGCTCACACGGAAATGCCTCTGAAAAAATACTACTGTTCGTACCTGTGCTGTGAGTTTGTGCCTGCACGCAGGATGATATTACACTGACATCGTGATCCCAGCCAACCAAAACTTCAAACAAACCCTAGTTCCTTTTCTCCTCTTTTGGCAAGGACACATCAACACATGTCAGATGAAGGTGACCCATGTGATGTAACCACTGACACCCGGATAGTGAGTCTGGCTGGAATGGGGTTAACATTCCCCATAGAAGTGCTGTGCTTTGCACTTGTGCCTAGGAGAGTGTTGGTAACCCATCCACGTGTTGGCTGCTGCTGAGCAGCACCCAGACGGCACCAAGGCTGTCTCTCCAACACCCCCAAGGGCTGGTAGGCTGGGAGTGGGCAAGAGGCTGGGAGGGGAGGCAGCCAGGACAGCTGCCCCAGTTGTTCAAAGGGATATTCCATACCATATGACATTACTCTTAACAATAAAGGCTAACAGAAAATGGACTCACTTCATTATTGAAGTGTTTGTCTTCTGAAGCAGCCACTTTGCATACTGGGGCCCTATTTCCCAAGAAGTGTCTGGACATCGCCCGTTGATGGGAAGTAGAGCATCCATCTCCTTTGGTTTTGCTTTGCTTCTGCACACAACATTTGTTTGTTTGTTTGTTTGTTTGTTTCATTTGACTGCCTTAATCTTGACCCATGAGATTTTATGTCTTATTTTCTCCCCATGTTCTGCTGAGGAGGGGGCATGAGAGAACCCCCTGGGCCGACATTTGGCATCCAGGTAAGGTCACCAAGCCACTCTATGGTACATTTAGTCCTGGATAAATGAGTGTAGTATTTGTCATGTTGCCAGACGAGCGACTGGGAACAGTCTGTGTTCAGAAAGGCAACTTGCAGTTCTTTATAAATTAAAGCAAATGCATGGGGGAAAGACCACTTCCGTCCTGTGTTCAGTGGAGCAAGACTATCTATATAGGATTTTATTACTCACTGATTACTTCTCCTCATGACAACAGTATGAGTAGCCACTTGTGCTAAGAAGGCAGCCAGAGGAGTGACTTCAGAGAGTGCCGTTCCCTTCTGCAGACCTCTTCTTGTGACCCCATGGGAATTCTCAAGCACTCACCTATGGCCATGTGTATTTGCCCTGAACAAAAATATGAAGAACATAATGGAATCCATTTCTAGCTCAGTTAAATGGAAACAATGTAAATCTAATACTGTTAGCGGCAGTATTTAGTACAGTGACCTGAAAAGCTAATCCAAATTCATCATTTTCTAATGGGTTGTTCAGGATTTTTTTTCTTTTTATGATGCAGCTTCTTTAACCCAGATGAATTGTTACATGACTAAGGGACCTGTTCAAAGACAAGAGATGAGAAATTTGCCAACCCCATAGATTAGTGATGTGCAATTAACTGAGTAATTTTAGCATCTTAATACCTCGGGTCTTTTATTTATACAGAGATGGCGTTTCACTCTTCTTTCCTTGGAGGGAGTTGCATAGAATGCAGCAAACACCTGTAATGATTTTCAATAATTTCAGCTGCTATAAAACCCAAAGTATTCATGGACCTTCAAAATTTTGTTCCAGTGGAATGAAGAATTTAGAAACAAATAACATTAAGGACTACATGTTCTGGGCTCTAAACTGTGTTTAAGATCTATATTATAGACTCTGTTAGAGTCCTATTGGTCTTATTGGGGATTTTCCTTTTCACTCAATGGGATTGACTCCATATGCCTCATACTCTCTTAGCTATTATCCCAGGCTGGAGGAGTTGCTGCCATAAATATATAGCTGGTGCCTACTTGTGAGGTCTTTGGCTGCCTGGCAGGCCTTCAAAATAAGGAAGGTAAACTAGATGACTGTAGCTTCTTTCTTGCTCTTCTTATGTAACCTTGTCTGTTTGGGTTCCCATGGCAGAGCCACTGATGATTACTGAGTTTTTCTCTAGTACCTCAGTCTTAACAAACACTGAAGGATGCCAGCTGCCTGCCTGTGTGTCTGCAGTGGTGAACCACACCTCAGGCTTTCTGGTGCTTCCTCAACTCCCCAGACCTTTTGTGATTCATGGATACTCATGGAGAGTAAAACCCTAAACATAACAGTGCTTTGGAGAGAGGTGCCTTCAAATTCACATCTGCAAAAAGTTACTGGCAGCAGAAACATTAAAGAAATTCAGCTCTGATCTCAGTCCTCAAGTCTTTGGCTTGCTGTGGTGTGATAAGTCATTTGAACATGTACAGCCTTGGAGTAACTAAGTGGGTATGAGCATGTCTATGGCTCCTGGGCACCTGTTGGTTTCAATGTCAGAGTCAGAAAAGGCTTATTAAAAGACATGACGTAGTCCATTTATTTTAGTCAAGAGTTTTCAGCCATGCAATTTGCCTGTGGGTGACAGGTTATTCTGGACATTTTCTTATTCAGCTTCCGTCTTCTTACGTTGTAGATCACAACCTTATCTTGTTTGTTCAACAGCTCTCCTTCCAGTTCACCCTCCTACACCAGCATAAAGTTGCTTTACTTTTAGATAATTAACCTTTTCTTTTGCCAGCAGTAGATAGAGTACAGGGCTTCATAATTGATGTGCTGTTGTCTCTGATTTCTTTACACACCCGTGGGGGCTTTCAATTGTTGTTAAGAGCTGGAGTCTCGGTTTGAATCCACAACACAGTGCTGCCTTATTATTTACCCTGAGTAGAAATGCAACAGAAATCGATGAAATGAATGATTATTATTACCCAGAACTGACTGGAATTCAGATGCTGAAAGATGTGCCCAAATGAATTTTTAAAGAGGCAGAGGTGCACAGAGACTATGTAACACCAAGTAACACTCAGAAAATAGCTCTCATTTGGAGATGAACATCTGACTGTAATTGAATTTTCAGTACCTAGTTAGCAGAAAAATACAAGAGATTTTATTGACTAAAAAGCTTCTCAGGAGGCATGTTCATTAAAGCAGCACCTAAATATTGAAATAAAAGGCAGTGCCCAAGTCTCCAAGATAAGCAATTCCTAGGAAAATCCTGTCCTGCAAGCCTAATTTCAACAAGCAGGCCTTGGAAATCAGTTTATTGGATATTGGCTGAATAGAACCTTTATCCTGGGGCACAAGGGCTTTTAATCTTCAGATCATTGAGAGCCTGGGCTTTTATGAGAGCTGTAAATAGGGTGTGATTCATGAATGTACATCATCATTTCTTTGTACTCATGAACACTTGGAAAGTCAGCGTGACCTGGGATTGTGTCTGATTTTTCAAGAAACAGGATTCTGTACTATATCAGAGTCTGACATTGCAGGTGTAATGTAATATGGTGTGCAGCTATCTTAAGATCTGCTGCTGACTTGGTTCCTTTAATTTGAGTTAACCTGCACTTTGCTCAGAAGTAAACAGTATGTGCAGAAGAGGGAAAGGGAAATCCTTCACCTTGTTCAACCATGGACAGGGGAATTCACAGGCTATCTCTGGATTCCTTTTCAAACTCATCTTCATTCCCAGTCTTCTGGACAAGTACATGACTTTACGGCAGTTGCCAGGACCTCTGGAGTTTGACAAGCCCCATTTGCTGGAAAATGAAGGTGCGATTACGTCAGAGCAAGTTGTTGATGCCCAAGAGACTTAAGTGCAGTCTTTGTTTCTGCTGTGAATGGTCATTCCCTAATGTAGGAAAGAGAGAGAAGATTCTGTTCACTTGGCTGACCCCATAATACAGCTGAGTCCTCACACCTCAACCCTGAACCCAAATGCTCCTTACTCCTTCTCCTTGCCATGCCTCTGCAGAGCGCAAATTTGTCAGTAGCAGCTATGACCCAGTGAAGATGACAGATTGAAAAACAGGCAACTCTGTGATTTGTTCTCCATCATCTCCAGGTCTCTTTATCTTCATACCTCCTACCTGCACCAGCCCGATCTCAGTGACAGCACACGGTGGCAGGGAGCAACCATGTTAACGTGAGAGAGGCCTTTGCCTCAGCCTTGGTCTGCACAGCCTGTCTGGACTTTTATTGAGCCATCCAGAGGCACGCCTGCACACACTGAGTAATTGCATTTTGTTGTGGTTGTTGTAAAATACATTGGAAACATGTGTGCCATTAAACTCCTGCATCCCAATCAGTGTCATTTCTTTTGCTGTTTTATTTCAATTTAACAGGTCAAAGGAGACATTTCAGTGAGGAGCTGTGACTGTCTTGTAATTCTCTGTTTTCTTTGATGGGCTGCAGGAATGTGTGTCAGTGTCAGAGCAAACACAGGGCTGCTACAGGTTCAAAGGGAGTATTTCGTTCTGGCTAAATCACCCCAAAAGGCAACTCAGGGTAGCCTTCCCTCCCTCCAGGATGTTTCCAGGTGGCTTGTGAAAAGGGGGTTCATCTTTAGGGGAGCATTTGGTGTCAGTGCAATACCTTATAAGAAATATCCATCTTTCTCAGCGGTGCTTTGTGGATATTCTATCTGTCAGAGTCAGATTCCTATAACTACTCATGGGACAAGTTCTCTGCATTGCCCAGGGCTCCTGGCTATCTATCTGGCTATCTCAGTGGGTTATCTCTTTGTTATTGGCAGTGGCACTTAGAGTCTGATTCTGTGTAAAACACCTAGGAGCTACCTGAGGTTTTGCAGGATCAGTCTGTTGTGGACCACCTCGCCTTTATTGAGTTCCTCTTTGTGTACCCCGGCAATTGAGCTGATCAAGGAAAGAAGTCAGGTGTCATTATCTCCCCAGTTCTGATAAAGGATGAGGATTGAGCAGCCCAGTTTCTCTCATAGTTTTCAGCTTTCATTGGCCTGTGTTCACAAAAAGTGTTTAAAATGTTGGTTACACTCTCCCTTCAAATAAGAGAATTCTGTGCCTCTGACAGAAGGTATAAAGTATTTTGTTTATTCAGTGAAAGATAGCAATCACGAGCATTAGGCTGCATTTAAAAGCCTTGGACTTTATTAGGGAAATAGACTTCAGTTTAATAGGAAAGAAAGGGAGAGGTGGAGAGAGTGAAAGGAACAAGAAGGAAATTTCAAAGTAAAATGTTCCAAGACCTCTTATTCATGAGTTTAATTTTTGCCTGTTAAGCTTAAACAACTTTCCATTAACATTCCTTATTGAGTACTGTGAATGGAAAAAGCAAATAAACACTAGTCTGTGGCCTGATGTGTTGTCAGTAATGCCGTTCATGATTTTTTTTTCTCTGTCAGTGAAAGGGAAGGTGCCATCACCACCACTACTTGACAGCCTGGTCAGACTCTTGGCTGCATCTCTGTGCAACACAGGGAAGAGAAAAGAGCTTTGTTTCACCTCCATGCTGCGGACTGAGGACTGTTATGGGGACTTATAAAATGCACCCCAATGGTTGTGGAAGGAAAGCCTTCTGCCATCATATCCTATGCTACCTTTCCTGAGCTGCTCAAGCTCTGTTTTGCAAAGCCAGTAGGGTTTTCTGGAACCCACCACTTTCATCTGAAGACCTTCACATCTGTAATGAGCAAGGACATCTCTTTAATTTCCAGTCTGCATCTTATTAACCCACTTGTTCTTATGCCAGGATTGACCATAGTAGTTCCTTTCTCTCTTTCATGTTTACCGCCTGCTCCTCCGCACTGGCTTGAAATACATGGACCCTCTTTTAAGAGTTCATGCTGAACTAGGTTAAAATCCTCCATACCCTTCTTATAAAATAATGTCTTATCACCATGCTCAGGTCCCTAGAAGGAGTCAGCAGGCTCATATCACTAAATGCTTTACTCTCTTTCTCATAAATATTGGTACTTTTCGTTTCTTGTCTGGGTGTTCATCCTACCACTGACATTGCTTTCTCCATTGCTGTATCTTCCTTTGCCTTGCTTTCCCGTCTCAGTCTGCACAAACTGATGTGTAGGAAAGACACTTCCAGTCTTGCCTTTTCATCTCTTAATTTAAATTTCTTCTTATCAGAAACAATATTTGAAGATGAGTGAAAGAAACTTTCTAACACAGAAAACATGTTTAGGAATATCCTGGATCTGTTTCAGTCTTATCCAGATTCTTGAGATAAAAATTCAGGCATATGAATGTAGGTGTCTTCATGAGCACAAGATGACAAAGGCCCCTTTATGTTTATTGGACAACCAGAGCTTGATTCAGATGCTTACATGTAGGTGTCTGATACAGTTTATGTTGCCAGAGATCATCTAAGATATCTTCACTAAGCTTGCGGATATGACACAGTAACTACAAGAGTGCCACACCTTTCTGGGAAGGCATCTCAAACATAGGTAGACTCCTCAAGGTCATCTCCGTGACTCCAGATGTCTATGCTTCACTAACAGAGTCAGAGTAAAGAGCACAGAGCTATTCAGGTCACCTACACCTGTCTTCCAAATAGCTCTACAGGCTCTGCTGACAGTGGAGTTCAGTATTAAAGAGCAACAGGAGCTGTTGCACTGGAAGTGGCAGGAGCTTTGACACACAGTTCCCATGTTTGTGTGCAAGTTGAAGGCACTCAAATAACTTGCACCTGGGCTGAATGTCAGTGTGTGGGCTTAGCTTAGGCTAAGGGGCTTTGAGGGGGCAATTCAGAGCATCCTGGGTAAGGAATTTCTGCTCTTGAAATCAGATTCTTTCAGTGAGATGGTATTTCTCTGGAGAAGAGAATGAGGAGAGGAGGAAGACAGAGAAGAAAGCAAGAATGGAGCTGTTGTATGGGCTCTTAGGCTATAAAACAGCTGGCCATGGCAAATATTTGTAGAGGAATGGATTATGAGTCAGTTACATTTCAATCAAAAGACAGTATAGGCAAAGTTATGCTGATTAAGTAAGATTCTTTTATATTTATTTAAAAGGAGAAAGCCTTGATGAGTTGAAGGAGCTAATTAATAAAGACAGCTAATCTCAGGATTTGAATGTGTGTATATGAATTTCAACCAACTATGGAAAATACCTTAAACTTCTATTCCAAGAAAGAAGAGAGAAAAACAAACAGAAAAGGACTGATAATGTAACTGGATGAATAATCCAGGGGTAAAGAAACCTAAAACCAAACAGGGAACAGAGGGAGAAAAATGGGAAAATGAAAACAAGGAAATTATAAGTTACAGAGGTAAAAACAAGATTTTGCAAGCTCCAAGTGAACTTAAGACTTCAAAGTTCATGAGAAAAGGATGAAACCTTCACTGGTTATGTAAAAATTAAAGAAATAAGGAATTTGAGCATTATAGGATGAACATTAAAGATGTTCTATCTTTGTTTCCAAAACCTAAGTGAATGTGTTGCCTCCATTTTCAAGAACTAAGAGAGAAAGGCAGTGGTTAATGCAAATGATATTATCTCCATGGAGCTCAGGTGTTTATGAATTGAGGAAGAAATAACCTCTATCACTGGACTTTGAAAGAACCAGCAAAAACACTAGGTTTGGTAGCAAAGTTTTTAAATAAAATTCTTAGTTTAGAGGTGATATTACAGAAATAGAGAACAGCAAAGGTAACATCTATGTTTTAGAAATGTGCAAAATGTGACTTAGAAAACCACAAGCTTGTTCGTGTGATCTCAATCAACCACAGGTCCTTAGAATGAAGTAAAAGAATGTGGATAACAGGTAAATGAGAGAAATGCCTCATTTGAAAATGGATTACATAGGCAATTATTAGGTGAACTGGAGGAAGGGATTAGCAGAAGAAATGTTATAGAGAACTGGCTCTATAAGTCATAAATGGAGCTAGTATTCAAAGTCAAGACATCATAAGGGAGGCAGTCTCTCTGATGTGGCTAGTGATTTAAATATTTCTTGCCAATGCAGAGAGAAATCAGAGCATCTGAACAAAATGAGACATGATTCAAAGTTCAAATAACAAAAGTTTCTGCTTTCGGAGAAGAAGAGAGCTTTTCTGAAAAAAATGACTGAAAGGCCAGCTGACTAGAAGCCAACTACAGTGGAGTAGCCATGGGAAAGAAAACTGTAGTCTTGAGAATATCAGTATATCCAACAAAAATAGGAAAGCAAGTACGCCATTTCAGAAGACATTTGTGAAATTTTACATGCAACATCTCAATTAGGTACAACTAGGATTTTTTTGTTTTTGGGTTTTTTTAGCTTAGTTACAGCAGGTGATCAGGGTGCTTTACACCATGTTAGGTTCGTTTGTTCAGCTAGTGATGGTTTTGCTTACCCCAGTTTTATTCACGTGACTCAGATTCTCTCCTTTGCACACACATACCAGTATCTACTGTCAGCACTGCCTGGTAACAGCCTGCTACCTTTTTCCTTCCTCTGCTTTCTACGTGATTTTATGTGCCAGATAGCAACTGTGACTTGGTTGGGAAGTGGACAAACACATCATATTTGTAACTGCAATGAAAGTTATTTTAAAAGCTTCCCTGCCTCTCCTACTCACTGCATTACGGGGGGAGTGCAGATTACAATGCATCTGAGGCATGCTAGTGACAGTGGGCTGGGCTGGTTCCCACTCAGACTTTTGTCCTTCTACTGTTCTTTTGCTTGCCCATTGTATCCTGACACAACACTGCAGGAAAAAACATCCACCTCGGCTGGCTTTGCAGACTGTTTGACTTGATGATATATTTATCATAGATTAAGATTAGTGTGTGAATTTCTGTTAGCTATTCCTGGATAACTTTGTAGGAAAAACCCAAAGGATGTTTTTTTGAACCTTAAATTGAGACTCTTGTGATCAGACCAGAAATAGCTATGGAATCACTACAGATAAAAATTAATGGCTGGCACAAATTTTGGTGCCAAGGTAAATCACAGCAGATTTATCTGCAGGTTTTTCTGGTATACCAGGCTTCTTAAAACAAAAAACATTAGAATAGAAGCCAAGAGCAAAACTCAGCAAAATTTAGTTACAAGAAACACAGAGCCCACCTGAGAAACAGAGGACAGTCTCTTGGAAGCAGCGGTGAGCTCTCATTGCAAGTGTATGGGAAGGAGAGTTAAAGAAGTAGTTCTTGCTTGCATAAACAGGTGAGTGATGAATAAGAAATATGGTTCACCATTGTAAAAGTATATCTGGTGCTGGTAGTCACAACTTCAGCATTGATTTCATTAGGGAAGAGACAATAAAGAAAAAAAAAATAAAAAATTATTCAAGGGCTGGGAAAAATGTCAGATTGAAAGTTTATCAAAGAAAGGACTGGGAAGCGACTGTACTAGAGCATGCAACTAAACAGAGTCAGTAGAAAATGCTTCTATCTAGTTGCAACATGGGATGTGAAGAAACATCTAAGAGAAATGTTCTGAGGTTCCTGACCCCAGTGCCAATGTATATGGGTGAATTGGTGTATATGGTGCACAGGTGGCCCAACTATATAATCTAATGGTTCCTCTTAATCCTAAACTCTGTGACTCTTTGAATTGCAGAGAAAAGACCTTTCTCCGTTCAGGGTTCCTATCCCTCACTGGAAGACAGAGCAAAAGTCCTCTGGAAGACTTTCCACTGGCTTCAGGGGCCACGGGCAAAGGCCACAACATTAGCGGTGATACACTTCTCTTTAGAGAAGCATCAAATAACAGTAGTGGCCTGAGAAATATCTGTGCTTCCAGGCATGTGAAATTAAGATTTTGAAAGATAGATCAGTGCTGTCTTTCCAATAACAAAGACTTGGAAAACCTCACCCCACTTTTGGCAACCCTTATATATCCTGAGTGCCATGCTGGGACTCTGCTGACAAGACTGTGAGCATCTCTGAGGGCATTAGCTCTTCACATTAATTTTCTAGCATGCAGCTTAGGACCAATCTCTTCTGTACATTAACTTTGATTTGCAATTTTGGGGGTTTTTTTGCCAAGGCTTAACTCACTGCATTGTCATATCCTCAGGTAAAACCATGTGAGTTGTGCTGCTCAGCTGGGGAGATGTGCTTCTCCTCTCGACCCTTGCACAAAGCCCAAAGGTCAAAGCAGTTAGAGCTCCTCACTGAGACTGACTAGCTAATTATCAACTTCAATTTCATGCACTGTTTTTATCCATTTAGCTTCTAACAAAAGACTTTGATGCTGTATTTAACAGAAAAATTCCAGTTCATGCTCACTTGCTTTACAAATCTCATTTGCCATGAGAGAAGAGATGCATTTTTTTTCATGAGGCTGAGAGACCTCTCTGTGTTGAGCTGTTACATTCAGTGGAAGGTGCTATAGCAGCAAGAGTACATTGCATCTTTCACCATCAGGGCTTTAGAACAGCCAGGTTCAGCTTACATATGTGCCACAGAAAAAGATGAGGATGAGGAAAAACCCAGGTGCAGATTTCTCTGTCCAAGCCCTACACTGCAGTGGGACACGAGCAGTGCGTGAAGGGGCACAGTTCCTGCTGTCTTCAGTGGTGGCAGATGTCAGTGGAGGTTACCTTCTGGAAGTCTCACTCTCCACTGCAGCCACTGGGGTTTTAAATGACGTGCCAAATTTAGTCAATTGAACTAGGTATTAAAATTGGTGAATCATGTAAGGACAAGAATAGCAGTTGGAGTCTAGTGCATCCCCACCCCATAAATTACACTAGAATTTCAACAGACTTGCTTCTTGGAAGAGTGTCTTCCTAGGACCATGTATAGGACAGCACAGGGTTAAAAGTGTTTAATCCTAAATGCATCGATGTCTTGTTCCCTGGGTGCACCAAGGGGAGGAAACTTATTCCCTGCAGCACTTTTGTGGATGTGGCCAAGAAATATTATGGATAACCTCTGTCTGACAGTGATCACCAACCAGGCTTGTGACCCTGATTTTCCTCAATTACGTCATCAGGATGATTATTTTTCCCCCATTCTGCCTGAAGACACATTTCAGTTCCAATCTGTCCCAGCTGAAACAGCTCAGTTTGATCTGGCAAAGAACAGCCACATTGAATGTTTGACTCTGATACTGAGTATCTGAATGAACGCTTTCTTTATGCCTGCAAGCATAATACAGCCTCCTAAATATCATGTTCCTCTACCTTCACAGCACTGCAGAAAAAGCCCTTGCCAACAACATCATCAGCTGATAGTGGGAAAATCTCCTTGTGATTTCATAAAATCAATATGAGGGGGCAGAGAGTCTCCTGCTGTTCTCGGGAGAAGTTCCTTGGGTGCTAGTGCATCTGGAGGCTGAGATGTCCAAATGCTGGTGTGGGGTGGACCTAGGCTTTGGAGGGGCTTGGAGCTGGGTTGATTCTGCACGTACAGCAGAATGATATCTTCTCTCTGGTGGGTGGTTCCTTACTGGGGGTTCTTCCCAAGGAAACTTCAAATAGAAAGCATCAAGGGTTTGGCCCTTTTTTGTCCCTTCTTACAATAAAAAAGGGCCAAGTAGCATAGAGAGATCACTATCAAGCCCTCTGTGCCTTCTTAGTTTTTTAACTAAACCACCAGACTTTGGAGGCTTTAGCTAATCCTTCTATTTCAGCATCATTTCAAAGCAAGAGTCCTATGACTTACCTGTGAGCTAAATGCTCAGAAGTGCAATTTTGTTTCCCTTAAAATTCAGACTAAACAGTTTCAAGCCTTCAGAAAATTTACTTCAGCCTTGTCAGGTTCTGAATTAGTCATTAAAAAAAAAAGGTAAATAATCTTTACTAAAATGACTGCCCATCCTTGAGAAGTGTTTACTAGGGGCAACTAAAAGCAGAGGCATAATTGCCTTTGGGTAGTACCTCCTCAACAACTCACAGAGTGCCTTTCCCCTCCTGACTGAGTAACACTATTTGAAAGTCTACTGCATTCTCATTTTTCTGTGTATACTACTGGGGAATAAAGGACAAAGGAGAGACAAAGTGCAATGAACTGCTCCTGAAGATGGCTAGAAAACTGCAGTCAACCTGTCTCAGCCCCCCGCCCATCCAGACCAGCAGCAAGGATTAATGAAATCAGAGTCGACCACAACACTCCTCTGGAGTGGAGTGCCTATGTGCTGCCATTCAGCAGCTGTGCCCCATGAAGGAAAGGTATGAAGCTTTAACTGCAACAAGAAAATCTTCTCTACAAAGAAAACGCAGAAGCAAAAAGGTGAGATCCTAAACTCTGACACCAATGACTTCAAACCATGTCTCAATAAGGCCGGCAGAATGTCTGGCCAGTATGCTGTTCAGAGGTGATATCAAGTATTGATTTACTTCCGAGAAACCTTATTTAGATTGTTCAAAGTCTTGAAAAAGAAAGAAGGTCTTGAAGTTATCAGCAATTTGACACCAGGCAATAGATAACAAAACCCATCAGTGATTTTGAACTGTTCTAATACACTTTCTTGATATGTTTCTCAGAAAGGGAAAAAAACAAACAAACAAACAACCAAAAAACAGAAGACAATCATCACCAGATATGCTCTTTTAATCTAACTAACCAGCACAGCACGCTGGCAGCAACTTGTTCCATTACCTCCTCACATTGTTGATGAGTTATGCTTCACTTATCTGAACAGATCAGCAGATAACCTCTACTTCCAGAGCATCCTTTGGATTTATTTTTTTGTGTGTGTTTTGAATTAGTGAAGCAAATCAAATTTTCTGTAACAGGCCTAGACTCCATTACTGAAGGAGGACTTTCTGTTCAGATTAACAAGGGTGCATTGTGTCACTGCCTGCTGTAAGGTGCAGAAATGCCCAATTTATCAGAATATTAAATGCAAGAGCTTGTTGTGGTTTCTCTCTAGCTTACAGAATGTACATTTGCAGTTCTGCAGCTGAACTCCCTTCATCAAACACCTCATTACCTTGGCAAAGTGAAGGGAAATAGCAACTTAAATACTTCAGGAATATACTGGTTATACATTAACCCGTGAGTCTGTAGCTGTAGGTCTCAGGCAAGCACCACAGCATATCTGTTGTTTAATAGAAAATCAAACCAGAAAAAAATATATTCCTGTTGAATTTGAGATGTCTCTCCTTACAGAAATGAGTGTGAGGGAGAAGGAATGATGTTGGTAAGAAATTCAATCTATTTCTACATTGGGGTACCCAAGAGCATTTCTGAGGTGTGTGCTCCCACTCTGTGCTGAAATGAGACACAGGCATATGCTACCCACCCCCTTCAGGGTTTGGTGTCCCCAGTGGGTGTGTGGGCTGGACAAAAGCTCTGACAGTTTGAAAAGTCTCTTATCTGCACTTCCAAAGGAATACGATCCCACAGTATCCCCCATGCTATTCCACTGGCCAATTTAAACAGAGTTTGAGAAATCATGATTTTCTTTCTGGATGAATAAAATCTTTCAGAGTGACCTTGTGGAGTTGCTTGTGGATGGTCTATCTTATATAAATTAGTGTGGGTAAATTTTATCTACTTAGGAAGTATGTTTGAAGTCGAAAAAACATTAGAAATTGCAGATGGATACTTCAATAAAAGGAAGCACCTATGTATATAGGAACAATCTTTGGGATCCTGCAAACCAACATGCCATCCCTTGTGAGACTGCCCAAGAAGAGAGAACTAAATTGCAAAATATCACTGTGCAGTGGGGATAATGCATAATTCCTTTAGCACGGGGTGACTAGGAACAGGATACAGGTCTACTGAGGCTTCAGAACTGATATTTTATCTGTAAAGCCCCCTACCTCAAAGGAATCATTACACAGAAATTCTGCACCTCTCAAAATAGAAAATGCTCCAAAATTCATCTGGAAAGCCATTGCTGTTAATATTTTAGCTGTGACAAACAGGGAATGGTTACCAGCAATCAGATGAGCAGCTGCCCCACCAGATGAAAAAGCTGGATAGAATGGCAAACTGTGATTTTGTGGCTCATATGCTGTAGCACTCTGCTGTGTTCAGGACTGATATACCTGCCACATGCATAGGACATAATAGTGCAGTGTGCTGTTGTGTGCAAACTCAGAGCTATTATGCAAGACTTACTTTTCCAGAGAACTGTAAACTCCAGTGAACTGTATATCTTTGTCTGTTGTTGTTTATGTGCCTATTGATTTATCTATCCATCCATCCACCCAAAAGTACTCAAATGTGGTACAAATATTTCCATGTTCCTATTTCCATTCCCCCACGAGAATGGAATTCATTCTGGCATTTCACAAAACTTTTTGTCAGTATCTATAAAGTTAAAAACTTGATTATGCAGAACAGGTAGTTATTTGCAGGTGGCACTCTGTCTACTGATTATGAAGATGGCCAAAAATTACCAACAACTTCCTTTAGGGGTAAAAATTGTAACAATTCCACTGGAAAAAAATCACTGCATTTCAAAATGTGTCTTCATTTGTATGTACTGCTAATCACCCATTTAACCAAAGGAGAAAGCTACTGCAGCAAACCATATGGAGCTTTGAACAACAGGAAGGAAAATAGTCTTCTTGTTACAGAAATAGTGGGAATAGGTATAGTTCAAGCCCTTTGTTGCTTCTAGTCTGCCCTATAGCAGATTCTATAGGGATGCAAGGAGCAGAGGGGATCCTCAAAGATACCCAAATCTCACTTTAAGCCTCTTTGAAGTTCCTTCCCAGGGTAGAAACATTTGAGCATCCCAGCAAGTCCTGTCTTTGCCAGTGAGCTTTGAAGACCTGACTTTGAGGGTGCTTAGCCCAGGTTGGTACTCAGGTATAACTCTCACTGAAATGGGACTAAACAGGAGTTAGTGAGGTGATAAGTGAACCGCTGGTGTCAGTTCCTTATTTTCACTAACTCAAAAAGGTATGGGGACACAAAATTAAGGCACTATCAATTGCAAATCATTATGTGAGATCAGCATTGAAACTAAGGCAGGCAGACCTAATTGGGCATCATTCAAAGAGAGTGGGCAAAAAAATGTTCTTGATATTTGCAGATATTACATGCTCATACACTTGCATAAAAATTGTCTTAAAGGATATGCAATTATTTTAATAATGTCCCTAAGCTGGATCTGGGCAGGTGCAAGTGGCAAGTTGTATTTCTGCAAGTGCTTCAGATCTTTCAAAATAATACATTGTCAGAATTTGTGATTATCCTGAGAACATTAACTCAGGTGACATCCTGGCAGATCAGGCCTGAGTAGAATAAAATCTAGTGATGTGGAGGTCAAACAAAGTGGTTAGCAATTTCTACTTGAAGAAAGCAGCCTGTGGAAAGACAGAGGTGTGGGGGTTTTGTTGTTGGTTTGGTTTGGTTTGGTTTGATTTGGTTTGGTGTGGGGTTTTTTTGTGGTGGTTAAATTACATTTAATCCTTAGCTGGGCTTAATCTGTGTGTGTGGTTTTCCTCAAGAGCAGTTTGTATTATGTAGACTTGACTTCTTTCTTTCTTGTACCTCGTGTGCTTTCCATTTGTACCTATCCTGGGCAGAGTTACAAGATTATGCAAGTGGCAGCACAACTTTTCTTCACTCAACTGGTCTAACTGCAAATGACTGCATGAAATTAAAAGTCAGAAGAGTAAAACCATATATCACATTTTGTTCCCAGTCTTAAAGCTCTGAAGAATAAATAAAAATTATGTTTTCTAAAACCATGACTCTTATCTCAATGGCCCAAGATTAATTTCTGTGTTCTCTTCCTTCCTCCCCTACAGCTTTTTGGGCTCAACTGCCTGAAATGTTTCTTATCTCTCTTCCTAAAATGGGCCATATCTCCTTCCTGCCTCCTCTTTCTCACAAACATTTGCACAGCCATTCCTCTCCATAGCAAAAAGCCCAAGAGGGGTCTCCTCTCATGATGACTGGCAGAAGAATCAAGTTGTTACATTTCTGGTTTGAATTTACTGCTGACCCTGTTTTGACAATCTCTTGAGGTTCTCTGAGAGAATGATCCATGTGCTATGAGGGGAAGCCCCGAGACAGTGACCAGCCTGTCTGCAGGGAAGTGGTCACCTCACCTATTGTCTGCAATCGTGCTTTGGCATTTAATGAAAGTGTGCATCAGATCACTGCACACAGGAAGTGCAGGCATGGCATGGCATGGCTGCCTAAAATCTTTTTGGAAAGGCAATCGTGGCAGGCCTGAGAGAAATGTTGCCTCACACCTTGATCTTGCCAGTTCTTTACACACAGTGAGAGCTGCTTCCATTGCAGACCTGGGAGAGTCGCAAGATGGAAACACATACAAGACTTCTCTGAAGTCAGCTACGTGTGGATTGTATTGCAATACAAAAATCTGGGAGTTGTGCTGGGTGCTGCAGTATGCATACTAAGGAAGCCCACTTGTAAACACTCATAACGCCACTGCGTCCAGAGCAGAAAGGAACATGTGCACTGAAACCCTTTATGCCGTGGAAAGGAAAGGAACATAAACAACAGGCTCAGGGCTTGCTTTTGTACAGTTTAGAAGCAGACTTCCTGAATGATAAAGAAAACTGCTGTGGAGTTTACGGTTTTGTTCTGACCTACTCATACCTCCAGGTTCCCAGGAACTTCAGCGGTAATTTGCAGAAAGGACCAGATCCTCTGCCACCGCCCAGGTGGTCATATTGGCATTATGTTAATTAACACATTCGACATTGAGACATTTTTCAATTATCTCTTCTGCCAATGATATAAATACTAAGTCAGAAGTGGAAAGTCACAAAATTAGCTAGGTGGATCCCTTCATTTGAGTATGACCTGTGAATCCCACTCCTGTGAGAAAACACAATATTCTGTAGATGACTGAGAAATAAGGTTATATCAAGTAGTTTTTGTTAAAATCCTTTTAAACTACTGTTAAGATTTGAAACTGAGAAGCCCATTTATATTCATTTCATTTCACCCACTGCTAATTTTATTTATGCTGCAATACTTTCAAATAATATTTAACCAGCATGCAAGTAATAGATGCACAGATGTTAGGTAGGTGGAAGGATAATCTGTGACCCAGAGCAAGCTGTAAGCCAGCTCTACCAGTTATAAACAATGTTCTGTGTGTTACAAATCTTTGCCACTTCAAACTCTAGTTAACATGTATGCTGATTTAGCCCATAAACCAATTCCACCCTGAGACAAATGCATTTCCTTGGTTAAAGGGTTTCTTAAGGGAATATTTAATGTGTTGTATAACAGTAAAATTCTTTTACTTAGCAAATAATTCCAGATACCCAAAACTGTGTCAAAGCAAGGTTGTACTGGCAATCCCATATCTGCTTCATAGAAACCATATCTCTCTGTTTTTAACTAGATTTTTAGAAAGTAATAATAAGATATTGGAAATGTTCATAAAATAAAAATAGTCAAGCCCTTCTTGGAAAAAAGAAAAAGACTCTGTAGGTAGCTGGACATGTTTTCAGGTATGTGGATGTGTGCCATTTTTTCACAGGAACCAGGGAATGGAACAATGGAAGGGATCTCAAGACATTTTCTAGATTAGGTATTCCTAGACTGTGTGACACTTATCACAGGGGCTATACAAAATCATTTCTAGGATGTTCATGAAGGCAGCTCACCAATTTCTTGTGATAACCTATTTATGAAGACAGTTGCAAAAAGCACAGTAGAGCTTTCTCGGTGGTGAGAAATCAGAGAGAATGGCACTGGAATCTAACTTTCAATTGGGTGATAAGAGAAGGATAAAAGGCCAGAGGCAACTATCTTCCTCATGACACTATTGTGACACTAGCAAACTCTCCCAAAAATTTCTTGGGAGAGATTTTTTAAGAACTATTCTCTAACTAGTTCTTAGAAAAGCCAGTCAAAGTAACTGCTGTATTACTTTAACCTTTTTCTTTGCAGTGCCTTTCCTGATGATGCCTTATTCCTTAGGGCTTCATGTAGAAAAGTGTGAGGAAGGGGATTCAAACAGTTTTCTCCACCAACTGCTCTTTGATTTCATCAATTTCTGTGAGCCACAGAGTGTGGCTGGTTTGGTCTCTGTGCAGTGACAGAAATTGAGGTCTCCTGTTCAGCCCAAGTCATGGCTCTCTCCTGCTCGCCCTCCTCTTTGCCCCAGGTTCCTGTGGGCTCTGCTTCCATCCTGTCACTATAGGATTCAATGCCTATATTTCTCAGGACTGGAAAACTGGCTCAGGTCAGTGTGTTCCCCAGAGACCCCTCAATTTACATCTGTGCATAATGATATTTAAATACTTTCGTGTGAAACAGCATCTCTGTTCAGTGGTTCTGCTTGCAGAGCAGGTACCAGACAGCGTGACAAGCTTTGTGAAGTCTTTGCCATCGATGTGCAACAACAGCAGCAACCTCAGGCCTTAGAGGGTGTTTTGGGAAACTTCTGGTGTGTTACCTTTGGTCTCAGAAAGCTGTGAGCTGTGATGTATGTCCATGTATAGAGACGGGACCAACCACCATAAAGACAGACACATCAAGAGATCAAGTTGGTCAAACCAGATAAATTTTTTCTTAACCACCGTCTCTTCCTCATTCTATTCTTCTTGCATTTACAAACTTCTGATTTCCTTTTCTGTTATGTTAGTAACCATCTAAGTCTATATTTACTTTAGGAACCAAGTAGTGCCTTTTTCTTCCTTTAAAGAAAACTGGATTGATATTCAAGCCTAAGTCAGGGATTTTTCCTGAATTTATTTTCTTTCAGTGACTTTTAAATATAGGCCTCTGTCCTACTTCCTACTTTGTATCCCCTTTTCATTCTCCAATTCTGATGTTTCCAGTAATTTCTAATTTTTTGCCCTCTTAACATTTTGTGTTGAATTTATGCACACTGAACTGGATTCCATTGGCAGTCCAGCCACATTTCTTAACTACTTTTTGCAGACTGTGTGATATTAATTTATGAACCATAAGCTGAAAACTGTCACACTACCATCTTCTCTCTGTTTTGCTAACAGCAAAATTTGACTCATTTGCACCTAGATTGTGTGTATTGCAAAACAGCATGGGAGCAGAGCTTGTCAGAAAATGCTTGGGGAATCCAGTAATCATATGGAATGGTCTTATTTAAAAAAAAAAAAAAAAAAGCTGTTTCTCATCAGTTTTGGTGCTGTGAAGGTCCTACCCAATTTACGCTGTGCACCCATTATTTTATTCAGACCCACACATTTTCAAAAAGCCCTATTCACAGAAATCCAGAGATGGGAATGCAGAGGTTAGTGCTGGTGCTCCTTGGGATGGAGAGAGGTCAGGGGCAGATCTCTCCATGAGTCAGCCTGCTGGAAATGACAACCAAGCTATTGCCTTGTTCTTCCCATGACACAGCAATCTTGGAGGCAGAAAAGCCAGCATCACTCACAAGCCTGTGTTCACTGTGCCCATCCTCAAGTGGCTGGTGGAGATGAGATTGCTAAACTCAGCAACTGTCTGCTTTTTATCTGCCAAGTGGAAATGGACCCAATTGCTTTTGTGCAGGCAGGTTTTACCTTGACTGTGTCCCTTTAAATCACAGCATGTGCAATTCAGTAAGAACAAAGTATAAGTACAATGAAAGCCGGGAGCTCCTTTCAATATGGAAATGTTTCCCCAAGTGACTCAAATTAAATTTCATAAGAAGAAATCCATAGTTCCATGAAATTTATAGATGCATTATAAAAAAGAAGTATATTGCAGTCTACTTGATTTACTGTTGATTCTTTGGGCAGCACTCAGCAGAGTAAAGGAGGAATGTGATTTGGAAATGCACTGGAGGGGATTCAGCAGTATGCTGGCAGCATCAAGTTTCATCCAATTCGAGGGGACTTTCACTCTGCTTGGATACTGTAACTAACTGGGTTTACTATCAAATTACATTTTGCTGGGTCTCCTGTAAATCTGAGAACTAATGAAAATAAATGCAAATATAGTGACTTTTGCCTCATTTGCGCTCCCATTGAGCCTTCAGCTATTCTGACATAATTTGTTTCTCTTTTACCGTCTCTGTTTTTTATGGGTTGTGTATGGAGACCAAAGCTTCTGTTCTGCAGGAGGACACACAGAGAAACAGTCCATTGGGGAGTAATCCGAAAAGCGCCATGAGTTGGATTTGAAATTAAGCCTTTTGTCTGTGATCAGTTACTGCGTCTTCGCATGCACGTAGGTGAAGCTGACCTTAGGTGTTAGGTCTAAAGAAAGGCTGTGGAAGGTTTGGGGGTATCTGAGCCTTTTGTCAACACCTTGCATTTGAAACCAGGACACCCCCACCTTGGAGTTACAATAGGTTTGCATGTCCTGTGTGCTGGGCACAGCATGGGATGCTGGCACGAGCAGGTTACATAGTAGGTGTTGCTGCCCCATATAGCATAAACTGGATAAGTGGGAGTCTGGGTGACTCTTCCTGCCTACTCTGGTGGACTCATTCAGGAAGAAAAAAAACAAACAACAAAACCCCCTTTTCTCCTTCCCAAGAATAACTCACCTTCCATCAGGTACCAGGAGAGAGCCAAAGGAGTCTGACTCTAGTGGTCACACACAAACAGGCTTGCTTAACGTAATGTGCAAAAAACTTGCAAAAACAAACCCTGAAGCCTGTGGCAGAGGTATCAGTAAGCAGACACTTGAAAAGGCTGAGTGCTTGTTAATATTTAACAAGCAAGTCCTCATCTGACTCAGTGGCGTTGTGCTTTGTTTATCTAATCCCTAAATTCTCCAAGGGAAAAAACCCTCTCTTTATTAGCCTATGACAAATAAGTAAAGAGGAGGACCTGGAAGAATCTCACTGAATTTTCTATTTAATAGTAAAGCAGCCTGTGTTGCACAGTCTTCCCTTTATGAGATGAAGCAATATTTTAGATTGATTTAAGCAAATCTTCTTCCCTCAAACAGGATGGTAAAAGAGGTAATATTTGCCTACCCTGAAGTTTGCAAATGGATTTCAGAACTGTCTTCAAATTACCTTTTCTGCCAGACTCATTTGTGGTGGAACTTAGGAACAAGTGAGAAGGCAATGTTTTGAGCCAGACTTAGTTTAATTTTAGACAGAGACTCATAGTTCAAATCTAAGGCCAAACTATGCCTTAAGGGAATATAGCTGTTGGAAATGTGTAGCTTTTCTAGCTACTTTTCAATAACCAGACTTCTAGTCTGTGGAAAATATAGGTTTATCCATTCTCCTGAAAATAATTTTTGTGGAATTTTATGGATTTGTTCTACCAATTTAAGCATCTGGGCAAAGGTACTCTCAGTGTAGGATGACACCAAATCCTTGCTGACCAAGGAAGTTCTTTCAAGCTGAGTTAGACAATGAGTCTCAACCAAGTCTACTGGAGTAGGATCCAAAGTGTCTTATTTGGGGCCCAGGTTTTAGGATTTATTTGAAGTCTCGTTTTCATGGCCCAGCTCAGGCAGAGTGAGCATCACAGCTGATCATAGCTCTGTTTCATAAAACCCATGTCAAAAGTGGGACCACAAATGGTCTTGCTTGGAAGCAGTCTGTGCTGTGGGACACATTCCCCTTTGAAGCAGGATGGAACATAGATTCTCCCTCCTGTCAGAGGGACAATCCTCCATTCCTGATATCTGTTCTAATGGGGTTTATAAGAGCCGTTGTACTTAGTGAAGTCAGGAGTGCTATTTTTGGACTATGGTACCTGTAATTTGGTCATATTGATCATCATAACTGGTCTACTCTGGCTTCCAATCAGGAGGCCTGGAGACACACCATCTATAACGCAGCTGATGCCTTTGAGAAAGCACGCAGGATCACTCTTGAGGAGAAAAGACAACGCAGAAAGATTTGTGCCTTGCAGAATATACCACCTAAGGAGTCTTTCTGCTGTGCCTTTTGCAGTCAGACGTGCCTATCTCGTATTGGCCTTTTTAGCCACCAGTTTGTAACAAAGGTGGGTAGAGCCTTTCCCAAATCTTCGTTTTCAAAGCCTAGCCATGATGATGATGATGATGATGATGATGATGATGATGATGATGATGATGACCTGTAATTCTGCTATGTTTCTTTAATACAGAACAGTCATTTCCTTTAAAAGTCCATTCATGGGTTTACAGTCTCACTGCCTATCCACACTTCAGCTAACAGTTTTGTTTTTTTCTTTGTATTCTGACTTTCATCTTTCCTGGTTGCCATGGTGATAGCAATACAAACATCTCCAAAGGATGAGCTGCTTCCCTTGGAAGAAGAATGGCTTACTGTACACATCAGGACTGCAGAAATGTTTAATGAAATTTTGACCACATGGTAAGCTAGTTTGGTGGATCATAAAGCGGAAATCACCATCTGGGTCTAAGGTCGTGTCAGTTACACTGACATTTTATTTTATTCTCTTCCATTCTGAAGACTACATTTTGTTTCTTGTTCAGGCCAACAGGGTTATAAGTTACAAAGATTATCTGGCAATCTAAAGAGCTATTTATAGATTAAATAGAAAATTTACTGCCAAAAGAAGTTTCTCCTCAGATTCAGATCTAGATCAGCTTGATTATATTCTTTAAGAAACATATTTCAGTCCTATATCCTCCTGTTCATGGTGTTTTTTATGTAAGAGATTGAACAAAACATCTCATCCCCTCCACAGAGGACAAAGAGTTGTCAGCACACACCACAAATGCAGTTCTACATCTGATGAAACTGGGAGAAACTGCAAATAACTTGATCAAAGTGTATATAGGAAATGAGTGCCAGAACCCAAAATGGTCCCCTGCATGGGCTGCATGGCATCTGGTCCAGTACTCAGACTGCATGAACACAACTCTCTTTAGCAAATGTGTCATACAGAGTGTTGGTCTCCAAAGCAGCTCTAATATGACCAACAAAGAGCTTGCAATGTTCCTGACTGGGAATAGCATCCCAGTAGTGGATGTGTGGTACAGGATGGTACGTAGCAACCTTCCCACCACTGAGTGTCTGCAAGGTTAAAAAATCTCAAACTGTTCTTCAGGGTGGGCTTCTTCTGAGCTTCTGCATTACACTCCTGTGGGAGGGAATTCTTGGAGTACAGTTGAACCTGGAAAAAACCAAAACAGTTTATTGCAAAAAAATATTCAGTTTGGAGTCGGAAGAAAAATCCTTGCAACACAAAGACATGTGGCCTCACCCACTGTAGTCTAGAGATGAACCCAGGGTGGTATTTCTTCTCTTTTTCAACGTGCAAAGATTTAAAGCAATATGCTTTCAAATACCTCTAGCTTCAGTCTCACCTCCTCCCATTCCTGCCCTGTATTCTGGAACTGTAACTGGTGACAAAGACTCGAAAGGAAAACAGAAAGAACAATATTATGCGCATTTGGAAAATGTAGGAATAAATGTTGTTTTAGGGAATCACTTGAGTGACACAATGGAAAAAAGGTCCAGGGTTGTGTGTTCCTGCACTATCTGCCTCCACCCCCAGTGCAAAGGCCCCTGGGCTTCCAATGGAATTAAGTCTACACTTCACGTTGCACAAGTGGTACAGGTCTTGAAGAGATCTTTCTTAACCATGAATATGTCCCAAATCAGCTGTTGCTGTTTAGCAGGAGAGAATTAAGCTTGTCTTGTGACAAATTTGGCAGTAAATATTCTTCATCTATCTTTACTGTTATGATTTATAATTTTATAGTAAATTTAATAGTATTGAATATCATATCAAAGAGAGAAAACATTTTTGGACATATGTGCATGCAACCATAAACTGCATATCATTAATATATTTACTGCCTGTATTACTTTGAGGTAAATATATAGGGTAAAAATGAACATACTATTCAAAGGTTTAAGATGTTTCGAAAATAACTCAAAAAAGATTTCAGTTTTGCATTGAAGTACTTTCAAATTTCCTTGTGAAATTTCATTTGTGAAAATGACAGTTAGAAGACAGCTTTTTTTAATTTACTTGGCAAAAAATTTTAATAGCAGCAGCTGTCCAAACATGCTGCAAAACACCCTTACACAAATATACAACACCTACTGAGGCAACTAAACTTTTGAATTGGTATTTTGTTTACAAGCAAATGCAGTTACTCTTGTGCTCCCATCACATACTGCCTTTTGCAGATGGTTGTGAGTTTTTCTGTTTGAAAGAGTCTGGGGAGTTTCTAAGGGGGAAAATGTCAAGACTGAAGTAGAAAAGGGAAAAACTGATGTGCCAGTGCTCGACACAGCCATTTTGAATTACTGTGACTTCACTGCTTTTCAAAGATCCACTGATACAGAGTGCATGGCAGTTCAGGATGGAGAAGTTACTCTGATTTTGTATGCATGTGCGTGTTTGAGAGTTGTATTACAGCAGTACAGCTGGTCACTGTTCCCAGTTTAACCACACCCAAGGCCACCTTCACCATCAATCTCTGCCCATTGCTCCTCATCAGTTCTCAAACCCAGAAAGGAGTACTCCATGTCCCTGGGCATCACAGTGGCGAAGCAGTGAGAGAGCCCTGCATGGGAGTTCTTGCTGCATGCTTATTCCTCATACAGAGCACATTTTTTCTTTTTCTGGCCAGGTCTCCTTTGCCACAATAACCACTAATTTCAGGGAGGTAAGCAGGTGCCAAGCCGTTGTCACCCTGTCTTTGATGGGCTCCTCCTTGATGGACTCCTTACCCTTAGCTTTCCTAATGGGGAACACAAGGTACTGGCATACTTTGAGGATAACTAACTCCAATGTTATCTAGATCTGTTTATGAGTTTTGCATCTTTATGAGCCTTCCAGGACAAAAAGGATCTTTATTTAATCAGTGCTTGAAAAAATCTTGTGAGGTACTGGATGTAAATGAGTTGTCGGTATATTCTGCTCTTCACACTGCTGCTGGGACATATTGAAGCAAGTCAGACCGTCATCATCTCAGGACTAGTGGAGTACCCAGGCGGTCTAGAAAGGGCTCCAGACTGTTCTGAGAAATTGGCTCTGAGAATAAGCTAGTTTTAACAGATATGGCTGATTAAAATATTCACATATTCACATTTCTGTCTCTTACACAAATGCTGGATTCAGTAGAATCTCTTTCAGGTCTTAAAACTTCATCTCAGTAAGATGCACAAACCTCATGGGGACACTTTGTACCTGCTGGGGTAAGCAGGTACATGAGTAACACCAGCCATACTGCAAATAAGCACCATGCAAAAGTCCCTGCTGCTACTCTGGTGCTGTTATTGGATCCTTTAATTCTTATGATGTCTTTACTATCCAGTCATACCATACATCTTCTTTACTTTTTATCTGTACCACGCAAACTCTTTGCTATCCAACCATATCATGTAATATCTCTGCTGGTCTAGTCCAGGTTCTTGATAACTGCTGTACTCAGGAATCTCACAAAGCTGAGAAGAGCTTCAGACAAGTCTGAGAGCCAAGTGGCTCCCCTTAGAGTGGAATGGATGGAAAGGGACAGAGTGATTCTCTCCTTTCACAGATAAAACCCCTGGGCTTCCATGGTGTGACCCTTTCGCAGCAGTGCTCCAGTGCTCCCCCTCTCATACAACAGCACTTGTGTCTCCCAGCTGGAAATGGTCTGTCTCTCACAGACCCTTGTACAATGCTGTGGGGAATCACTCAAAGTCTCTTTCTATGAGGACTAGCTGTTGGAAAGCTACTCCTGTGCAGGCAAAAGGAAGGCCCATGGTCAGGCATCTCCCAGGAAAACCATGGAGTGACATGAGGCTGTAAAGAGACTCTGATTCTTGTAAAATTATAATAAGGAAATAATAATTTCTCGAGGTGCTCCATCAAATCAGCAAAACCACATCCAACTATTCCAATAACCACTAGGAATATAACTCCTTTAGGAATGACGGGAAAAAAATAACTTACAGGGAAAGGGGGGAGCAGAAATGCTTCAAGAAAAAACAGGGAGAACAAAGCAGTAAACTCTGGAAAGAGAAGATGCAACAAGTAAGCCAGAGTCATACGAACACCAGTTTTAATCCATTGCTGAGAAACCGAGAATGCATCTGGTCTAACTCTTCGTAGACATGAGTGGTGGGTTTCCCAGAAGGAATGAAAGTTCAGTATGAAGCAGCAGTAGGTTTAAGAGTAAATTTTCAGATGGAATTAAAATCAAGGCACTGAATTGTCTCCCAAAAAGTCATTTTGCCCTCATCCTACTGTATTTCTCACACTGTCACCTTATGTTTTTCTTATGTGAAAGTAAGAGCTGTCTGAAGACCATCAAGCAGTCAAACTGGTGGCATCTGAGCATGGACTAAATGTAAGTATTCACCTACTTTTCTTATTTATGGAGCTGAAACTCAACACTTTCAAGGAAATAAAAAGATTTATAGATTAGACATCCATGTATATTCCCACTCAGGTAGCCCAGTGTTCCCTCTCAGCTCAGACCCCTCAGAGAATGGCATAGAGGTAACCACAGAGATAAGTGCATTAAAATGATTATAGTCATGATAAACTTAACAATTTAAACAGTTGTGTAAGTATGGTCTAATCCTAATAAAATTCTCCCGTCTGGTAACCTAAAAATAGAAAGATTTAAAAAAATGACAAAAAACCTGACACAAAACCAAACCAAACCAAAACCAACCAACTAAAAAAACCAAAACCAAACCAAACAAAAAAACCCAAACAAACAAAAAACCGAACCAAAACAAAAAAACCCACCTACTCAAAATTAGTTCTGCCTTAAAGACAGGAGAATTTGTGCTTTGCAGCTAGATCTAAATTCTGCCTCTCCAGGAGACAGACCTTTTGTGTCACGAGTTCATTGTTATATTTTTAGACCCAGAGACTAAAAGGTGGGGCCTGAATATAAACCTCATTGTACTTTGGCAGCAAACAGGAAACAAATGATACCTCATGGAGTTCAAGTTCAACTCAAGTTCCTGGGAAGGCTGGGGTCTGTTAGTTCATTTGTTTATTTTGGTTTTCCCAGACACTACAGTTTTCTCATTACCTTCTTTCACAGGAAGTTTTTAGTAGCTCTTCATGTGCCTATTGTGGTGGTCATAATGTGGAGAGTTTTAAAGGCTTCAGGTAACTTTCTGGAAGAGCATCAAGGGTGGGTTAAATAACCACTCTGCTAATTTAGCTTGAGTCTTCTGCCACTGCAAGCCCAAAGTTGTCCTTTGTGGGTCAAGATGTCAATATCCACAGCTGCACTTTGCTTTTGAAAAAGGTATTTGCACACTTGTCCTCACTTGCTGTTATAATAAGGCAGAGTTGTATGGTACGGAGAAAAAAAGAGATATTATGCAAGGTCTGGATCTGGAGCCTGTGTGCTGGACTGGCTCCTCCCAATCACATACTGGCAGTACAAGCTTCTGGCTATCTAAGGAGCTCTGTTTATGAAGGAATAGTGTGTTTTCCTGTGCTCTTATGAACCCACCAGGATCTGTCCTCTTTCCACCTCCCAGCTCCATTTATATACTTCTTATGTCTGAGCATCCAAAAGGACCATCAGCTTCCCATGTGTGAAAAACTGTGTTATAATGAGGTGTTGATATGTTTGGAGTGCTACCTGCTATGATAATAGAAATTATTAACAGTGATAGATCATTTTCCACACCCACGCAGATAATAGCCTCTCTCCTGGGACAGCTGACAATCTAATTGTGGCAGAAAGAAGGGAGGCCTGAAGCACATTTCATTAGTAGTTATTGACTGAGCTAGTCTGTCTTGTCCTTCAGGAAAAAAATAAATTACAAGAAACACCTGACAGGAAAAAGGAAAAGCCTGTGCAGTACTTTTTAAAAATCAGCATAGACATAATTAAGGATAACAATGTAGCAGCGAGTCAGTGCAACTGAACAGCATTCTCTTGTTCCACTGTGCACGACAACATATTTTCCCCAAGAGACATTTTTTAAGGTGCAAAAGTTCACCTGCTGTCTGGTAATTCACTTTGAGCTGGGACTGTGATCACTTAATGGATTCTTCTGGTGCTGGCTGCTATGGTAACTGCTGCATCACACTCTCCATAGGCTTGTTTTTGGAGGAGAGTGTAAACTGTGAGAGCAAATCTCAGATGGGTTTGTTACTGAAATCAAAATCCCAGGGCAGATTTGCAAGTCTACACACAGTCTTGGCCCACTGTGCTCTCCTTTTATGGGCATGTTTACTCATTTGGCTTAATTTTAAATCCAGTCCTTCAGCATTGTGTGCTCAAAAACACTTCTCAGAATTGAAGCTTTTTGGGTTTGGTCTGGGTTGGAAGCACGTGTGAGATGTGTTTTAAAAAAAAAAAAGGCACAGAGAAAATCCTAAAAGATGAGATAAATAGAGCAGAGATTGGGTTAAAACATACAGTCCATCTGGCCTGGTTAGAAGCAAAGCCCTCTCCTAAAACAAGCAAAGACATATCCTCAGGAGCTGGGAAAGAGAGCTACCAAGTCTTAACCAAATGTAATCAAAGCAGGGATGAATAGGCAAACAGTCTGGAGGAATGATTCAGAGACCTGGGAGTAGTGATTTCTGATCCATCTCCTTCATACAAGCTATACCATGAAAGGTGGCATTTGCCAGCCCCTGTGGGATCTGTTTGTAGAGAGGGGCAAGGCTGAGTGTCAGGCCTGGGATAGGATGGAGGTTTGCAGTGAGTGGGAAGAAGTAAAGTGCAAGGGGGAAGAAAGGGGAAAAGACAAGGAGGAAAGTGACAAGAGAAAGACGAGACAGAAAATCGAAGGTGGATTCCAGTGATCTGCTAGAAGCTGGCAAACGTGTTCCTGCAAAAGGGTAAGCAAGTGTGGGCTGAGGTCAGATTGTGGGAGACATAGAGGATAGAGGTAATAGCAGAAGATGCAGGTTCATGTCTGGGCAGGAAGTGAACCAAGACCAGGAGGGGGCCTAAAGAAATCCAGAGGGTTATTCATCTGCCCATAGCAGGACCCTCCTTGTCAGGATCATTTCTCATAGATGCGTGCCTGACCCCTTCTTAAAGCTCTCCAGCAGCAGATATTGCACGATTTTCCCAGACCTTCCAGGGGTTTTCCCTCCTCTTCATAAACATGTTTATCTCAGTACAGTCATACAGTCCTCTCCAAAACTGCTATCAGCTGATTTTATGCCACTGAATAATCATATAGTTGAGTATTCTAGACAGAGTACAGTACCTTTTGTACCTGCTGAATACCATAAGGATTTTTCTTTTCAGACCATTTCTTCAATTTGTTAAGGTAATTTCGAATGTTAACTCTTTCCTTCAAAGTATTTCCCATCAGTTTGATCTCCAAATTGAATGTGTGGTTTTTCTCATCTGATTTGTTAAGTACTGAACAGACATAATTCAAGACAGACTCTTCCAAAGCTCTATTGAATTCTATCACTTTAATGTGTATCTTCTTCCAGTAAAAATGCAGAAAAAAAGATAGGAGAATGAAAAAGAAAGGGGGAGTAGGTCACTTAAGGTAAAAAATCTTTTTGGTGGAATAAAGTAAAGTACATAGGGAAGTGGTCTGTTGAGATATTACTCCTTAAAGCCATGAGGTAAGATACAGAAGTGAGTGAAAGGACTAAACTAAACAGCCATAACTGAACTGGTGGGTTCCCAAAGCATTCAATAAAATCTCTGAATCAAAATAATTTTTTGAAAAATCAGTATTACCATCAAAAAAAATCCAGAAATTACACATGGTCGTTGTTCAATCAGTCAAAAGGAAAACAGTGTTTAAGAATAAGCGGACAGGTGATTGTGGGCTAGTCCTACAACCACATCAGCCAATCTGGCAAGGGTAGTAGAGCTGGAGCAGCAGTTTGTGCAGGACTGGGTTGCAGTGTTCTCTGGTACCTGCACCTGCAAACTGCTCCAGTCACCTCCATGGTACAAACCCAAGGAGAAAGGAATATGGTATGAGTAAATATCCAGTAAAACCCAGAGTAGGAGAGTGAATGGCTGAAAGTTATCTGATATTAGCCATCAGCAGAAAATGATAGAGAGCTGTTTTTCTCCTGGCTGCTGCAGTTCTGCAACCTGTCATGTGTAACAAAAAGGTTGTCAAAACAGGATCAATCTGCTTAGCCCCTAGGAAGAGAGGCAATGGGAAGAGAGGGTGGCACAATTCACATGCTGTCCTCCCTTGCTGGCCCTTTCCAGCTGAGGCTATCAGCCACTGGGTCTGCTCTAGGTTAGCCAAGCTGCAGTAGCTGAGATGCTCTGACTGTCCTTGTCACGTGGCAGGAGTATTTAGGCTGCGTGATGACTTCTGAGGTGGCAAGAGCAGCCCAGCGTGAGTGGCAGGGCTGGAGGGCTGGCAGCAGCAGATCACCATGATGAGGTCTTCCTGGAGTGTGTCACCACATCCATCACTGTGAGAGTGTAATGGCAGGTCACCAGGCAGGCATTAAGGTCATGGGTGTGGAAATGACCATCCCAGTGTTCCCAGAAACATGCATCTGCTCCTGACCATCCCAAAATGTGTGATACTTCAGCAAGGACAGACTTCAGCCACTTGGAGCTGGCCCCAAGCCATGGTCACTGATGATGATTCACATGCTGAGCTCCTCTTGCTCACCATGCACGTGCATCTTGATCTGATGCACGCTACCCAAAATAGGAAGTCCTTTTTTAGCAAGATGGTTTTCTCTGGAGTCATGTTTGGGCCTCACTCCTCAGCTCCTGAGACAGTAGGCTCACATTCCTTGGAGACACAGAGCTCCTCTTCCTCAGCCTACAGACACTGCAAACATCCCAGGAAGCTCTCAGCCATACAGAGCAGACAAGCTGTGATAACACTCCCTTCCCATCTATTTTGCCAATTGGCAACTCCTCTCAGGTATGCCACCAGCAATGGTTTTTCTGCCATGTTCTCTCTCTGTGGAAGTCCTCCTGGTGGGACACAGCATGAGATATACTTGAGCCTGGTCTGCAGCTAAAGGAGTGTCTGTGGTTGCAAGAAGTGGTACACAGGGGTGAGGAAAATGAAAGCAATGCTGAGAAGACACCTTCTGTGGTAGTGAAAGATATCACCCTGGCATTGCAGTCCTTCAGGTACTCTGTTGCTTTACATCCTTCCCAATGAATATATGGAAAAGGATCTCTTTGCTCTGGATTATGCTGGCAGCTGCTCATCACCAAAAAGAAATCCCATACCTGTTCTTTCAGAAAACTTGAACTTTCTGTCATCCACTGTCCTCCAAAACAGGAACAATTATGCAAACAAACAAGGCCTAGGCTTCTTCAGCCTCTCCTTTATGCTTTTATGCATGAACTATACCTCAGTGTACCCAAAGGAAACACAAATTAGCCTGAAGCATCTATTTTTCAAAGTACCTGGGCACAGTCTTCTGCAAGAGAAAAATGAGTCTGAAGCTGCCTGTTATTTCCTGTGAAATATCTCCCCTGTCCGACGGGGCTGACTGCTGCACTTCTTATTTCCTTTACATATGAAGATGAAGAAAAAAAAAAAAGGCAGCTCATGGCCACCCGCATTTTCAGCTCTGTTTACTGATCGCCACAGTTTCCTCATGAGCCTCTGCCAGAAAGGCAGTTCAGCTGACTACAGGCAGTTCTCATTAATCCCCCTTATCTAAACAAGATGTAGAATGAAAAATCGCAAAGCAGGAAAGCCAGCAATTGCATCAAACCAACATTTTAGGAAACCTAAGCAAGACACTTTTTGCAGCACATCCCCACTGATGAGCAGTTGTTTCTGAGGAATTGCTTTTTAGCAGTCCAAAGCACACAAATTTGTATGCCTGTAAGGACATTTGGAACATCTCTGGAAGGGCACTTCCTTCCTTCTGTGTACCCGTAGCTTTTTGCTAGAGTTTCCACTGCATTCATTAATTAGCTGACTGAGGACACTGACCCTTCTTATTTCTGCCTTTTTTTAATTGTTTGCATTTCAGAGGAGCTGATAAGAGGTAACAGTGGCAATGCTGTAAGCAGGAGAGAAGCTATGACATTGCTATTGTACTTAATGCCTTCTTTGGCTGCTCTTGTGTTCAAAACAGAGCAAAAGAGATGGGGGGGGCTGTTTTCCTTTCCGTTCCCCTTAGCCAGCACTGCTATGGAGAAAACCTCCATCTCAGCCAGTTGGGTGGTTGGTTCATTTCCCTGTTTGCATAGCTTATGGGTGAGATGACATAGGAAGAAGCACTTAGTGGCTGCTACATTCCACAGGCAGCCTGGAGAGCAGGCTGGTCTTCTGATCTGTAGGAGGTGAAGCATGACGGTCTTTCTCATGCTGGCATGCTACAGTGGAGGAGCAGGTAGACCTCTTGGCAGGTACCTCTGGCATGGCCATGCTCTGTTGGCTCCCACAGAGAGAGGAACTCTTTATGGAGAGCAAAGCCATTTCATGGGATCTCAGGATAATAGCTGATGTGGACAGGACAGCACATTTCTCAGGGGTGTGTCAAGTCAGATTTTGAATATCTCCAAAGCTAGAAAGACCTCAACCTCTCTGGGCAACCACCTTCATAGTAAGTAAGTTTATTATCCACAAGACTTTCCTGTATTTTGATTTGTCCCCATTGCCTCTTGTCCTGTAACCAGGCACCACTGAGAACAGCCTGGTCCTGTCTTTACTCAGCTCTCAGGTGGAGTAAATTTATGCATATGAGTAAGACCCCCCCTTGGCCTTCTCTCCTTCAGGCTGAGTAGTCTGAGCCCTCTCAGCCTCTCCTTCGATGAAAGATGTTCCAGTCCCTTCATCATCTCCATAGCCCTTCATGAGACACTGCTAATGAGGCTGCCAGTGACTGGGAGTTCAGAGCTGTGTATTTTGCCTTCTGATCAGCACCTCTTATGCTGTAACCACTCTGTTAGGCTGGAGGAGCCCAGCTGAAAATCGCTCATATGCTGATGTCTGCATGAAAGATCTCCCAGCACATGCACATGATGCTTCCCTGACAGCATGCCAGAGTCAGATCATTCAACTTGCTTTTTATTTTACTTTCTGTGCCAAATTTGCAGACTCAGCAGCCACAGAAATATAGCCTCCAAGGCATGAAGTCAGGTTTTTGGTAAAGACACAGAAATCAGTGTTCATTTATTTTTTCTTGTTTTGGCAAGTGACATTGCCCATTGCTCATATGCCCTACTACCCGTCTTCACTGGCAATATAACAAGCAGAGAGCTGACTCGCTGCGTGCTTAGAAACTCATTTCTTTTTTGAGCTTAAGCGTCGCAATCGCTGAGGCATCTAAGACAGACAGTTCTTCTAGATGTCTTGGAAACAAACGGGCAACCTTTCTATGCTTTATTTCAATAGTGGTAACAATGATTCCTTCTCCTTTTTTTTTTTTTTTTTTTTTTTGCTTCTTTTAGGTTGCAATTTCTACAGAGCATTTGTTCTCTACTCAGTGTTAGCCTAATATAATTTAAAAAAAAACATCTATGGGATATGATATTGTGGGATACAGAGAATATATTAGAATGTTAGATAGACAGTTACATACATGCTTGCATACATACATACATACACACTATGAAGTCTAGCAACCAAAATACACATTCTTTTTCCCTTGACATATTCCTATTAGAGGCACCAAGAGTACACTTCTTCCTGCTTTTTCTTAAATGAAATTACCAAAACAGGCTTCTGAATTTCTTGCCTTTACAGAATAATGGTCATGCACTAGGGACAGCTTCAGGGACTTCCAGGCTTCCTGAAAGACTTATCTGCGCTGGTTGCAACAGTATCCATAAACGCAGGTGTGCTGGGAAAGGGTTGGGATTAAATTGCACACTGCTGAACATCCAAACAAAGCCAAGACTGATCTTCTAAGTGGATGTAACTTCGTGGCATTCACATTTCGAAGTTTTCAGGTAAAAAATTGTTGGAAATTTGGTAAATAGTGTTATAGCCCTGTAAAACTCTGGCCAATTTTCCCAAGCTTAGGAGAAAGAGGGAAACCAAAGCAGTTAGTTCAAACAGAAAGTAAATCCCCTACTAGTCAATCCTTCTGATGGGAAAGGAAGTTATATAGACCTGGTCAGGCACAAACGTATTCCATCAGGATAATTTCTGTGGGCAGAGACCCACAAACCTACAGCATGAAGGGACAGATGAAGAGACCACCATGCCCACTGGAAGGATTACAGCCCACTGCTTTATAGCTATATGCTGCTTTGCCAACCTGACTGAAGTTACAGCATTTCCATAATCCATGTAATGCACTGAAGAGTTATTAAGTTTGAGTAGACCAAACAGCAGTGGGTGTGACAGCAATGTGGTAAGTGCTTGACTCAGATGTCTACCACAGAACTTTAGTTTCTCATGTATTTCTGTCTTCTGCGAAGACAACAAGCAAGGCTGGAACTTATTGGTCAAGGGCTCAGCATGAGGATGTGTCAGGATGACTAAACACTTGTCCTGGCTGTGGTACCAATCCCTGACTAATCTCTCCATGTCTGAGGTTTTAGTCTTTCCAATTGCTTTGTTCTCAGGAATCGCTCACAGCAGGAGAAGAGTAATATTGTTTCTGGAATAATTCCCCTAGACTTCAATTGATCTAAGATTCAGTTAAATGTGTTGTAAGTGATATACAAAAACATGAAGTTGGTCAAATCTTCTACAAACAACTACTGTTTGCAGCCTGCATGCACTGATAGGATACAGTAGTTTCTGGCAGGACAGATTGGACGTGTCTTCTCATCTGCAGATCCAGCTCAATGAGCCTTATAGAATAAGGTAGCACCCACACTCAGTTTTTCCCAGGAGCTAGATCTTAGCTGTGGTACTGGAAATGCTCAGATGACTATACTATTATGTGGAGCCATATAAAAAATGAACATCAAGAAGAAGTCCAAAGATCTTGAAGATAGTGTAAGCATAGCACAAAACCACTCTTGGATGTCCTGCTGCTTATAGACTGTGTCCATTCAAGCATGGCAAACCCTCTCTTTCTGGGGCAATTGTTATTCTTTAAGCTCTCTGGTGTTACTTGGCTTCAATAATTAACTCTGTTTATTGATATAGCTGTTTTGGTTTGACTACTTTAAAATCTGGGGATTTTTCAGACTCTTTTTGGTAAAGCAGCTCTCTGCTCAGTCAAGTGTAGGGTGGTGGGAAATGTCCAGCTAAAAAGGCTCTGGGCTTTGACTGTCTTTTAAGGAACATTTTGCCATACAAGCAGCAGCAGAATTTGGTCTCCATTTTACAGTATGAAGGTGTGTTGGCCATTACTTCCAAAGCTGTGGCAGTAGGAGAAAATGCATAAACACAACCTGTATTTTCTTGTGTGTAGAGGATGTGTTCAATAAAATATGACCCAAATTCAGCTGTTACAATACACAAGCTAAGTACCCTAAAAGTAGCTAAACCTTATTCTTTATCAGACCAAAACAAAGGGTTTTGAGCCAAAAAAAGTCTTTCCCAATGGAAATGGTCTTGAGAAAAGGTGTGAACACTTTCTACAAATATTGCTTGCCTGTGGTTTTGGATCAATGCAGCTATAAGAACTCTACTAAGAAAATTTATTTTGTGTTGTAAACTCTGGTGTCAATTTAAATCTTGAGCTGGGCTGCAGATCATGGAGGGAGTTGAATGTTTGCTAACACAGATAATGTCTCATAATGAACTAGTGCCTATTGGAAACAGCAGTTACTGATTTAGCCATATGATTAGCTGCCATCTGTGAGAAACTACCTTTCAATAAGTAACTCAAAAGAGGATTAAAGCCTTTGTCTGTGGTTTGTTTTGCTGTTATGCTCTAAAGATTTTGATTCTCCTTCCCCCCTTACAAATACCAGCTAAAACAAGTCTTACTCTGATGCTTATTTCTTTGGAATTCCTTTCAGCACCTATCTGCGAGTGATGGAGCTTAAAACCAGCAGTTGTATGGAGGGAGCTATTATGCTGACTTTGTTCTTAAGAATTCTTTGATATTCTTAATGAGATATGAAGAAGTCCTAAAATAAGAAGTAAAACTGTTCTGAATACATTGCCATCTGCAGGTCCCCCTAAAATCCTCCTACAGTACACACATGCAAAGAAGACACTGTGTCTGGGACATCAGACACCATTATCCTTCTCTGTTATGCAAGAAAATGATTGCAAATCATGTTTGTAAGGAGATCATTATACACTTAGAGTGAACCTAAGCTGATGTTTGGGAAAATTTTAGCTACCATTAGAAACTGAATCTCAAGCTAATATCATATTTCAGAAATGGTCTGACACAAGCCCCGAAGGAAACTACCTTAAGTGAGTTTTGTCTGGATCTATATGCTGGGATATACAATAGCTGAGTCCTGACATTGCAAAGGTGCAATGCCAATAACATATGCAGGAAAAGAGTATCCCTGTAACAGAGATAGATACTTTGATTTGAGCCTCCAGGCTTGTTCTACCTACCTTCCCAGTAACTTCTAGCCTGAGCCGTATGAGGTAAGAGAAGGAGAACTTCCCACATTCATTCTTGCTTGAAACAAAAATCATTTCTGTCCAAAAGCCAATCCAGTCTTGATTTGGAAATTGGCAGTGATGGAAGAATCAACCACAAGCCTGGATAAATGTTTCCAATGGTTAATTACCTCTGTAGTTAAAAAACATTCCTTACATCTAGTCTGAATTTGCCCAGCTACCATTTTCATCCACTGGATCTCCTTATATCATCAGCTATGTTAAAGAATTAATTTTCTTTTTTTCTCTTGTCCGTGTAGGCATTCACAGGTGGGATTTAACTTACTCAGCTTTAGCTGTCAAGTCCTCACTCTATAATCTAAATTAATTCGGTAGGTCCCTTTGCACTCAATGCAGAGAGACAGCCAGCCCTCAACCATGCTCCTTGCTGCTAGCAGACATCTACTTTATGTGACGTAGCTGGGCATCGATTCACCTTCTCTCTGCTTCTGTTTGACATTGTATGTGGCCCCAGTGCACGGATGACTCTTAGTGTGACTCTGCCATGTTTGGCCATACACGGAAAAGAGCTTTTGTAGAGGTGATGTCCCTGATGGGGCATTTACACCTCCAGTTTCTTGTCTAGCCTCCTTGAAATCCCAGATATATTTGCTGGTGACCTGATTCCTGTCGCCTGTCCACTCAACATTTCATAGAATCATATAGAATGGTTTGGGTTAGAAGGCACCTAAAAGATCATAAAGTTCCAACCCCACTGTGATGGGCAGGGACACCTTTCACTAGACCAGGTTGCTGAAAACCACATCCAACCTGGCCTCCAGGGATGAGACATCAACAACTTCCCTGGGAAACCTGTTCTGATGCCTCACCACCCTCACAGTAATGGATTTTTTCCTTATACCTAATCTAAACCTACTCTTTCAGTTTGAAAACGTTCCCCCTTGTCCTGTCACTACCTGTTCTTGCAAAAAGTCCCTCTCCAGCTTTCTTGTAGGCTCCCTTCAGGTACTGGAAGGCTGCAATTAGGTCACTCCTAAGTCTTCTCTTTTCCAAGCCAAACAAACCCAATTTTCTCAGTCTTTCCTCATAGGAGAGGTACTCTATCCCTCTAATCATGTTGGTAGCCCTCCTTTGGACTTGCTCCTTCCTGTGTTGGGGACCCCAGAGCTGAATGCAGTACTTGAGGTGGGTTCTCATCAGAGTGGAATAGAATCACCTCCCTGGACCTCCTGGCCACACTGATGGTGATGCATCCCAGGACACAATTGGCTTTCTGGGCTGCAAGTGCACATTGCCAGCCCATATCCATCCTCTCATCCACCAGCACTCCAGGTCAGGGATGCTCTCGGTCATCCCCCAGCCTGTATTGATATCATGAGTTAGCCCGACCCAGGTGTGCAACACCTTGTACTTGGCCTTGTTGAACCTCATGATGTTCCCATGAGGCCACTTCTCGAGCTTGTCCAGGTCCCTCTGGATGGCATCCCATCCTTCAGGTGTGTCAACTGCATCACTCAGCTTGGTGTCATCTGCAAATTTGCTGAGGGCACACTCAGTGCCTTCATCTGTGTCATTAATGAAGATACTAAATATCATTGGTACTAATACAGACCCTTGAGGGACACCATTTATCACTGATATCCATTGGGACTCAGAGTCATTGACCACTACCCTATGGATGTGACCATCCAACCACTTTCTTACCCGTTCTAACAGTCCATTCATCAAGTCTCTCTCTCTCCAATTTAGAGAGAAGGATGTTGTGAGGGACCACATAAAAGGCTTTACAGAGATCCACATAAATGGCATCTGTAACCCTTCCTTGTCCCTGATATAGTCACTCCATCATAGAAAGCAATTAGGTTGGTCAAGCAAGACTTGTCTTTGGTGAAACCATGCTGGCTGTCCTGAATCACCTCCCTGTCCTCCATGTACCTTAGTACAGCTTCTAGGACAATCTGTTCCATGATCTTCCCAGGCACAGAGGTGAGGCTGAGAGGTCAGTAGTCCCCAGCATCCTCCTTTCTACCCTTTTTAAAGATGGGTATGTTTCCCCTTTACCAGTCACCTGGAACTTCACCTGATTGCCATGACTTTTCAAATATCATGGAAAGTGGCTTGACAATTGTATCAGCAAATTCCCTGAGGACTCTCAGATGCATCGCACCAGGTCCCATAGACTTATGTACCTTCAGGTTCTGCAGGTGGTCATGAACCTGATCTTTACTAATAGAGTGACTTTGCTCCCCCAATCCCCATCCTGCTGTCCATCCACTTGAGGGGTGTGGGAAGAGAAGTTGCATTGAAGACTGAGGCAAAAGAATTGTTGACTACCTCAGCCTTCTCCTCATTCATTGTTATCAGTTTTCCAGTATTGTTTATCATGGAGAGTACACCTTCTTCGACCTTCCTTTTCTGGTTAACATACCTGTAGAAGCCCTTTCTGTTATTCTTTGCTGGGTTCAGTTCCAGCTTTGCCTTGACCTTCCTCACCCCATCGCTATACAACCATACTTCATCTCTAAACTTTTCCCATCCCACTCTGGCCAGCTTAGCATCCAAACCATCTCCACAGCCTGCCTCTCTCCTTACAGAGAAAGTAGGATGTTTTCTACACTTGTCCTCTTCCATCTTACAATTTCTTTCTGAGCTGAGGGGGAAAGAGTGGTGTCATTCCTTGATTCAATTAACAGGAATCACACTAGTTTAATATCACCCTTTCAGATTCAGAGCAGTTACACTGAATCAGGTCACTAAGCCAGGGAATATCTACAGTAAGAATCTGAATGATTCTGGAACTTATATGCGTGTCGAGCTCAGAGTAGCATATTTAAGAGCTGATAACAATGAATGGAATAGTGATACTACAGTGAGAAGAAATAACTCAGTAATGGAAACTTGAAAGTTTCTACCACCTGTATTCTTTGATTGATGTGAACCATTTGTGCTTTTAGCGTCCGAGATACAGCAGACACTGGAGCAAAAAAATTCTTTATGTAGGGAAGAATCTCCAGCCAAGGAACACTGAAAAATGTTAGCTGAGGTTTGAGTCCCTGTGAGTAAACAGACTGGGATCTCAAAAACAGTGGAGCTTCATCCAGTGGTTAATGGTGAGAAATTCCACTGTAGTGGCAACGTAGCCCTTGAGACCACACTGGAAACATGCTATTGTTTACAGAGAAATTCACCCTGAATCAGTGAGTGTGCCTGTGTTTACGTGTGTGTGATCACAGGCATAACCCATCATAGATATCACACTAGCAGAGTACTTTCACCACTGCTCGTAGAAGCATAGATGTGCCAAAAGCTGTGATCCAGAGGGAACACGTCAAAGGCTGAGTGAGAACAGTTAATCCTTCATGTTTATCCCATCTTTTCCACTGTAATTGCCTGCAATAATGCTGCCTGTCACCAGCTGTGGTAGGGTATGTAGGCAAGAATGGAATTGGGGGATCTTAGATCACCACAACTCCCTCCATGAAAGCTATTGCACTGTGATGGTAACATCCTGTGGTGAACACCAGCACAGCCTGGATTTGGATAGCAGTCAGACGCCATGTTCAGATGGCATAATTTCTAGCAAATCTCCATTCCTGTCCCTCAAAGCAGTGTCTTAGTCTCTTTTCCAATGCCCACAGTGCAGCATCTTTCTGAATGTCATCATAGTTTGGTGGCAGTTCCCTGATGGGGTTAAAACAGATCACCCAGACTACTCTGACATATAAGACCACAAAGTCTAACAAAACTGGGATTTAGAAAGATTTTTGGGGAAAAGCTGAATATGACCTAAACTTTTACTAGGTCTTCACAGTTTGATACTGAAAGGTAATAGAGAGGATTTCCTTCTTTACCACAGAGATCTGAATTATGGGCCTGTGCCCACCTCACAAGAGTATTTATGCTTCATATTTATCCATAACAGCTTCATAGCTTACAAATATTTGCATATGATGGAGCTAGAATAAGACTTTTAAAGATTTGTAAATAATTTAGGAAGATAACTCCCATTCATTTAATGTAATTCTCTAGAAAGCATTCAAAAAAATCCCAGTCACAGTTTTAAGAAGAAATTTATTTCTGTGCCAAAAAACCTTTACATAGCTACTGCCAATACCACTGTGTAAATAACAACACCGTAAGATTTCAAAATCATGTTTATAAGCAGGAGCCACTATCCAGTGATTTACCAGCACTGTTGTAATGGTTAATTTTCCTGGAAAAGTACATTATTGCAACAATTTCTCTCCTTTTTTTTTTTTTTTTTTGTGACCACAGTGTTTGTTTCATTATCTGTTTGTTTTTACTGCTGGATCTTAGTTTGGCACAGAGATCTTGGTATCTAAATAGGGTTTTGAAAACCATAAGCATTTTGAAATATACACAAATTGCCAAGTACAATTGTACTTTTTAGCATCAAGGAGCAATCCTCCCTCTCAAACAGCAGTGTTTTTAAGTGATGTTTCAACTTCTGTGGCTGCAGTCCACTCTTTTATAATGTGGGAAATGCCCTGCCTCTGAACTGTGTAAGTGATACATCACATTGTCCACAAGTCTGTTTTTTAACAGAAAGGAGTAAACACCTCCAGGGTCCTGAGGATGTGTTTTTAAACTGTGTCTGGTACTTGCAAAGATTGAGATAATGATAGCTGATAAGTCAGGAGAGAGAAAACACCAGGTCACGAAAGAGTTGCTGAGGACAGGGCAAGAGGAGCAACTTGAAGCAATAGCATAAAATGAAGCAAAGGAAAATTACAGCTTAATTGCCCAGAAGCTCCTAGACTGCCAGCTAAGCCTTCTGGGGGAGACAGTGTGAGTCCCAGAGGATAAGCAGTAAACATAGGCCTGGACAAAGCACTGAAAAATGTGTTGCCTGCCAGCAACCCTCCTGGTAGATGACGGAAATAGGAAGGGTGGCCTAAAATGTCTCAAAAGTCATTTGTGAAACATCTCTTGAGGCGGATAGGGAGCTGGAAGTGGTGACCAGTCCCTTTACCTCTTCTTGTTTCTATAGCCTTCTCACAATTTCCTGTCCCTCCTCCTGCTCACTTCCCCACTTCCTTCCTACCCTCCCCTCTGAGGGCCCTCTTAAGCAGCTCTCTAAATTGTTGTAACTCTCTCCAAGAAATTTGATAGCACGGTGACAGTCTGGGTTATCACAGTACACAGGAGGTATCAAGGTCACTCATATCATCATCACTGAATGATACTTGCTGTCACAGCCCTTCATCACCTGCAGCTTGTAAGATGGCCACAGCTCAGCTTAAGGTCTTCCTGATAGAAAATGGGTATGAATGTTTGAAACAGGGCCTTGCCATCATGGGATGGATGAGACATATGGGTGCAGCAGGCTCATATCCTCCTCACTGCATGCCTGTGGATCTATACTCATGGACAAGTGGGCTGAAGTTTTCAGTGTTGTGATGGATGTTTTCAGACATCCATCAGAAGGTTGGTCTCACATGACGTGGACACCTGGGGAGCTTGGAATGAGGAAAGGTGCAGGACAAACATCCTCCTTTTCCATAAAGGACAAGGAAGGCACAGAAAGAAGCATTTTCAGTAATGTCAAAATTTTCTCACCCAAAAGCTATCTCTTTGGGTCAAATTCCTCTGAACCAATTAAGACATCTAGGCATCCTGAGTACCTCTACATCATCAGGAATAATAAGCACACCTGAAGGTAGACTTCTCATCTGTAGGCAGACATTTCAAATGCACCATATATTCCTTTGCATTGACTCAACGGGGATCCAAGAGTGGATTAGCTCAGATGTAAATAGTTGTGTTGTAGACATACAGTGGTAGGTGATATGGATTCTGTCTTTATGCCTTGACATGCCCTGCTTTCCCCCTTCAGCAGGACTGTAGGCAGCAAAGCTTCACACTGCTCCTGCTTCTGAAGTTTAAATTCCCTTTGTCTTTCAATCCATTTTTTATTTATGCTGGACTTTTTGTCTTCTTCCTTGCCACTCCCTATAGGCAGAGCATTCCTTCAGTTGAGGTTTGACAAATATCCTTATTCTTAAAACAGTGCAGAGCACACCTGCTCTGTGGAATACTGCAGCTGCAGCAGATCCATCCTGAACATGGTTTGCTCAGCCCTGCAGTGCACTGCTGGCACTGCCAAGGGGGAATCTCCTCTCACTCCTACTTCACCAGTTTCTGATTTCAAGGAGATGCTGGATTCCACAGACAATATAACAAGTTTGCCTCTCTAAAATTTGGAAGTTCAAGTCATTCCCCTGTGCAGACTGTAAGATAGGAGAAAAGAGAAAGGAGACATGAGAACTGTTTTGCGACTGTCATTGGATAAATGACTTTGCTAGAGTGGGGAAATGAACTGCTCTCTGTGGACATTGAAGATTGGATGAGAAGCAATGTACTAAAATTACAGCAAAGCTTAGCTGTTAGGAAAAGAATGGTTCCCTGGGGACACAGTTGGAAGATAAGGTCTCACAATCTGTTTCCAACTCCCAGTCCAGGAACCACTGCAAGCCACAGCTCTTCTCATCTTTTTCCTGTTTCCTCAGCCTCATGCAAATTCATAGGTAGATTCAAATGCTCTGCCAGGCCCTGATATGCCTCCTGACCAAAGCTGAACCTCCAAAGCAAATGATATTTTCATTGTCTCTCTCTTCTGCAGTCTACCCCAAACTTCACATGGCAGTAACTAAGTGGTAGCAGTAACAAAGCCAGGTGGACTATGTCATATTTATCTCCATGGACTTCCAATACAGCCATATGGGTACATATAGTCTAACCCTGGCACCACACAACACTGTTGTCAGGTCTCAGATATCCTCCGTGTCCCTGTCCTTTCCCAATGAAGATTTAATGAGTAATTTTTCTGTGACAATAAGAATTTGATAACAAGAAGAAATCTTTTCCATTCCCATTTTCCTCAGAGACCTCCAAGACTTGTTACATGTCTATCCTGTCTGAGGGGCAGACACATGAGAGACATCTCACACTTCTGGTTTCTCCCAGTCACCAAGACTAGGAGAACATTTTGAACATGTCCTACCTCATGGAAACAGCTTTGCTGAGTCACATCCTTGTGATGAGCAGAGATTTGCCTAGGGGACACACCTAGAAATATGAGCTCAGAAATACACAAAGACACTGACCCAGCATGCATGCTTTAGCAGAGTCTACACTTGCTCTGACACCCTGTTACTCTGTCAGATGGTCATTATAAAGCATCTTACTCTTTAGGTAGGTACCCAGCTGTTCACCTTCATCCTGCTGTAAGGTCCAGTCTGGCCTGTCCATTTCTACAACCTAAGGGATAAGATCCTGGCACTCTTCCAGAGGGCTATCCCTTTTGGAGGCAAACTGTGCTGCTTGTGTGTGTGTAATGATGTGTGTTGTCCCTCACATGATGTCAGTGAGTGGCTGGACAGGGAGTCAGATTGCCATATGCCATATCTGTCTCTGTGGTGCTGTGATGGTTTGTGTGGCCCAACCTGCACAGACTGCACCAAGCCATGCCACTGCTTCCTGAGGCTCACAAGGTGATATGGAAGTACAACTGTATGTGTTGCCCTGCTACAGTGACCACACTACAAAGAGGAAACCATTGTCCTGAGGGGAATAAAAAGTCTCAGGATTGGCTGGAACAAAGAGGAGGGAGGCATTCCCTAGGCTGGACTGATAACTTGTCCTTGTGCATTTGGGCATAGACATCGTGAGCCAAGCTCATCCACATAAAACAATTCACACAACCTGTTTAGTGACTGTAAAGATCCCAGGAACTCACTCCTTCACATCACAGCTTCTTAGGTATCATGTCCTGCACAGAGGTCTCAAGCTAGGCAAGTAGAAATGGGATTTGTTTCTATCATGAATAGAGTCAAGCCCAGCTTAGCCCAAACTCATGGACCTGGGCAGGTTCAAGAACCGCTGCAACCCTCCCATCAGTCCTACCAGGACTGGCAGCAGAAAGCCCTCTGAGAAGGGGGTGTGAAGCAGCCTCAGGAGAGACAGAAGGAGAGGGGGACTAGCAAGGGGGTTGGGCAAGCCAGGCAAGTCGGGTGAGGTGCTGAATGAATGCATGCGTCATTCCCTGAGCAACTACAAGACAACTCCCCATGTGGCTGCCTTTTCTAGGCAGCAGCGTGTGCCTGCACACGCTGTATGTGAGTTGCTGCTGGGAATGAATCCCTTCTCAGGAACTAGCAGATGAGTCAGGGTTGACTCAGGTCTTCACAGTCTTCCTTGCTCAAGTGGTACTGGGTAGAGGAGCTAAATATGAAGCCTGTTTGTATTTTTTCTTTGTGATTGCTAATTTTGCTAAACACTGTAAAATATGCACAAGGGCATTTTTTCTGGACAGACTTTCCTGCTGCATGCACACATTGAGCTGTAAAACCTGTCTTTCATACAAAAAGCCAACTTTGTTTATAAGTGTCCCATTAGACCAGAGCATGCTTCATTATTTGTGGGGAGACCATTCTGTCCACATGTTGAGGTATCTTGGAAGCAGTATGTGGCTCTTCGAGGACCTATTATTAATTTGAATTTATTGAGTGCTGACAGACAAGCATGGTGCTTTATGGTCACATAAGGGAACCCTTGTGGCTGCAACATTTCAAGAGAAAACTCCCATGAAAAGGTGGAAGTACTCTTGGCTTAAGGAGGCTGAAAGACACAGTTTTGTTTTTTGAAATGATGGCCTCAGGGGCACTCTGCAACAAAGTATGATAAACAACAATGGGAGTAAGCAGGGACTTTGTCCTCTGCAATCAGCTACATAATGTTTGCTACACTGATTCTGGTCTGCCTGAGCTATATCCAAGGAATGCAAAGATGCTAGGTACATAGAAGTAACATATGGACTGTTTTCATCTGTGTAACCATAAGAAGACTTTATCTTCTCATTCTAAAGCTAGTCTGTGGGTTTCAGGTTTTCTCTGGTCTTCTGCATTGTGCTCTCCCATTACCCTGTCCTGCAAAAGGGAATGACATCTCTTGGGAGTCTGTGGTTGCTAAAGAAGGTATAGTAATAGAGGAAAAACATATTCCCAAACTATATTATTTTAAATGATATTTCTGTCACAATGTTTCAACAATGACGAATCACAATTCAGTTGACACTGATAATTGATCATAAAATTCTGGGACTAGGCTTGACACTACAGAGTAGTAAACCATGCAGAGTCATACGTAGAGAGTTTTTCCTCTGTAAAATAAAACTGACTGCTCTACGTGAGCAGATATATTTGGGTTTCCTGGCTGTCTGTTTGTGAGACATTTTTGGTAGCTTCACAAAATCTCACCGAACTCTTTACCTCATGAAAACAGCCTCAAGATACTTGCGATACTTAAACTGTCATAAAGGCAAAGAGCAAACAGGCTCCCTTCTTGCTGTAGATGGAAGGAGAGGTGAGTCCCAAAAGGGCCCCCACACATATTCTTTTTAAAACTAGTGACGCAGTGACAAATGCAATGGAATCTGGGAAACCATCCTGCTAACCTTTTCCAGCTCCTGAAACCTGGTGTGTGATGGTGACGGTGATATTGATTAAAAGAAGAATCTGTTATGTTTGGGGATGTGATAAGGAAAACTACTGTTTTTTAATTTCCCCTCCCACAGGTTAGATTACACTATAAAGAAAGAATTTACCCAAAGGCAGATAATGCTTAAACCATTTAGAAATAATTAATAGACATTAGAGTCATTGCATACTACAGAAAAATGTGTCCTGAAAGGCTACACAATAGCTTTCCTTGTTAGAGTAAAGGATGTTTGTTTAGGCTTAGTTGGTGCTTCCGACTACTTAATTACCCAGAAATGAGGTAGCTGTGCTCTTAAGCAAGTCAGAAATGCACACTGATGAATGCTGGGCAACACAGGCCGCATAGTTTTCAGAAAAACATTCAGATATGTTGGCAGATTAGTTTTGCAGGTGGGAGCAGTGAGTCTGTCTGCTTCTTTAGATGTCTTTCTTTTGTATTTTCTAAAAAATCAATATTGCATTGTATTTCATCTGTAGAATCCATTCCTTCCTTTTGTAACATCATGTACTAATGTAGCACCCTAGAGACAGCTGGTGCCTCTGCTTGGAATCCACCAGGAGCATCCTTCTGGCCATGGCCAGCCACAGGACCTCCGTTATTACTCATGGGTAACCACCATTCCTCTTTGGGACAGTGGGAGGAGGAGGAAGGAATGGATTCTCTCCAAACACCAAGTGCCCAAGGTAGTCCCATAAAACACAAAAAGCCACAGAATCATAAAATCATTAAGGTTGAAAAATACCTCCAGTATCACTGAGTTCAAGCATTAACTCAACACCATCATGTTCACCACTAAACCTTATCATCAAGTTCCACATCCATACACTTTCTGAACACTTGCAGGGAAGGCGATTCCACCACTTCTCTGCATGTTCCAATGCCTGACCACCTTTTCAGTGAAGAACTTTTTCCTACTATCCAATCTAAACCTCCTCTGATGCAACTTGAGGTCATTTCCTCTCCTCCTGTCACTTGTTACTTGGGAGAAGAGACCAACCCCCACCTTGTTTCCACCTCCTTTCTGGTACTTGTAGAGAGTGATACCGTCCCCTCTGAACTTCCTTTTCTTCAGGCTAAACACCCTCAGCTCCCTCAGCTGCTCCTCAAAAGACTTGTACTGTAGAACCTTCATCAGCTGTGCTGCCCTCCTCTGGACTCACTCCAGCACCTCAATGTCTTCCTTTTAGCGAGGGGCACAAAACTGAACACAGGATTTGAGGTGCAGCCTCACCAATGCCAGGTACAGGGGGAGAGTCCCATCTCCTCAAGCTGTCCATTTTGGCTGTCCATTCTCCCAGGGCATGGGAAGTGCCGCTGCCTGGCTGCTGGAAACACTTGTACCCCAGGGACAGTGCAGCTGGCAGAAAGAGAAGCTAAACAAGTCCCAGCTCCTTTGCTTGTTAAACAGTACCGTAGAGGAGGAAGGGGATACATCCACTCCTGAGGTTTTGCAGGGGAGGTTGGGAAACATCCTTTTTTCCCCTTAGATTCCTTGCAGCTGCAATCGTAAGGCCCAGCCACGTCCCACACTGGCAGCACAGCACAGCACAACTCTTTCTGTCAGTGCTGCTTCCTACCTCATGCTGCTTACAGCTGTGGCACACAAGTCTTGGTTTGGCTTGAAATGGGAAAGGTCTGTCCCACTGAACTGGGATGTAAACAGGAGCTTAGCTTTACAGCAGCTGGAAAGCAATTTTCTGGATTTGCTCCTGTTGTTTGCCAAATACTTTCTATTCACGGGAAGATGATGAAAAACATTTAGATGAGATTGTGGCTGTCTAGTTCCTAGCAAGCTGTTATTATTAGGGAGGGGAGGAAAACCCAAACCCAAACCCCAAAAACCTGGACAAGTTACAAACCTTCTCTATAGCTTAAATAGAGTCTTGGTCTAATTCCTCCAATTGACTGGAGCTGCTCTTGCCATTTCCCAGACAGTGACTTAAATGCATGTAACATCTTTAACTGCTATGCCTGTTATTGTGCTGCATTCCTTTGGCCAAACTACCCGGGTTTGACATTACAAACCAGGACATTGAAGACAGAGAATGAAAAAGGCAATAAACACCCTGCTAATCTCTCCAGCAACACAGAAGCAACAGCAGCAACATTTTGCTTCAGGAACCTGTCCCCAACCTCTTTCTCTAACACAAAGGTACTGAATGTATGGCAGCAACTGCTGGGTTTCTCAGAGAGAGAGAGAGGCCCTTGTCAGAAAAATGTAAGAGGAATGACAGGACAACTGTCCTATTAAAAAACAAGCAGACAACAGATTGACTAGGGGATACTGTAAATGCACAGAAATGGACCAGGAGAAGTTCATTCAAAGCATTTCCTTCTCCTTTCTCTAATAAGACTGCCATTTGCATGAAGTAGTATCTCGTGCCACTGGGGTCAATGCATATTTGCAGGAGATTCTTGAGCCCAAATGACCCAATCCCCGTGTTTGGGATGGAAAAAAACTTAACACCTCCCCACCACCTCAAAAAAAACCCCAAACCAAAGCAAACCAAAGAAAAAAAGAACAAACAAACAAAAAACCCAAAACCAAACCAAACCAACCAACCAAACAACCAACCAAAAAAAAACCCCGAAAAAATAGTGATGTCCCCTGTGGCAGCAATAGGGATATGAGAAACACCATTACAGTTTTTGGATGCAGGTTGAGTGGATAAAGCTTAAGCTGTTTCTACTCAACCATCCTGGCACTGGGGGTTCTGTGGCAGGAGAGTAGATGTGCTTCAGCTGGGACACTCCAGAGTCAGGGCAGGTGGATGTCCCATGATTCACTCATTGGGTGGGTAGACAGCGAGACAAAGGCAGAGACAACAGGGGATCCTGCAGGGATTAGTTGATCATATAAAGAAATCACATGCTTTGGTCTCTTTTCCAGGATGTGTTCGGTGCTGTTATTGAAGAAGAACATGGAAGCCAAGTATAATGGAAATTTACAGTTATTGCAGTGACACTCATAGATCTACTTTGACTCAAAGCTGAACTTATACACAAGCGGTTAATCAGACATATTTCCTGTCCTGAAGAAGTTTTGGCCCAAATACACATATCAGGACAAGGATGGGAAGAAAAATGAAGGCCAGGTAAGCCTTGTGGACACCCAGCCCATGGAGGCAGTACAGTCAGGGGAGAAAGGAGCCCTGCTGCTCTCCTCGCACTGGTGTACAGCTACAGCCAACACTGCTTCCTTGGGAAAACTCCATGGTTGAAGTAATATCTGATCTCTGAACTCCTCTGAAGCAGATGGTGAGTCTGGAGTCACAATTTCACGGACTTCTGTCCAGGTAGTTTTAGTTACCTCTTTACTGGGAAAAATGGGTGGAGGTAAGCACCTTAATTGAGGCACTTCTATCAAGTCAAAATTACGCATCTATAGACCACCAAGTCACCTATTGCTGCTGCATGCAAGCAATACAAGTGCCTTGAGCCTTACAGGGCCTCTTCAATGTAGTGATTGTTTAGCAGCCCTGAATTACACTGTGGGAAGTGAAGGACCAGATAGGAAAGTGAAACTTTTTAAAAGCCATTTTAAGCAAAACAGATTCTCTATAAATCCATTCTGCACTCTGGGTTAGTCCCCCAGGCCTTTGCTGTAATACTACTGTCTCTTCCTACATGCCTTTTTCAGCGCAGGGCAAAAGCAAGCTTTTCCCTCTTGATCTCTGCTGTTAAGCTCAGTAGAGATTAGGGACCACAACTCTTGCTTATGCAGGTGCAAGCCAGTGCAGTCACAGGGAAGTGACTTGGGTCTTGGCAGTGCTATGATTTGCTCCACTGTGCAAATGGGATCCCAGTGCACAGCAGGCTTCCCACTCCTTATTCAGTTAGTGGTTTGTCCTGGACTGACCTGGATATAGCAAGTGAGAAAAATAGCGGACGGAACCTCATTTAATCCTTGATTCTCTTTTAACTACTAACCAAGCCACCTCTGTACAAGCATGATACATTGAGAGGATGTGGACAAATATATCTGTGCTGAGGAGTGGCAGAGGCTGCAGTCCGCATTTAGAAATGCTGAGCGGTGTGTTTTTCTAAGCTGGCTAATTAGTATGGGCTTGAAACTAACGGCTGCGTTTAACTGACAAGGCAATATGCCCTTCACTCATCCCTTGAGATGTCAGGAGAATTATTTCTTTTGAAAACATGCCTATTAACTCGTTCGTCTCTATCCGCTTTGATCTTTTCAATATAATACTTTCCCTCTGCATTTCATTTCTCCCTATGGAGGAAACCATGAAAGCAAATCATACTGATTTGCAAACAGCTCCTCCTCCTTTGCCTGCTGGGTTGCTTGGCTGGGTCTTCTGTGCCAGTGGCCCTGGTCTCACACGAGGAGCTGGGGAAAAGACAACACTATGATCACAAAGTGTTAGCACTTGTGCAGCCTCAAAAAGATGCTGTTAAAAGATCTGAACTGCTGTTAAAAGATGTCTGAACTGCTGCAGATGCCTCTGTCCTTCTCCAGGGCAGCGAGGAGATCAGGAAGAGACCATGATTCAGCAAGTCACAATTTTCCTCCCAGGTTGTTCCACTGAGATCTGGATTAAAAGAAAAATTGATGACCTGGCCTTTAAATGGAAAGGAGGATAGGGTTTTCTGACAAATTTCATTATGATCCAAGTACCATGCAACCCTACTGCAATATAGACCCATACACCATGATACTTGTTAATACCTGGTGAAAACAGGGCAGAATCTAAAAGTAAATAGTAGGAATGAAAAAATGGAATACAGCAATAAATATGTACCGATATTTAGGGCCAAATCTTGCCCTCAATTTGAAGGGTTCTGTATAACAGTAGGAAATGCATGTGGATATCTGCAATTGGATACACTGTTCATTATATTCAAGAATTGAGAAGTTAATTGCCAAATTGGCAAATGCTGCACTTCTCAGTCTCAGTCCCAGTGGTGAATCTGGCTTTGCATAGGAGTCATGGGAGATTTTCAGTGCTTAGGTTGCCCTTGAGATACAAGGCATCATTTTGCTAGGTAAATGTTTATCTTTTGCATTTCCAGAAATATGCTTGAAGAGACTTTCTTCCCTCCCACAAGAGTCTATTTGGCACTTCAAGAGACTTGCTAGCTTTGCATTTCCAAATGGGGATGCCTCTATTTTGGCTACCACATAGGGGGAATGGGCTAACAGTAGCTGTATTCCAGGAGTGCTGAGCACTTCTCCGCATTATTTACAGTAACTACAAGATGCAGATATTTAGGACGTCATAAGGTCAAGCCACGAGGTCTTGAAACACCGCAGCATGGAATTATAGTCCTATTTTGAGCCACCAACATTTTTGTTAATTTTTTTTCAAGCTAGCCATTGCCTGCAGTATCATACCAAATTAAAAAAAAAAAAAAAAGAAGCAGAAAATACGTAATGGAGTAAAAGAGGTTTGGCTGTGAATAACATTGCTATACATTGTGCACCAAAAGGAGATGACTTCAGGGACAAATGACCCTTGTGACAGACTTCCCCAAATCACAGGATGTCAATTTGTTTTTTGAAGGCACCTACTATGTATTGCAAAGGACTGATGTGAAAAAGTGCATGCTGTCCCTAGACTAAATAAGTGTTGCTTTGTTTTCAACCTAGAAAAGACAGAAAGAAAGATGGAAAGAAAGGGAGGGAGAGAGAAAGCATGTCACAGATGAAAGCATATTCTCAAAGGTCATGCCAGAGTGTCCTTACCTCAGCAAATGCTCTGGATTAACTTCATAATGAAATAATCCTGCTGTCTGATACTGCCTGAGAAATAAACGGTGTTCTTTTAAAGTTCTTGCCCATTTCACAGCACTTCCCTCTGACACTGTAATAAAGTAGGTTGCAGCAAGTATCCTGCATGCCATGCCTCCAAATGTACCAGTTAATTACTGAGTCCTTTAAACCTACTAACAAGACAAGCCTTGTTCTTTCAACCTATTGCTTTTTGCCAAAAAAAAAAAAAAAAAAAGAAAAAAAAAAAAAGAAAAAAAGTGTGTTGGGCAAATAGATCTTTCCAGAGAAAACAGATTTGTTTCCAAATCAGTCAACTGTGCTGAACTGGAAAGGAAGAAATGTTATTTTTTCCAGGATGAAAGCAAAACAAGATCTCTCCCTGTTTACCCTGTCTCACCCGTTTCTAAAGAAGGTCAGTTTAATTCCTTCATTCCTTTTCCTGCTGTCTTATTTATCCTGAAGTCCTCTAGTCTTTTTCAATTTCACTGGCAAAGCCCAGCCCAGTTGGTCCAACATAGGAGTGCACTATGCTATGCTCTTCCCTGCCATGTGAAGATACTGAATAGAGCTGGGTGAACTGTAAACATCCAGACATTCTCCTTTCTTACTTGCTTTCCCATGCTTTTGAATAAAAACATAAATCTCAAGCACTTATTGTTGTTTTAGTTTCCTTTTAGCATCTTATTCATTACAGATGCTCTGAAGACTGTAAAAACAATCACAAATTCAGACTGCACCACCCCTATCTGTTGTGCCATGCTGAAATACAAACCCCTGTACCACAAGCGTCTTTTAATACTGATGCCTGGGACTGAGTTTGAAAGGAAGGAATGGCAGTAGAAATAAAAGGCAATATAGTAAGCAGGAGAAAAGAGCTTTTCTACCCTCACAACAGGTAGCTTTTGATCTTTAACTCAGAAGGAGCCTAGGGCAACTCCTGAAGGATGACTACACTTGAACTACAGTCAGTAGAGGCCATCATGCTTGCTTATATCAGCCCAGCTAGCACACAAGGTGTGTTTTGCATGCCATAGAATCAAATGCATAAGTAGATGTACATTTCTTTAATAGCCATGGACTGTAAGAGAGGGTCATTAGATCAGTTAGTTTGATCTACTAGATGGCACCTTAACAAAAGAAAAGTGCATACTACTGAATTCTCCTGTAAGTGTTCTCAGTGTGCTGGGTTAGTTACACCAGCTTAACCTCTTCTGTGGTCACGTACACTCCATTGACTTTGGAGCATCAGCATCAACAACACAGCCTGAAGGGAGGTGTGTGCTACCTGCCAATATGCACGTTTTAGAGTAAAAGGCTCCAACACATGATCGAGTGCCCATGCCTTATCTACAGCCTCTTCCACCCTTGTATTACTCATTCCTGCCTCGGGTGCTGAGCATGCAGACTCTACAGCAGCTTCACTGGATGAAGGGAGCTGTGAAGTCATGACTCAGGCACCTTAACCTGACCAGGTGCCTGTGCCCTGAATGCGTCTGGGCAAGTCTAGAGGCAAAATGGGTTCATACAGTGCACACACCAAAGAAGCCGGGAGAGCCACCATGGCCAAAGGCTCTTTGTGAAACTCTCCAGTGGTATGTTGAACCCATAGCTGAACTCAGTTCTCAACTTGGCTTCTACACAGCCCTGTTGTACTATGAAATATGCTACTTTTAAAACCAGAAAACTATAGGATATTATATATGGCAGTCTCTACAGGATTCCACATCTTTGCTAACAAAAGGAGCAGTAATTTCACATCTGTCATTGCAATTTCACTTCAAGCGCCCACGTTAAGTGCAGCAGCCCTTGCAGAACAAACCAGCTCTCCTCCATGCCTCCCTTTGGTGACTAGTCAGACTTTATCCTCTGTCCTGGAGCTGCCAGTGGATTCGTTTCACCATGTTCTTCACTTACCCAGACGCTAGAAGATTAGTTATGCATTTTGCTCTTTTCTGATTTTAGTGGCACAAGATGCAGACCTTTCAGGACCCACCATCCCATCAGAAGTACTTCTTGTGTTTCAATGTTTGTTCGTTTCAGAGGTGGTGCAGGGCTTTTTAAAGTTGCCTCCTGCTGAAGGGAGAACCCTACAAGATGAGATCATCTGCTTACTTCCACGGAAAAAGTCAGCTCAGGAAGCAACTTACTCTTTCCCAGAGTTCTGCATTTCCCAAGGGGCAACACCTCTCTCAGGAAGAGGCACATCTGTTTCTACACATCTCTGGCACATCAGTTTCTATTAGAATTAATTGCCTTGGTGGCACTTTCTCCAAACTGCATTCTGTGATGAGAACAACTGATCCTATAGTACCAAAGCCATTTAGAAAATGCTACCTACCTCACCTTGGCTCAGGTACCCACTGCTGGGATATACTGTACACACATACATGAAAGTTGTCACACTCCCATTGAAGTCAACAAGAGTTATCTGAGGGAGAAGATGGCATCTTGCTTTTATTTGTAACCAGTGTTTATTCACTCAGTCTAGATGCCCCTAAAATCTTTACACTGCCAACCCTTCTCTACATAGATATAGTCCAGCCTGCGTGAAAGCAGCATTTGCCAGCTGGTCAAGAAATTACACTGTGCAAATAATTACCCTAGAGGAGAATGGCCTTGGCAGCAACTACCTGAGTACTGGAGAAATGCAGGTAGTCAAAGGGCAAGGCTTTGGAGAGCACTACAGTAAACTACCTGGTGGAACATATTAGAGAAGACATTCAGCAAATGTGACTGAGACCTCTGATTCTCTGCCAGCTGTCAGGTTTGGAATTACAACCATAACAATTAGCTGTGATTACTTCCCAATGTTGCTAAGTACAGTGCAAAGATCACCAGTTGGAATAGTTTCTTTTTGTGATATTTAAGTGCATTGACAAAGAGGTGTATCAGATCTCAGGACTGAAGAGTAGGGATGCATTGGCAGGTATGTTAAGGGAAGAGGAAGGAGGATCAATATTTACTGTTTATGCTAAGCAGATCTCCTGCCAGACATGCACTGGCAGTATCTGTTAAAACATTATTATATAGATAAATAAAGATAATTACCCTAAGTAGTGCTGTAGAGGTTACAAAGTCATATCATGACCATAGTAGTCCAGCCAGTTACCCTGTAGCTTGACTAGCCAACCATAAGCTATCCCCTTATCAAAAACATGAAGGAAAGATAAATTTTGTTGCATAACCAAAAGGATTAAATGTCAATAAATTATTGGGCTTTAGCTAGAACTCATGTCTACCATTAAAAGGCCACTGGTTTAGAGTCCTAAGATCTCATAGACAAAACTGATGAGCAAATGTCAGAATTGAAGACCTTCTGTACGAGCACCCTTGATGCCAGGCAATCAAAAAAAATATTTCCAGCCGACCTCCTTTGCAGATCATATCCAAGCCTGGGAGAGAGCACCTCTCTAGGCAGATTGAGATACAGGTTACTTTGCTACATCAGTAGTATCTGATAGCATGCCCTATGCAAAAGTATTGTGATTTGAAGCAGGATTAAACAAAATATTCTGAGTTCACTACACTTGAATTTTGTATTTCAGGTTTACACTTTCAGTGAGTATAGGATGAGGGCTATTTACTCTGAAGAGATTGGATAATGCCACCACAACCGGTCTTTTCCCTCTTCATTTATGTGCTCCCATACTCCTACCTATATCCTTGAAGTTTTCCTGAAGACTTTAGAGAGTGGAATGAAGATAGGGTTTGTGTGAAGAGATTAATCAGTTCAGCAGACCATGTTGGAAGATTTGCTTATCCTCGTTGACATCAAAACCTGGTGTAAGGTCCAAGCGTTCCCCTAAAGATGTCATGACTCCAGTCATGCCTAGTTTGCAGAGTCTGAAGTTGAGATGTTTGAGCCTAGGCAATTGCAGTCTGCAAAAACAGTTGATGCACATGGAATTACTGTTTTTAAGACCGAGCCAAATAACATACCATCAGTAAATAATTAAAAGCCTTCTTGAGTAACTTGGCTGCTGGACACCTGCTATCCAAAAGGTGCGATATGGAGCTGTTCAGTTACAAATGATCATGGGAGGCAAAATCATTGTTTGCCTCCCCTGACAGAACAGATGTTACTCTTACAGTCAGACTTTGGTTAAATGCTTAGGGAAAGAGCATTTCTGCCAGATCAAATGAATGCCCATGGAAACCAACCGTGGCAGGAATTAGTTTAGTTAAACATTTGAACTAATCCTCTCTGAAATTCTTTTGGCACTGTTTATTCAGCTGTAATTGTTTCATGAACACACAACAGTTTAAACAGGGCCTTAGAACCTGGGTCAAGCCTATACAGTTCGTTTGATACAATTTAATTTGACCACTTGAGAGGCATAAACATTCTTAACACGTAAATTAAAGGTGTCTCAAGAAAGCATTCAGCTTTTCACTAAATTTTGTTAAAAAGTAGACAGAAGCCAAACAGAGGACTGTTATACAGAGTTGGTAACCTGATATTCTGCTATCATTACCACAAAGCTCTTTTTCACAGTAAAAACATCTTAGACTTGAGATTCCAGGAGGAGGTGATTTTTTTTTATATGACAGACTAGATGCTTTATTCTTCCATAATTAATGGAAGAAACATCTTGCTAAAGTTTGTGTAAGTTACACAAGATTTGGAGTTATACTACTCCCTTACAGAATACAACCATGTAAGTTACTGTTCCCAGTGTTGCTAAGAATTGTGTGGTAGTGTAAGGTTAGCAAGTATACAGCAAACTGTTTGATTTTCTGTCTTCTCTGGAGACAGAAGAAATCAGTGAATAAAAAAAAATTACCCTTAAATATTCCCTTAGCTCCAGCAGGAACCTTTTAACTCTACATCAAGGCAAAGACCCATGTTTTCATTAAGTTATATTGAAGAAAAAGACTACAAAGACTTCTCTAATGCTTTATTGTCCAGGAAGAAGTAAACAGTGTTCTGTAACTGCCCAGCAGAGTTTGTCATAATGGAGGTGTGGGCATGCACAGCTTAGGGCAAAAACTTTGTGCACAAACTAGGAGGTACAGAACTACCTTCACTAGGATAACATTGCCTTCAGTTTCCTGATTTCCTCTTTCTTTGTCTCTGCTAACCAATGGAGCTGGAGAGATACACCTGCTCCTGAAAATCCCAAGCACCTGCAAAGTGGGGGTGCCATAAAGTACTGACATTTATAGGGTATAATGCCACTGGTGGGCCAGCCTCACAGAGAGTTCTGCATCTGCTGAAGAGAAACATCTTGGAGGGCAGGAAAGCTCAGTGCAGCAAAATGCACCTAATAGGTTAGGCAAGTTTGGGTCTGGGAAAAGTGTGACATAAACACATGTAAAGGGTGTTTCAACCTAAGGCAAAGTGCTTCCAGAATTCCCAAAAGTACCTGATTAGTGGGGATATCTAAGGGTAATTAAACTACTGGCTTAAATGCCTCAGCACAGGCTGAAAGACAGGATGAATCTTGGTTCCAGAGTCCACAAAAATGTCTAGGTAAGCCAGTGGTTACCACTTTGATTTATTATGCAAAGAAGAAGAAAAAAGGGAAAAACAGGAAAGAAGAATAATCTGCCTTCTGAACTACTTAAAATAAAAGTGAAGGGACATTTGTCAGTCAGACATTTGAAGAGTAAACTCAGCATAATGCTGAGAACTAAGAGAAAAAAAAAGTTAGAAAAAAATTGCCTGTGTTCATCCATTTAGCTCCTGTCCTCTTCTTAAGAACCTTTTCTTACCTGCTCTAGAATGACTTGGGATTTACAATTTGCTACCAATAAACACTAGACAAGTGACAACAGTGCAGTTTTTCCACAGAAAGATGGCTGTGGACATGCTCCAACAGAGTCCAGACTTCCTAGAAGCTCATCTAATCAAACACACAGTGACAACTAAATCTTGATATAGCACTTCTCATCTTCATATTCTCTTTTCCTCTAGATCTGGCCAGGTGGATTTCTATCCCTTGGGAAGCCAGGCAAAGGGGAAATGTGCACATCTCTACTTTGGCCAAGGGAAGAGCAGCACTGAAATCCTTCAAGATGCAGGATGGGCACAGAGATGGACCTCCGGGAGCTGCAGAATATATGAAGGTTGACTCTGAGGGTTTGGGACAGGGTAAGGTAGAAAGAGTAGGAAGTGAATGGAAGAACAAAGTTACAGACATTTGGGAGGCGGTGGTGTAGCAAAGGTAAGATTGAGCAAAAAGTCTGAGGTAAATGCTGAAGACGTTGGGAAGGGTAGATGGGGAGGAGAATGGTAGGTAAGGAAGTTGCAGGCTGTGGCTGGGACTAGAGGAGAAGGAAATAAAAAAACAAAGTACTCCAGGCTTTAAGAGGAAGAGGGCTGAGGACAAAGAAATCAAAGGGTAGCTTTCTCCTCCCTCAACTTTGACAGGAATTATTCTTATGAGCAGAACAACGTGAATGCATAGGGTCTCTCTATTCTCTCCAAATCCATGACAAAAGATGCCCACCTACAACCTCTTTTTACCAGTGTTAATAATACTTTAAGTCTCAAAGGACTTCTAGGAAAGCAATACTACTCTTGGCCTATGGGAACAACAAGACTATATAGAGGTATTTATCACTTCTTCAGGGTAGACCTGCTCTACAGACATCTGCAGGGCATATGTGCAGACTGCAGGGGATATGTGCTTTCTGCTGTGTTAACTGCAAACTCAGCAGCAAAAGCACAGAGCTCAGTTCAGGCTGTAAAAACTCAAACGAGAGCTTGAGCAACTGGAACACCTTGCAGCACAGAGACAGAGGGGGTCTCATTCTTTAAACATGGACTTGTAATGCCATTTCAGATCCCTAACGCTACCCAAGAGGTCTGTGTAGCCTAACAGATACTACAAAAGTCTTACATGCAACATTTCCCTTTTGAAGAAATTGGTGGAATCCATACAGGATGAGTTTTGATGCCTCAGCTAGTACTAGAGGCCTCTGCATGAGTAAGTTGACCTCTTTCTATAAGATTACATCTCTACTGCTAAAAAAAAGAAAGCAAGGACTGCTGCCAAGGCCAAGCAGCACATACTGACTCCTTCCCCTACTGCTTAGGTCTTCCACTCTCCAGTCTAGGCTTCTGGGTCTCGGATCTCATCTGAAGACCATGTCATCTTCCTGTGACCCCGAGAGAGAAGTGCTTCTTTCTGCTTGTTGTCTTTTTCACTCAGAAGTGTGTGAGATACCCTGGTGGTTTTGCCTCAGTTCACCTAAGGGATGTTTTTACAGAATGCCCACAAACACACATCGCATGCCTGGAGGTATGCTGTTAGAGCATGAGAATGAGGACAAAAATCCTGGGCATGGTGGAGGGCTGATTTGGGTAGAGGGAGCCAAACCTGGAGCATTCCCATCTATCCTGCATTTGGGAGGGTTCCACAGGATTTTTTTCAGATCAATATGTATCTGGGATCACTATGTGCATGACCATTGGTCAGCTGATTCAGACCACCACTGGCATCAGATGACATTTCAGGTTTGAAATTAATCACTGCCATTGCTGCCCAGTTTTCTTACTGCAGTCAACCTCACTAAACAAACACTCAGTTGTTTGGCTAGTTGGGTAGCAAAAAAATAAAAAAGGAAAGAAAAAGTAGTTGCTTAAGAGCTACTGCTTTTTGAGGGCTTGGGTTTTCCACTGCTTTTGCTGATCAGCAAAACCTGCTAAGCAGAACCAGACGGCTGTGACCTCTGTGCACTGCTGATGGTTTGAGTTGGAACGTGTTACCTCAGCGCACATAACCCAGCCGTGAGAACAAGCCTCGCTGCCCTGCAAACCCTGCCGAGCCTGTGTTTTAGTGCTTAATGTAGTTCTTGGCCTGCTGTCATTTTGGCAGCGCTTCAACTGCAGACCTCAATTTAATGCAATTATTAAATATAAGACGAATACCATGTAGGATACTGTCATCAAATCCTAGGCTACAGGTCTAGGTCTCAAGACCTGATGTTGCCCATCCCCATGCTCAGAGAGTCAATCGCACCCCAGTGATGTTTGTCCAACTTATTCTTAAAACATCCAGCCACAGAAGGAGCTCTCGTAGCTCTGTAGGTCCCAAGCAGCAGTCACAAGTATTGAGGCCACGTTGCTGAGAACACAGCTGCATTGGGCAGGGCACGTCTCCAGGATGAAGGACCACTGCCTCCCTAAGATCTTGCTTTATGGTGAACTTGCCACTGGCTGCCCCAAGAGAGGAGCCCCGAAGAAAAGATACAAGGACTCCCTGAAACAACATCTCAGCCTTGGCCATATTGATCAACATAACTGGTCTACTTTGGCCTCCAACTGGGAGGTCTGGAGACACACCATCTATAACACTGCTGATGCTTTTGAGAAAGCACGCAGGATCACCCTTGAGGAGAAAAGACAATGCAGAAAGAATCGTACCTTGCAGAATTTACCAATTAAGGAGTCTTTCTACCGTGCCTTTTGCAACCGGACATGCCTGTCTCGTATTGGCCTTTTTAGCCACCAGCAAACGTGGGTAGAGACCTTTCCCAAATCTTCGTTGGTGAAGCCTGGCCATGATGATGATGATGGAGGTCCCAGGCCCACAGCCATGACACAGTGAGCCACATTGCCCCTTGTGCTCATGAAGTGCTGCTCTGGGAATCAGGAGGACTAGGTATTGCTTCCCAGTTCTCTTGATGATCTATTTGGTGACCCTTATCCACTTCCCAAACTTATGAAAGGAAAAATGATGATATTGACTTTACCTGACAAATCACTTGTATGAAAAGCATTTTTGATAAAGATTTACCAAATAAAATGTTCCTAAGGATATTAGCATCTAATAGTGTTAATAATTTAAAATAATCACTTTTATTAAAATCAGATAACCCATTTTATTATCCTTGGAACACAAAGCCTCATCTAGTTAATTAATTAGGGGGGTTTTTTTTGAGGAGGGAAAAATTTAGGGAACTGATCCCCTTTGCTTGACTTTTATAAGAAAAGGAAGAATAACTTTCAGCTGCAAGTGCTGGATGGTGAGGGAAGCAAATTTAAGCTGTTAGTGTATCATTTTTATCCCATCTGTATAGGACTTCGGCAGGAAAGCAAATGGTTCCTTCTCATAATCAGTTTACTTAATTCCCACACTGATGGACGGACTGTAGCAAACCGTCTCCAGGTAAGAACCAATGAGCATGATGGGAGCACAGGATCATCATACACACAGTCCTTTGCCTTTCAGACCTGGAAGGTTTCTGTGGCCCTGGGGATCTTAGAAGTGTTTTTAGAAGGAAGGCTTCAAATGCATTCCTGACTCCTTTTTTTGAGAGCAAACCACAATTACATGGGGAAAGTCTAGTGAAGGTATTTGACTGCCAGGCACTGCAGAGAAGATCGGCAGGAACACTTGTGTTTGTGTGGTTTTGGTTATTTAATCTGGAATGTCCTTTGACTCAACTACCCTGTCATCCTCTTTCCCAGCCTGCACAGAAGAATGGGGCTCTTGGGGGACTTCCATTTCCCCCACGCAAGAATTTTGCATCTGACATATATGAGGAGTAGGAACAGGACTGCAGCAATAAATAAATACCAACATGATTAAAAACAAATGTATGAAGCATTATTAATGATACTCTGGAGAAAATGGAAGCGTAGTATGCCAGAAACACTATCAGGAACTGAATGGATATCAAGGGCTACATAGCCTGATATTAAGGTAGCAGAAGGGGACAAGCAGTAATTTACTGTGCAAACAGCAACATCTGAACCTGCAGCTGGATAGTTTGGGTTTGATTAGTGGAGTTGTTTTTGAACTGGCAGGTCAGATCAGACTCAGGTCTATGCAGGTAACCTACCTCTGTCAACTGGAACTGCCATGTTTTGCCTTTTTTTCAATAATCAGCACACCCCCTGCCCTCCTTCCACCATGTTTTCTATACTCACAGCTCTTGGAGAAGTTTGACAACTTGCAGCCCATATGTCCTTGCTTTGAAGGTGTTTCTGGGAAGACAGCTGGATTGTCTGGATGCCCAGCAATGCAGTCTATTATGCAAGTAGGAGACAGAGAGTTTGGTGATACAGGGGGCTCTCTTTCCAGCATTTTATCCCATTTTTTCCACTCATATATTTGAAATGCAACCACCACATATGCAGTACTTTACTCCTGTGAGCTATTATCTGACAGCTCCTGTTCTGAGCACTTATGCAACTGTGTGTAGATGGAGAAGGAAACAAGTCGTTTGCATACAGAGCAAATATTTTGTCATCACCTGCTATTTATCCTAACGAGATTTTGCCAGACTCGTTAGAATGATTCCACGCTTCTTAATACCCACTGGGATTGCTTTATTATTTAATGGAGTCAACAGTTGGCATATGCTACAGTGTCTTTGTATTCAGGTCTCTTGAAACCTCTGAAGGCAGCTAAACAAAGGCAGTGAATAACTAGTTTTGTTTCCCTCTTTCTCCCAGGATGTCTTAGCGCTGACACCAGTAAGAATAATGGTTAAAGAGATCTCTTTATCATCCTACTCCCACCAGAGTCTGAAGGCAGTAGGAATCTCTTCGCTAGGGACTGGCTTGTCTCTTCATGGCTGAAAGCAAGGACCCTGAGGGTACCTGCTCTCTACAGAGGACTCTTGGGAATTTCTCCTTTTCTACTTTCCCTGCTGAATTTAAAAATCTTGGTTCTAAATTCAGTGGTGGTGGCTTTTGCTCCAGTGTTACTCTATCAAAAAGCTGCATAAACAACAAGAAAGTGTCCTAATAAGAAACTACAGAAGATTTGGGCATGGCCTGAATCCGCATGGCCTAAATCCACATGACCCTTTTTCTGTGTAAGCTTTCCACACAAGTTGGTGATCATTGTTGAGCTCACTTGGTTAGAACATAGTGCTAACAATGGGTGGGTTCAATCCCTGTACAGGCCATTCACTTAAGAGCTGGACTCAAAGATCCTTGTGGGTCCCTTCCAAGTCAGAATATGAAATTGGTGCCAGGAATTGCAGTAAAACGACCCAAAAATACAGAGAAGTGATTTTTCTTTAGTCTGTCAACTGTAATCTGAGGTGTTCCAATGGGATTAGCTGGATATAATTGGTTTGGGTGTTACTTATAACAACAGGGAAAAAAGAAAAATCCTGAAGTGTGATATTGAAGTTGACAGTGTCACTTTAAACAAATTCACTCTAGGTGATTTTTGCTTTGGTCTCCCTTTACAAACAGACCTTGCCAGAAGCCAGACTAAACACTATGTTAATCTTAGATCAGCCTTTAATTTTCCTACTTCATTTCCCTTCCCCTTTCCTTTCTATTTCCTTCTAAGACAGCAGTATTATGGACAATTTAAATCAGATATGTCCGCAGCTGAACAACAAAATCACCAACTGAGGACATGAGACTAGCAATAAACTCAACATAGTAATTATTTTCCTGTCACACAAGCAATTACAAAAACAAAGAAAGAACAACTGAGTGGTCTTATCCCGATATCAATCATTTAATTTTCTCAAGCTGTGTAATATTAAGCATGCTAATGCTACTACAGGGAACCCTGGCAACAATTAAGCATAGCTATGAAAAAGTCGCACTCGTTGCAGGCTTGAGCAAGGGGGATAACTCACTATTCATGCCAATAGTAATAATTATGTACAATGGAAATAGTGAAATTAAGGACAAATTAAAATTTTGGCACAAATTCACCCTTCCAGTGGTTTGTGTCTGGCCTGGTTCCTGCCAGGTTTGTGTGAATGTGATACACTTCACTTACTTGGTGTTCCTGCAAGACAACCTGTTGGTCAATGGTTGCCATAGGCTAACTGGGCATTGTAGCTTCCGTCTACAAGGTGAAGAATTAACTCAGCAAAAGGTTAACTCGTGAGCATTATGACTCACATGCTTTTCATTCACTCTGTGTGCTGAAACACTGTCATAGCTAACACAGGAAGAGCCAAGTTGGTTCTTTCAACTAAGCTGGGTGTTTTTGCCATTGGGCTGGTTTTAAACTTGAATCATCTGTTGTTCACTCCACAGACCGTGTACCTCTCTTTAGACCTTGAGATCTGGTTGCCAAAACATAGGTGCTGGTTGGTTTGAATAGCGTATCTATCATGTAGCTGCTTCTCCTAGATACTATTAATAACTCATTAGCTTCAAATCATACTTGCCAGTCCTGTGTGAATACCCAAAATACAGGACATCTCAAAAGAAAATTGATACCTATGTTTACGCAACAGAGTTGCACCTCAGCATTTGGCTCTTTGGGTGCTGCTGTCTGCACTGACTAGATTTCAAGGGATTTCATTGGGAGCTTAAGCTGCCTCATCCCTAGACACCAAGTGTATGCTACAATTTCTGAAACACTGCCCACTGGTGTTGTTCTGCAATAGTACGGTTGGCCTCCAGTTGCCTTCCAGGCAGGCATATGCCTCATGGAGATACTGGATCACATCTGCCAGCCCAGCCTGAATATCTCAGCTATGTCATGGCATCTCAGGTGGCTCTTGGTACTATGTGTGAACAACTTAACTGAGCTCATGGAATATATACCAACTGTTTTGAAACAAGGTGACCTTCCAGTGCTGGTATTAAGGTTTGTATCATGAATGATCGACAAGTCTGCTTATGAGAGTGAACTCAGACCTGTGTTTAATTGTGAACACAAACAAAACCCACAAAGATTCACCAAGAGAGGAGAAAGAAGATCAAACAGACACTGTGGGATGAGGTTTTCTTCTCCATGTTTTCATGATGGGTGCAGTAGCAGTTCCTCAGAAGAATTCTTGCTGTAAGAATCCTGTTGGATTCAGAGGAAGCACCAAATTTGAACCATATGTGGGGGCCCTGCACAATGCAATCCCATTTCAACTCCATTAATTTTAGTTTCAGTTTTTCCATGTTGTATCACTTAGATGTCTCTAGGCGAATTATTATCAAAGTCCTACACAAATTACCAAAAGGTTGAATTTTTCCTTTTCTGATTTATATCAAGGAAGAGAGTCCTGACTTAGACAGGTTAAGAAACTCCGCCTCAAACCTTCTGCTACTTCCACAAGACTTTAAAGAGAGTTCAAAATGTTCAAATGGTGTGCTTTTATTTCCATTTCCTGAGGAAAGCTGGAGTAATTGATGTTGCAGTATTTCTGACTATCCCCAAACCCTCTAGCCACTGAAGGGAAAGAGGGAGAAGAAGGATACATCATGGAAGTCAAATAATCAGACATTACCTTCAGGAAGGCATCATTAGTGAAAGAGAAATGGATTCTAATGGTCACTTGGTGTTATAGGAAGCAAGCACAGAAAATTCTGACACCTTAATTTTTTATTACTCTTTTCATTTTTATTTTCCTTTTATTTTTCCTAGTTTCCATTTAGATCTCCTCTTATGGAATACCATGCTTTTCATGATAAGCTAAAATCAAGGAAGCTAGAAAAATAAAAATTGCCAGTGGTACAAAACATGGGGGAAAAAAACAACAGAGCAAATGGAAATATTTTTCTTTTAAATTGGAATTTCTCTTATTTTTAAAATGAGCCTATCTAAAGTTTTGATGAGCACATGTTAAAGGTTGAATTTACTCATTTAATCAAACAATTTGAGTTATAATGAAAGAATATTTGTCATACTAAGCACTCTAAATTCACTTAGCAATTTTGAGGAAAGGTTAAAAAATCTGAGTTTGTTAAAATCATGGACTAAGCAGAATCTATGGGTCTGCTCAACTAGCTTTTGAAACAAAACTGTTTGCTTTGTTTTTTCAGCTCAAGCATCCTCCATATTATCTGTGTTATTGCAATAAGGATGTTTTGGTTCATCATCATCATCATAATGATGATAACAGTAAAAGCTGCTAGCCAGAGTGTGTTCTCCAGAAGAAAGCATACCATGGAACATATGGCATCCCAGACACTTGGGGCAGATGTGCAGGGAACCAGGCTGGGCCCCGCAGAGGTTATTAGCTTAAGCTCACTACTCTGCAAACACAACTCTACATCTCCTGAACTCTCTCTGACCTTAAAATCCTAATGCCACCTTCACATGACACTGCACCTGAACTGATAAACCACGTTGCACTGAGCCAGCTCAGGTCTCTGGACCCACGAGACAGTTAATCTGCAGTCCCGCTAAACTGACCATGGATATTTGACAGACAGATGAAGTTCAGCCTGCCATTTTATTCACTTTATGCTGAGAATATATCTAAGAGTTGAAGAACCAGGACAACTTTTTTCCCACTTTTGGACTCTGGGGTGAGAGGATCAGCTATATTCATCTAAAATCTTGAAAACCTATGTGACTAGATAGATTCAATTGCATCATTTCCACAAATGCATCCTTTTAAAATAAATGTATTTTAGGAATTCTGTCCTTTTTGCTTTTCATTTAGTTCCACTTACTGTGGAAGCAGAATCCAGCACAAATGGAATAATAACAAAAAAAAACCATGAGTGGATTATTCATCATTTCCCGCTTTAATAAAAATGATAAAAGTTACGTTTCCAAATAAATATATGACTGTTTAAATCAGGGGCCTCTCATGCTGTGTATCCTTCAGGGCCTCTTATGCTTCTGACTAACTTTAACAAAAAGAACTGAATGTAGTTTATAGCAGCCATACCTTATTTAAAAAATGCAATTTAGTATTTACCAAACAACAAAAATATATTCTCCTTAAAGAAAAAAAAAATAAGAATGCAAAACGATTAAAAAAGCTACTATAGACCAAGATTCCTTGCTTGATGGTTTAAAACATGCTCATGTTTATATGCCTTATTCTAAACCTATTCATTCTGAAAGCAATCTGCATAGGATCAGTCACAGGATTCCTTCATTACACTTTTTGCCTTATTCTGAGCCATGGATAGTCTTGTCAGTCTTGAATATCTCTATTACTCATCATTGTCAGCCTTATTCTTGTAGAAATCTATCTTCATCCAATGTGACATTTCAGGAAAGAAGGCTCCATACAGGCTCCTTATTGACCAACAAGTCAATACTCTACCTCCCAATTCAACTCCTTCTACACAACAGTAATAAAGGAGAGTCTCAAATGTGACTTTCCATTGCTATTCTTTCTGTTTTGTCCAGGGGAAAAAAAAAAACAAAGCAACTTCACATGAGATCATTCGCGCTTTCTTCCAGAAGAGTCATTTATCCTCCAACTAAAGCTTATTCTTATTATTTAATTGTTGCTTTATGCAAGCAGATTCTCTCAATATAACCAGTATCTGATCTTGCTCTACCCTGAACATGATAAAAGCTCTTGAGAAGGGCTGGTCCTGTCTCCATCTCAATCCTGCAAAGATCCTGGACATCTTCCAGTTCAGCATCTAGCTGGCATGCAAAATAAAAACAGTGCCTAGTGACAGTGATGAATGGTCTGCTCTTGGCTGTTGCCTGCATTCACTCTGATGGATATCCCTACAGTATTTGATTGCATAAACGGTGAAATCCTTTGGTCTACATTAAGGATGTTTGGTCAGCATTACAAGATCTAAATAATAATCTCTACAAAGGAAACTGGCAAACTTGTGCCCAGTGTAAGCAGACAGTATTCAAAGAAAGTCCACCTACCTGGTGAATGAACTCACCACTCTCTTAGGACTATGGAAATCATATAATTACGGAATTATTTGAAGTCAATTAATGATTACAAAATAAATAAAATTAATAGATACTTTTGGCAGCTACTTTACAGCCTACTTGTTATATAATTGAAATTATAAAAGCAATTAAAGGGCAATTATAATCAGCAAGTGAGAGAGTTGTGGAAAAATCAGATGTGAGCTGTGAATAATTCATTCTGTCTTAAATAGTCACATGTCTAGGTGGGTTCCTTCAACCAGAGATAAGCTGAACTGCAACGCAGCCCTCAACAAGAAGAGAAACCACCAGCTCTCCAATCCAGGTGAGTTTCAAGGATGAGGACACCTGGGAGACCCTCAGATGCAGCAGACAATAGAGTCCAGAGCTGCACTACGAGGACCATGTCTTCCCAGCAGTGGCCACAGCGTCCACAAAACCCATTTTCTCCCAGGCTAAACCCAGTTGTTCCCAACATACTCTTCCCCCATTTCTGTACCAGGTTGTCCCTTTCCAACCCCCTCCCACCATGCCATGGGGCAAGGAGGGCTCTTGAACCAGAACTCTCCCTCAAAGGCTGTGCTCTATTTGCAAACCCATTTGATGTCTATTGTAATGCGAGTCCATGCCCTAACAACTGTCTGAAGGCTAGGGAGATATTTTTTAGGAAAGGTGAACAAAGAAAGAAACAGCAACAAACTCTTCCCCTTTCTGCACGCAACACTTTTTCATCTGCTTATCATCAATATATTTTGTAGCCTCGAAAAGCAGCATGAAATAGATGCATCATTTCTGCATGTCAGGCCTGCCTCTGCAGCACAAGTTGCATGTTTGTCCTCACAGACAGCAGCATGGCAGTCCTACTGACAGAGGGAGGGGGCTGTGCCTAAACGAGGTCTGATGCAGGGACATCACCTTCCCTGAAGTGTCTGAAAAAAGCATCATGACCTACGCACATGCCCTTGAAAATGAGGGTAGGGGCAGAAAATTATGGTGAAAATGAGAGCAGAAGAAAGAATCTGAGCTTCAATTGAAGTTGGAGGGTTTTTTTCACACCCCGCACATCTCCTGTTATTTTGTCAATAGCTTGAGGCAGCCATTTTAATAAAAAACTAGGCAAAGTTTAGGGAAGACATAGAGAAAGATGTGCATGTGTGTGCATGCTTTTACTGGTGCCGTTGCTGACAAACTGAGGTTTGATAAAGTACATTTCTTGCTTGGGGGGACCTAACTGTACACCTTTCACCACTGCAGAAAGAAGATGAAAATAAGTCTACAAAGCCACAATAAAAACATGCTAATGTGTCAGGGGGCCTTTTTCGGCACTTCAGACTCTGAGAATCTGCCTGCAAACCCCTTCAGAAACCTCTACATTGAAGGTTCCCAGATGAGTTACCCCAGTTAACATCAGAATGGGTTAAGGATGAAAAAGTCCCAGCTGCAACCCCAGTTTAAATCTGCCTGTGTAATTTGGTCCTGGATGCTTATGCAGGTGTGTCAGGTATTTTTTTGTGCTTCTGGGCTTGGACCAGCCAAACACCTCTACTCTAAAAGGCTTGCACCTTGCCTTTCTCACCTTCTCCTTCACCTCACTGTTTTCTTTTCTGATCATTTCTCCAGCCCATCTCTTCAGGGTGTTCTTGTAGAGAGGAACATCTAATCCCTGGTTGCTGGGCCTTTTTTCCAGTAAAAAATCAGGAAGACTATGTGGAGCAAACTGTGATTAGAAAGCAGGCAACAAAACAAGAAGTCAGAGGCTTTCTGGGCAAAGTTTCTCCAGGGAGTTGCTAATAGACCCACTATGAAGTTGCTTTTCATTTAGAATCATAGAATCATTTAGGTTGGAAAGGACCTTTAAGGTCATTGAGTCTAACTTGATGCTCCAAATCCACCACCAAACCATATCCTCAAGCACCACATCTACAGTTTCTCCAAGCACCAGTGTGTGTGCCTCTGCTCTTGATAAACAGTAATCATGCTGTATTTTACTCCAGCCACAACCTAATTTTAGGGCTTTACTTGCCATTAACCCATAGCAGAGGTTCAAGGAGTGTGCACCCATCTCAGCACACATACAGGAATGGTGCATCCAGCACTCCAGTCCTGGAGCTACCTGCAGGCAGGAAATAATTAGGACCAGAAATTCTAAATTTTCTTTCCCACAGTAGAAGCAGAAACATTGCCCTACTGACACACAGTTCACTTCTGCCTCTGCAGGCAACATAAGGCTGGGACTGGTAAGTGCAGCCTGCATGGGACAAAGTGTCTTGATGGGTGATGCAGCTGGCATGACTTGGATACAGTCCTTCTTTTCAAAATCCGAAAAAAAAAAAAAAGACTTTGTTTTCCTTTGGCTCTTTACTTCTTTTTTGGCATTTGATAAAACACACGACATTATAGTCAGGAGAGCCTGCCTCTCCCACTGAGACTCTGACCAAGGAGTAGACAATAACAAGTAGCATTGATTTATTGCTGCAGAGGAGGTAGAGAAAGAGGAATGTAATAAATGCTGAGGAGATGAGAAATGCACCCATTCCCTCACCCCCTACACACTCACAGGCGCTCCAGAGAGAGAGGGGAGGTTATCTGCCATGAACCAGCACATTGCTGACATTCTAATGAAACAAGAGTCAAAGCAGGTAGGAGGTGGTGGAAATGCTGAGTTTGATGCCCATTTATCATCTTCAAATGCTGAACCCAAGTTGGTGAGGAATGTCAAGAGAAGGGCACTCTACCATTTATAAAAATATTTTGTAAGAAAGATAGAACCAGCTATTTCCTATGCATAATTAGAATAAATAAGCTTTATTCCAAAACAAATCAAACCCCTCCTTTGAAGGAATACTAATACGCTTGGCAGAACAAGCATATAAATGTTAAAAAATGCTAATTTAAAATTATATTTGATACTTTAATTCAGTTCCCATACATACATGTATTATGCAGACACAGTTTGGATTGTCTGATCAGACAGTATTTTCCCACACAGCTCCTTCCTTCAGCACACAAATTAGACCCACTTTGTGGCTATGGCAGCATCTCTACTTCATGTTATTCCAAAAGCTAGAAGTGAACGAGGAACAGGACTGTGGGGCAGAGGAAGGACAAAATTACATCCTCGGATGTAATCCTTTGTCCCAAAGAGCTGGGAAATATTGTTTAGTCAAGCTTTTCTTAGAAGGGTTCTAATTGTGTCCTTTTACTTTCTAGATGCCTGAGTTCCAAACCCAGTGGTTTGGTTTGCAGAAATGCTGAGCTCCCAGTCTCAGCTAAGACAGGCAGAGCAATGCTTCAGTGACTCACAGCATCATGTCATATAGTAAGTACTCTGAAAAATCAAGTCCTGATGAGTTCAAATTTGGCAGCTGCAGTGCTGATTTAGATGCTCATTTACCAAATGACAATATCATGATATCTCACCACAGAGAGATTCTGCTAAAATGAACAGGGGAGCTTTTGTTCTGCAAGTGCAAGCACTATAGAAAATCCCATGAAGGAAATATTTCAGGATTCAAAAAATGTGGTATAAATCAGGAATATACTGGAAAATAACAGACTGAATAGGTGCTTTCCAGCTGAGACATGTTCTTCTAGTGCACAATATGAGACTGAAGGACTTTGAATACATGAAGAAACCCCAAGTGCGTGTGTGCAATTAAAGACAAAATTAAAGGGAGTTAAGTACTGTTGCATGACATCCGCGTGACTTATCAGCAGGGTAAACACCACGATGTTGAGATTTGCCAAGGCAGCTAAAAGACCACACCTGTGGGGTGAGAGCCGGCTCTAACAATATGTGGGAGACAAAGTGTACTGTCATTCCTCTGCCCACAGTAGCCATCAATTCAAGTTGTTCCCATAGAGCCCAATTCAGTGTGTGCTTTGTTTTCCATTCTCTCATACAACTACCTGTTCATTCAGAGAGCACTGGAGAGTTTTAAAGGGTAAGTCATATCACTTTTTTACATATAAGTCCTTTCCCACAGCCTAAATCTTGGCCTTGAGGAACAGCTCTACATGAAACTTTCCTCCCCACTCTAGCCGAAATAATTCAGCTGGAGGCAAACACCTGGATTGGAAAACTTAATAGCAAATGGTCAAATTTTGGCAACAATGTAAGTAACTGGTAAATGAGAAATCTTAATAAAATGCAAAACTGTCAGAGCCACCTGTAAAAACCCTGAACTCTAGACAGCGTTGAACTGCCCTGGTGTCCTCAGTCTCAGACATATGTCCTGGACACGTGTTGCATATTTTCAGCCCAGAGCTGGGTACACACCAACCACCTATATAGCACTGTCACCCTCATTTCCACAAAAGGAAAACTGTCTGCAGGCTGCAACATGAGCCAGATGACTGTGGGACCAGGATCTCCCCAGCTCTGTTCCCTAAGTTGGATAGACATGGCCCCAAAGAAATACTCCTGGACCCTTGAGAGACCTACTGATGTTTCCCAGCAAGGATAGTGGTGAAGCCACAGACTTCTCATCCCCACAGGCAGGCAGGAGATGGTCCCTCACCCTGCCAGGGACATGCTGCTCTGACAGGTCCTCAGGGATACATGGTGGTGACCAACATGCTCAGCATGGTCTTGCTGCACTGTAGGCATGTTGTGCACTAGGCTCTGAAACCAGTGCCTTCAGCACACTGTGTTAAATGTTAATGTTAAATGGCAATAAGTGAAGATCTCCACCACAATTCTTTCTCCTTGCTGTGGGCCTTCTCTCTGGTCTTGAGCAAAACGCTAAATCCTCCTGGGAACCAGTCTCCTCAGTTAATAAACTCTGTGGTGGGGTGCAGCAAAGATTGGTTTATTAATGTTTGTGTAGCATGGGAAAGTCCTTGAGGGGAATGACCACGGGAGAACAGCATTGTTACTCTTATCTCCTCCAAGTTAGTATCTAACACATCTGCTTAGAGGCACTCAGTCCCATGTCTAGCCTTACTAGAAAGTATAGCAGAGTTTCTATGGCACAATAAAGCATTGGAAATAAACTGAGACAGGGATTTATAGCTGCACTTTCTTGCAATGTATTATAATAGCCAGCATTATTTAATCATAGAAACATGATCTGGCCAGAGCTAACTAGCTTTGCTCAGGTGTGCTTGTAAATTTAATTTTTCTTCTACCTTGTGGAGAAGTTGAATGCAGGCTAATGTGTGTGCTGGAAAAATAACAAATCATATTATGGTATAGAACAGGAAGCCTTTCAGTTGCACTATAAAACAGTACAATTCGGTGCTTGCAGTATTTATATGGTACCATTCAGAAATATATTTTAAAACTTTATACAAACAACTTGCATGCTACATTACAGCCAACATGTCAAATCCTATTAAAGAGAAGAAAGCCATTGTAAAAACAAGTTTCAATATACATTTAAACAAAGCATTCATTGGAAGCCCACTAACAATTGGACCTATATAGGTATTATTAATACAGGTCCTGATAGAAAACTGAATCCATGGCATAAAACATTTACCCATGATGCTCTCCATATAAACTCTGGTATAGTAGATGTTATTTAAAAAATAGTGCTCTGAAAGCCAGAATGGATGGGTCTGGATATTCTTTTCTGCTTGCATTATCCCAGCAACTGAAAAATGAAGAAAAGGAGTGAAAAGAAGGTGGAACAGAGGTGAAATATGTGACAAACTCAAATCCTTTGCCTTAGTCCACTCCCTGTATTTTCTCCCATGGTATCCAGAGTCTACAATGCTTGCTGCTTACTCCATTATGTTCTCTTACCCACCTACTGACCCATTTCCATTGATCGTATATGTAGCTTTAAGCATTTCTGCTCCCTGGGCACTGAGAGCTTTTACGAGGTAGCCGAGACATCAACTACTGTAATAGATCATGTGGTGGGAAGAAGCATGTTTTAAGCCATGCATCAGCTCTGGGGTCTGAAAGACCCTTCACCGTCACCTAATGGCACAGAGACCCCTGTTCAAGGGGACAGAAGGGTAGCTGCTGTTGTGGGGCTTTGACTGAGAGAGGCACAGGCTGTTTGGCTGCTGCATGTTGTAGGTTCTACATTTCTACCTAGGCAGTTCATTTGTGGTAGGAAACATGGGAAAAAGGCTAGAAAAAAAACACTATACTGTACTATCTGGTAGTACTATCAGCTGCGAGGACAAGAAAGGACAAAAACTGCCCTTGAAATCTCACCCTGACTTGGTTGTAGGAAGCCTTGCTGCTGCCTTCAGAAATATTTTTATAGTCCAAAATGACTAGAGCATATCTGTGTTGGATTTACCATAAAAACACAACAGTGTATGACAGAATAGTATGTCTAGCCCTAGTAATAGAAATGATCTAGCTTTTCATCAGCTATGAAATTGGGGAATAGTATACAAATATTAAGTATTACTGACTTTTTTCAGATGCACCTTATGAATAAAACTCTGGATGCTGGTTCATTTGGGTTCCTGGTAAACCTGCTTATCTCTGAATTGTAATGCCAAGTTAATACAATAAAGAAATGTATAACTTGTGTTTCTCAGTGGTTGTTTAGCAGTTTGATAGTTTGCCAGCAATACTTTGCCGTTCACTACCCACTGGCATTATCTTAAAACTAATACCAACAGATAGTTGTTCCAGAGAGCTTAACTGAAATGTGCAATACTGGGAGCCACAGCCAACACAGCAGTTCCTGCTTCATGTGCATTTATATTTACGCAAGAAGCGATGCTTACTGTGCAGAAGACCACACAGAACTCTGGTGCTCTCCAAGATTACTCACCTACTCTCACTCTGCTACGCAACGCTAACATTTACATATATCCTTTATCTACATGTATATCCAGACTCATCCTCTCTAACTTTGAGCTTTTGGGCTGTGATTCCTAAATTACAGGCTGTCTTTGCTTTAAGCTCTTCCTATAGTCAGAGCAGGGGAACATGCACCTCATGAAAACACCTCTGCTCTTTGGTGGGCTGAGTCATTGCCAGTAGGCTGCACCCCCTTCCCATCCCTCCATTGACTGGAGAAGGAGCCCCAGGCAGGCCTGGCAAGCCTGCTGTGTTCATGTCCCAACCAGCCCTCCCTGCTGCTGCCAGTGGGCTGAGAGGAGACATTGCAAGGTGTGAAAGCCTTACCGACACTTGTCGGGGGTGACTCAATTCCTGGCTTGGACAATTCAGTTAAATAAATAAATTTACACAGCCAAGCCCATGAGGACTTAGGTGGCAGCCCTGCTCTGAGTTGGAGAGGTGCCCCGCCACACCCCAGAGGCTGCAATCAGGCTTTCTCAGCCTGCAATGGTTGCTGTGGCTGCAGTGTCTGAACCACCCTTACAGCGCAAGTCAGAGAGACCCCATCCCCATGCAGGGCTGTCCCCAGGCCATTTCCACAGAGAGCCCTCATTTTCCTCTTCTGTAACTGTGCTTTGCCTTTGCTTGTTTCCAGTGTTCGTTCCCAAGTGCTTACCACCTCCCTGCTGCCTGTTTCCGCAGCTGCTGCCTCACACATGCTTCCTCTGCTGTGCTCTGGGTACACCCTCTCCCTCGAGCATTTCTCTCCCACATTGCTGCTGCTCTTTCCCACCAAGCACAATTTCACCCCTGAGTTTCAGACAGCACTACAGACATTCACCAGACTCCAATTCTTTGGGGTCATGTCCTGCAGAAAGCATTCACTGCCCCCAGGGATCTCAAGTCCCTTACCCAGTCATGGGGAAGATGAGAATTAATCATAGAGCTGCAACACTGGCTTTTGGCTACAGCCACAAACCAGACCTTGGTAGAGGAAAGAGACTGGAGCAGCCCAAGGGTGTTACAGATATTTTCAGGGAGTAATGGCTCCCCAGTGCATTGGTATGTGGAGTTACCTTCCCTAAGCCTATTAAACATCTGATCGTCCCTGTTCCCTCATACTATGTCTCTTGGGTGTGAGGTAGAAATCATCTTCTTTAAATGTCTCTAAAACCAGTAACTTGTAGGCTGAAATTGTCTGCTTGTCACCCTAGAGTTACAGCCTGGGACTAAGGGGATGGTTTCTCATGTAGGTGTTCTTGGCAGGAGCCATATGATCCCAAAATGACAGTCAGTTTTTGGGGTGACATGGCAAGTGTGCTGGTCCACAGGCTGCAGGATACTACAGACATGTCACAGCCTGGTACCCTGGCCCTGGGATGTAAAAGGTCCTTTTCCACATCAACAGCAAACCAAGCCAGGCACTTTCCACCACAATCTTTGCCTTTCATATCTACCATCAAGTCTAGAGCAAATCAGATGCTCTATGGGCACTCTCCTGTCCACATTAGGGCTAAGCTTATGGTCTTAGCATTATTTCACTCTTCTAACCTGGCCAAAAAATGAAGAGCAGGATTTCTGACTTCTAGTCTGAAGAGACTAGAGGCAGACTTTTCATCTTTTCTGAAGAGTTGGCTACTGTAACTAAACATCCCAATGGAGTTACTGAAGTCACAGAGAAGGAACTCTAGGCTCAAAGGTTTGAAGAACATTGCTCTTGGGACTAAAAAGAGTCTGCATGGCCTATTAATAGATTTGGTCGCGGCCCAGTGCAGCTGTACGCCCACTGTTCAGGACACTATGTCCTAATGGCATTTAGTTGGCTGATTACATCCTCAACTCTTATTTTTTCCCCGCTATGTTACTGCTTCAGTTCCCTCTTGCTGTTTCAAGTTGCTGATTGACCCAGAGCTGTGGATAGAGGAAAGAAATGTATTTATATTACAGCATAACTAGTCTATATTGCCAAGTTAAAAGTACGTAATTGAGCAGGGCTGCAGATGAAGGGCAGGTGTATTTCACAGCTGCTTCATCTCCATTGCTCTGCTCCCATGAGGAGCAAAGCAGTGTATGTGGATGGGTTGAGGAGTGGGAAGAAGCAGGTCAAAGGAACTGTTTGTGTGGCATGCCAATGAAGGACAGCCAGTTCTGGCACCTGCATGCCAACCTCAATCTGTCAGAGCCTGAATAAAAAAACCCAAAACAGAACAATTGCTGCTTTAGCAGTGCTAATGTCTATGCATAATGACACCTCTGCAGAGAAAAAGTTTCTCTCTGATTACTGATGAAACCAGATCAGTGTGGTTACTAGTCCAAAATATGGCATGACATGGAAGACCCTCATTATCCAGATTTTCAAAAATAGGTGTTGTCCTCCCTTGCCTCCAAACTAGCTTTCTAAGCTTGGAAGGTCTCTCTATGCCCTCAAAGGCCAGGCTCATCTAGCTCATGCAGAGTGCATTGATGATCCCAGTGTGACCCCCACAGAGCTGTGTAGCTCAGGCTGGAGTGGCTTGGTCATTGGTGGTAAACAGAGGGTAAATCCAGCCTTGCGAGCAGGCTTGGGTACACAATTCATGGACAAGGTAGGCCAATGGTTTGTGCTTTTTGGGGTCCACTCTTTGCACAGTAATGAGAATGTGTTCCAGTTCAGAGGAGCAGCCAGGATGACACAGAGTGATGTCCTGTGAGCTGTGTCTGGGTCATGTTTAGTGCTGCAGGTTCTGTAATTTTCCTTGGTGCATCAGAACCTCTTTGCAAGAATCTCTGACTCAGGTATCACCCTTACTGTCAAAGCCCTTGTACTGCATGTTATCCTTAGGAAAACAGAGGTTTGCTTTGATCCCAAAATGGAGATACTTGAATCCACACACCTAGAGTCTTCTCTGTGCCCATGGTGTGAAAAGCTTCAGAGCTGCAGCATCCAGCAGTTACCTTCTTAACCACTTCTTCGATGTGTTGACTAGGATCATAGCATCAGATTAAGGTGAAATTTTGAAAAGCAGCTCCAAGCTCCTCTTGCATCTTCTGAGCTGAAGGAATAGGTAGAGCAAGAGAGTCATGGAAGCTGCAGTGGCAGCAGAAATTCATGGTGCTGCTGAGGTCTTGCAGTAACAGAAGCACCAATGTGCACAGCAAGGATCTGGCTCTGGCACACTACTGTTAACAAAGCAAGGAGGCACAGAGTAGAGCTCTCTGACAAGTTACTGGCAGGGGAGCCAGGATGTGACAACATGGTGAGTTAGCCCCACTGTGATAACTCCATAGATGCATGCTCCTGCCCTAAGATAAACGTAAGTTTGTCAGCGAGCGCACATGGGATAAGCTGCCTCACATTTTCCATGGAGTAAGAGTTAGGAGACCCAGCAGTCATGCTGGGAGTTGTTGTTGTTTTATAAGGTCACACCCAAGTTTGCCACAAGGTCACTTTTTCACATTACAAGCCCACATAGGGGAGAAGAGCCAACTCAAATTGACTGAAGAATGCAAATAGAGTGTCTCAGCCTGGGCGTCCTCATAGTCACCTCAGCGTAACCCCGTGGGTGAAGAGTGGATGAGAAATGAAAAGGGAAAGGCAGAGAGAGAGAAAGTCTCCTGTGAAGTAGGAAGGGGAAAACATTTGTTGCATGGGGGCTTTTTTTTAAGACAACTATTTTTAAAATACAGCTCTGCAGCATGAGATAAATATGCTGTTGTTCCTGTGGGTTATTTACAAGTGACTCATTAAATATTTCAATAGCAATGTATTGTTCTGGAGATGGAAGGCTTGACAGTGAAAGAGAGACATTGCTAAAAATTAGGAGCGGGCGGCAGCGTGTCTGAAAATTCTGCTCTGCAACTCAGTAGGCATCTGCAAATTTAGCTGTATGTTCTTAAAAGTTTGGCTTTATTTACTGGTGTAATTTGGCGGTGGACTCTTGATTTCCGCTGAAGTAGACCAGCTTATACCGGAAGAAAGAATGAAATTCATTACATGTGTTTAAAAAAAAAAAAAAACAACAGAAAGAAATTGTAGTTTTGATGTGAAAAATGTCTTTTTATGACCTTTAAGAAATACTGTACCACTGTACCTCCTTGTAATTCCTGTACCTAGACCACATTTTGTATTTCAAGTATAGTATGAGGTTTGGAAAGACAAAGTTCAGAGACTTTAAGAAGTGGTGAATTCATCATATCCCCTTAGGGCTAATTTCAGTGCTTAATGGATTGCTGTTAAGATGTGCACCTTATTGCTAGCTGACACACAGCTAGCTGCAGCCTACAGCTGTGGAGTCTTACATGTTGCCTAGTAGATTAAGGAGTCTCTACAATAAAAATCTGTGCAAAAAATTTGCTTGTTACAGAATAAATATTGGGTGAGGCATATCAAATTGCAGGTTTATAGGTCACCAAAAGGTTTTTGGATAATTTTGTGCTGGTTGCTTGTAACAAATGCTGACACCACATTTAGAAAAGAATGATAGTTCTTCTTCTCAGTAATTAGGGGAGCCTGAAGGGCCTGAATATGATTACAGTTTCAGACAGACTGTATGCCTTAAATTTGGAGGGTAGTTTCCAGCACTATATTTTTGTTGAGTGGTTCTTCTGGGTTTCTTATCTTCTTTGCCAGGTGACTCACTTCCAGTGAAAAGTACAATTGTCACAAAGAGCTCAAGAAGAATAAACAAAAAGCACAGGCTTGTACTCCTCTCCCTGAAGTGAGCTAAAATCGCCGCCTTCGCCTAGTCAGCGTTCGGACACATTTGGAACATATTCACTCCTCACGCTCTTCATTCTTCTTGCAAATAATACATAATTATGGAGACGTAGCTCCAAGTGGAAAAGGCTGCATACACAACCTATCTACATACAGACAACAATACGTTTTACATGCCTGCTTTAGAGATATTTAACAAGTTAATTTCTTTTTATTTGACTTGAGGTTTGTCCCAGCATGCTGGGCTCTAAATTGCTGCCTTACAGATGTTTCCAAGAGCATTGTGTTTTTTATTATTGTTGTTTTCTGAATCTTCTCCAGTTTACAGATGTCTCGTTTGTACCAAGGCACCCCTTTGTCAAACTGCCACATAAGGAAAACCAGTAACGAGGTAGTTGCTGTGCAACATGACAGCTTACGATTCCTGATGCAGGGAAGGGGAAAACCAAAGAATAAGATATGGGACAATGAGCATGTGAAGCCTCCAACAGCTAGAAAGAATTATAGAATGGTTTGGGTTGGAAGGGACCTTAAAGACCATCTTGTTCCAACCCCACTGCCTTGGGCAGGGACACCTTCTGCTAGACCAGGCTCCCCAGGGCCCCATCCAACCTGGCCTTGAACATTTCCAGGGATGGGACAACCACAACTTCTCTGGGCAACCTGTACCAGTGCCTCATCACCCGGAGTGAAGAATTTCTTCCTGATATCTAATCTAAACCCACTCTTTCAATTTAAAGCCATTATGCCTTGTTCTGTCACTACATGCCCTTGTAAAAAGTCCCCCTTCAGCTCTCTTGTAGCCCCCTTTAGGTACTGGAAGGCTGCTAGATCTCCCTGGAGCTTCTCAGGTTGTTTCACCTTGTCTTCATAGATAGGTGCTCCAGCCCACCGATTATATCCATGGCCCTCTTCTGGACTCATGCCAGCAGATCCACACCTTTCTTATGTTGGGACCTGGATACAGCACTCCAGGTGGGATCTCAGGAAAGCAGAGTAGAGGACCAGAGTCATCTCTCTTGAACTGCTGACCATACTTCTTTTGATGCAGCCCAAGACATGGTTGGCTCTCTGGGCTGCATCTGCTCTCAAGCACACATTGTTTGCTCATGTCCAGCTTTTCATCAACCAACATCCCTAGGTCTTTCTCCTTGCAAAGAAGAGGTACCTCGTAATCTACCTGTCTCCTTCAAATGGGACACAGGATGAGTTCTCCGCCTCATGGGGAGGAAACTGGGTTCTGCTCCCCTACCATCTCAGGAGCATTTTTCCTGTCCTCAGAGCAGTCTTAAGCACCACAGTCTGAATTTGGAGCTGATGCCTTTGTGTCATGCTAACTTACCTCTGGGTGAGAAAGCAAGGCTCACAGAGTTGCCAAGAGACAGTGACCAAGCCAGGAAGTGGCTGTGCAATAGGAGGGGAGTCCCTGCCCTGGGAAAAGAGGAGTGCCAGGGATGACTCATATATGTTGCATCACTAGGTAAAGAAAATAAATAACGTGTAAAGCAAGGAAGGGAGTTGGTTAGGCTTATGCTTTGGCATGCTGCCTAAGGTTTTGCGGATGCACCACAGGGCATTTTTGAACCTGAACCTCTTCTTACCCCTAAAATTGGGACAAGGTACCTTTCTCCCACACAGCAAAACAAGGCTCAAGTGGGATCACTTCCGCTAAGTGCATGCAGCCCAGGAAGTGCCTACAAGACATTCCCAGTGGCAAGAAATTGAGCAAATGGAGTGGGAGACCCGCATGGATGAACAAGGAACTCCCCTGACAAAACCTAGACTTAAGCAGGAGATACATGAGGTGGAAGCAGGAACAGGCCCCCTGGGATGAATCAAGGGATGGGTTCAGAGTATGCAGAAATGCAACAAGGAAGGCCAAGGCCCATTTGGAAGGAAATCTGACTAAGGATGTTTAGGATAACAAGAAGGTCTTCTTCAAATACATCAATAACAAGAGGAATACTAAGGAAAATGTGGGCCCCCTGCTGAAAGGAACAGAGGTTGCAGAGAAGTCTGAGATGTTGCACCTGTTCTTGTTTCAGTCTTCACTGCCAAGGTCAGCCCTTGGGGATTGCTGACCCAGGAGACTAGGGAGAAGGTCTGGTCCCTTCCAACCTTACCTGTTCTGTGATTCTGCTGCACTTCTGGTATTCGCTCAGGCAGGATGAGCTGTTCCACCCAGAAAGGTCATTCCAGGGGATCACTATAAGATATGCTCCATAGCAGGTAAATGGCCAGGTAGCAATTCTGGTAGTCATGTCCTCAGATACCTTATTGGTGATGTATTTTTGAAATGAAAGTCTAATTAAGTGTTAAGAACACCTGTTAGGTCTTTTGGCCTGACAAACATACCTCCCTGGTTGCATACTGATCTTCTACTGGAAGACACAAGAGTAAGGAAAAGAGAAGGCAATCCTGTGAGGGTTGCCTCAAAATTTAATCTTTTCTAAACATTACCAAAAGTATGACCACCTGCCAGCCTTTTATATGAAGAAAAATCTTGGTCAGGACGGGAAACTAGCCTATGTAAAATGGCATCCTTAAGCATGCAATTTTTCGTGAAGATTGGTATTCCGTGCCTATGAGAATAAACCAGAAAATATGTTATTAACTGAGCTCTTTGCAGCCAGCCAGGTGTGGGAGGAAGAATGTATCAGCACAGCGGGGAGTCTGCAATAGTGCCATGCCTGTTCTGTTGGATGGTCCCTAGTGTGCACACCTAACCAGGTAGTGTTAGCATTTGCACAGTGGACATGCAAGGGAGGCAGTGTTAATTAACCCTGTTATTCTCTACCATAGGCAGAGATGTCTATTAGCTCTGCCTCTGTTTAAACAGAGGAAGCTCAATAAATGTACAAATAGAAAAATCTCTCCTGAAGATAAACAGGAGAGACACCAGCAAGGGGCATGTAAAACATCTGAAGAATTACTCCCTCGGGAGAAGAGAACTTGTGATGACGCACTACTGAAGATTACAGTGCAGGATGGTTTTTTAAGGCTTTTGAATTCCTTGCTGCCTTCCTGACCTTTTATGAACAGATCAGGGCCTTCTTTGAAAGCACCAGGGGAGAATGCGTATTTCCTCATTGTCTTTCTGCTAGCAGCTTTTAAGAGCAGGCTTCTCACACTTGTGCTAAGTGGCATTTAATGACATGTCAACAATGGCACCCGATTAAAGGGGGAGATAACCCATTAAGTGGTGTTGTTTCAGAAGGATAACCTGCAATTTGGAAGCAATACGCTGTTTTAAAAATAGGGTACATTTGTTTACAAGTCATGTCAGGTAAATAAAGTCCTAGTCTCTTAGACGACCAGAACATTCACAACAGATCTTACCTGGCTTATCTAATTTCTTTGCTACTGTGTCTGTGTAATTAGGCAGAGAAACAATCATGCCCAGAGAAAGATTTGTGACTCATCAAACCCCATGTTTCTCTGTATTTCTTTTTCCCTCAGAGGCTGCAGAATTCTGAGTGTAACAGTGCTCGAGACACTGACATTTGTTTTCAGTGCCCAAGTCAGCTCATGATCTCCATCAGAAACTCCTGATGGATGGGATTGCACGCTCTTGTGTTTGGTTTCCAGAGGAAAAGGGCAGGATGAAATTATGGCATACTACTTCTCACATGTGAGAGACTAAGCTCGTTTTTTCCATCAGTGAAAAAAGGACCACCAGTATATTTTCAGAGGAACTGTGTACTCCTGTTCCTTCCCTTCTTGTACAGAGGTGTTCACCCTATACCACATCCTGCCGGATGACAAAGGTATAACCTGAAGGGAATGCTGATGGCATTTCTGTAGGTATGTGATAACCCAAGATTACTAGTAAGCTTAAGATAACTGGGGTTTAAGCCCCATCCTGCTGAAGTACTGAGGAAAGTTTACTCATGGCTCATTATGGAAAGTGTAAGCATAACTTCTCCCTTAACAGTCACAAGATTGGAATCACTGTCAGCAGAACGAAAACTTATTGTTTAAGGTAATGGATTACACCACCAAACGAAGGGGACAAATCAGGTGCAGGAAGAGGTTGAACCATCCTGTGACACCCTTCTTCCCTCCTTGTTCATCAGGGTGTACACCCACATAGATGAAGGGAAATGTGTGTGTGGACATGGTGGGGAAAGTGGACATGCTGTTCATGAGATGGTGTTCTTAGGTCAGTAACATAAATACTGCTCGGCTCCCTGTGATGTTTCAGCTGACCCAGACATCACTACTTCTACCACATCTCTTGGGAGCTGCCCTTGCAGCCTGCTAGTGTTATAAAGGGGATTCAGTTTATGCTTTGCTTTGTTCAGTTTAATCTGATTGCTTTAGCCATTAAAGTCCTTTAACCACACTAAACAATTCCTCTTCCTCACTGGAGTTTACACCCATCAAATACTTGTAGATATCATGCTTCCTTTAGTCACTGTTTAGCCAAGAAATACAAGTCTAATCCAACTTTTGCTGGTGTAACGCTGAACATGGGAGGAATAAAGCCTGCCTAATGGAGAACATAAGGCAGGCTACTTCAGCATAAAGCTTTTTAAGAACTTCCCTCTGGCAGATAATTTAGAGCTGGCCTCAAAAGAGGCATTACTAGCCAGGAGGAGGGCAAGTCAAGAGGAGCTAAAAGATGATCTGATTTAGGGCTTTGCTAGTTAGGTTTTAGTGGTTGGGATGATATAGGACAGATTCAAGTATTCCTCAAAGCTGAGCTCTCTCCAGACCACTGTTGGGAGTGGGTTAACCATCTGCTAACTATGGTGCCGCACTGCCTGGAAAAGTGCAAGTTGGACTGTCTCCATAATTTGTAGTATGAATAGTATGAGATATTGTTCAGAGTCATACCCTGACCGTTTTCAGTTTACTAGTATACACACAGTCTCTATCTGGTTTAAGGTTGCCCTAACTGAGTGGAGGGCTCACAGAAGACCTGTGGTGGACACAACACTCAGCCTTGCTCTTGTGGGGTGCTCTCTTTGGGCACACCTACCCCTGTGAGCTCTGGGGCTTGGAGTTTGGAGCATTGGTCTGGAAGATCTTAGTCTGGAAGATCTCTGTCACTGAGTTCATGTGCTCATAGAACATATCACTTTAATTTCTCTTCCATATTATCACCCCACCTTTTGTCTTTTTTTTGGTTGGATTTTTTTTTTTGGGGGGGGTGGGTTGTTTGTTTGTGGGGTTCTGGGGGTTTTTTGGTTTTTTTGGACTTCCAGCACCTGTGTGCTCCTAATGCATTTAAAATGATCAGTCTCTGAATATCCAGGATTAATTTTTGGGATAGTAGGAACAGCACAAATCTTCAGAAACTGCAGACAGGAGAGACAGGATTAACTGGTTCCAGGACAGTCTGGAGCAGTGTAGGAGAATCCCTTTTCACCAGGTTGCAGCAAAACTTTGACCATGTGCATCAGTGCTCTGGCATTTCTTGCTAGGAAAAATTAAGTCTAACTGAACTTGTCATATTTGAGCTTCCCCACCCACTGAGGTACACAGTCATCAGCACACTCAAAGTAAATACCTGCTCCCTTCCTACATAGCATACCTTTCTTCCTTTGCCAGGATACCACTGGGACCAGCTTGGTCCTGGTTTGTGCAATGGACTTTCTAGATGGGTGCAGCAGTTAGGCCTGCACAACTCCTGGGCCATCTGTCCTACTTGCAGCAACCTAGACCTATAGTGCTGCTGCGATTTCCAGCAGCAACAGATTTCTCCTCTGGTCTTCTACCATGGAAATCAGTGCTTCCAGCAGCAAACTAGAGAGTGTGAATAAGCCAACTATCTTCCTTGCAGTGTCTCTCATGAGCATGGTTTATGGGCATAACGTCATATTTCAAGATGCACAGAGTGCTGTCTTAGTGCTGGAGGGCTTTGTAGAGCAGCCAGGCTTGGTCTATCATCCATAGTGCCTACTAGAAGCAAAGCCTGGAGTGAACTATGTTCATAGCTGTACCGGAAGTTTATTTCAGAGGAAACTAGCTTGCTCCTTCCGAAGACAACCCCAGGTCATCTGTTAGTAGTGCAAAGTGAACGACTGGAGGGACCACGACTAAGGGTGGTACTGAAGACCCACCTTTCCCAAAACCATTACAGGTATCCCTTGAGAGGCACCTGACAATGTGAAAATATTCAAACTCTGAATTCCATGGCATGCCTCTGTGTATCTCAGCCCCTTTTCAGATAACACTTCAACAGCCAAGCTAGGCATGATGAGTTTCTCTGAGTAAAGAGAAGTTGACTATGCCCAGGGCAGCTGTTCATGTAGGTTCCAACCTTTATTTCTTCTGGAGAGGTGAGTCATCAATGTCTGTACTTTGTAGTGAGTCTTCAGACATGCTCCTTGGACTCTTGCACAAAGAGACCCTTACCCCAACCAAGCTTAACAAGGAAGGAACAAAGGACACAGAAGTCCCTCCTCTTATAAGCCCAGGGAGGAAGATACTTTGACAGAAATGAAATGAAGTGACCAAGGCTTCCTTTTACCCCACTCCTCATCAGCTACTGGTTTAGGTCAGTGGTACCAACTAGGTTTGGAAAAGCACAGGTATGGCTCTAATTTTGTACCGAGTGGTATTCATGTCTCCTGTGGGCCTGGCCTTTTATATCCACCACATTCTTTCCTTGGCTGGTTTGGGCAGTTCAGTCCCAAAAAGCTATCACTTGTGTTTGGCTTGTTTTTGGCCCTATACAGTCAAGCTGTTTATTACAGAGGACTTCATATTTGTCTCAAATGGCTCCATATTTGTCTGAATATTCTTTTCCCTTCATGCTCCTTAATAGTTTCCCCAAATGTTTTCCTGACTTGTATTTTTTTGGGCATGACTGTGTTAGGAATAGGAAGAAAGAGGAATACTTTGTTCTGACTACAGATGTACTGGCTTATCCAGAACTAATTTTGGTAGGAGTCTGCCAACACAAGATATCTGAGCCAGCACTTTTCATGCCGTCTGCTGATTTTTCTCCAGAGTGTCATTTTTCTAGGCAGTGTGGTGGATGTGTTTCCCCTACCCAGAGGGCATACACAGGTTTGCAGTACAAAGGGGAGAGAGAAGGTGCCTTTATTGTACCAGTCCTCTTCCTGCAGAGTGAGGGAAGAGTCATTTTTTCTCTTGTTTTTATTCAAACAAATATTCCTAGAAACTTTTGAGGCATTCGTCTTGTTTGTAACCACATTGTACACACTGGAGAGCTCCTATTAATCCATTAGGCTTAAACGATAAAAGCAGAAAATAACATCGTAAGACAGAAATGAAAAAGAGGCTGGCTATTATGGGTTAGATCTATATTTAGCACCTTGGACTCAAAAGCAGCATAGAATCATGGAAATTAAAAACAGACTAGAGCATCCACTCCATATAAATGCAAGGGGTAATGCAGAAGGCAGAACAAACTGTTTTTGTTTTTTCCAGAATCCCTCTAACCCAGAGGTAGCCAGGGGTGGGTGCAAAAGGAATAGTAAGCAGTAAGTCCAAATTGAAGAGAGACCTCAGGAGGCAAAGAGAGATCAAAGATGATCCCTTTATTTGTGTGTGTAGGGAGGGACACCTAGGACATAGCAGCCTTGCTTACTGCTCTGGTTCCTAGGCATATGGTGAGCAAATAACATGTTATTAATAACTCACAATAACTAGTCTATTATCATGTATTCATATCAAACAATGCTGAGGAAGGAACTGTGCAAATTAAAAGCACAATATTCTTTAATTACAATAATAATATGAGGACACTCTGCCTTCCTTACATAATATAACAGCAAAGGTAATACAAGAAACTCATAATCTGTTCAGCTCCTTGCATGTCATAATCTCCAGAAGCCTCTACCTAAAAGAAATGTGTCAAAAAAACTGTCTCCTTTTGCAGCACACTAAGACCTACAGAGTCCCAGCCCTGTGCTGGAGACAGACTCAGGCACTCTGCCAAGCCCATCGCTGAAGGATCAGGAGTCAACTGTGTGTTGTGTAGGTGGGGCTTTGGGGCTGCCCTGTCGTTCTTGCTCGCAGTAAAAAGCTTTTCCTCTACCTGTTCAGCAACTGGTAAGCTGGAGAAATCAGATTCCGCCAGTGCCTTGGAGGTTTCTCCACTGCATGAGTCCTGAAGGTTTACCTCTCCGCACAGCTCAAAGAGCAATAAGTGGAGGCTCTTGCACAGGATACTGTTCCCTCACTTGCTACAGTTGTCTTAGCTCTCCACTGACCAGAGCCAATGCAATATCTATGTAGAAGAATGAGCAGAGTAATCAGAGCAGACAAAGCTATTCAAAATTAGCATTTTTAAAGAGTTTGAAATCACCAAAGAGCCATGAAAAAGTAAATTGGACTTGGACAAAATGAAGAAAATAGTCCAAGCCTGAAATAAAGCCCAGAGTTGTATTTTTGCTAGTTTCACTAAGTAGAATAAATTCCTCCTATTAATTATGAGCATTCTATTTCTCTGTCTGACTTTAATGATGCTCCCTTTGCCTAGGACAAGCACAGTCCTCTCCCTTCTCACTCCCCTTCCAGAAGTTTATCCCGATAACTACCATCACAGTGCAATGCAGTTATGCCTGCATAAAGGGAATGGGCTTGATCTGGGCTTGTACAAGAAATCTTACTTACTGAAAGTTCTTAAAGCCTGTACAAATGGAGGAAAGAAAGAAAAAACTCCTGCAAGTGGCAATGCTTGAACTCAAGGATGATCATTGAGCTTTAGCTGCGCATTGTACTTTGCGAAGTTCTTCCACTGTTTCCCACCGTTTAATTAGAAAATTTTAAGTATGAAGCAATTTGAGCTGCTCTATATTTAAGTCTGAAAATTACAAGGAAGTAAACATGCTTCTGGGATGACCTATTACTATTTAAAACAGGGAAGGGAATGGAAAGCAAAGTTTATACACCCTTGGGATGCAGACAAACATCTAGGGCAATAATAATGGCATCTACTGATGGTTTGGGGTCATAGTCTGTGAATTGCTTGTCTGTACAAAAAGAGTTCCTAGAGACAAGGCTTCATGTGCACCTCAGGGTGGATTTCCTGGCAGAGAGCATATGAAAAGGCTGGTTGTGGCCACATGTGGTTTGCCCCATATTAATATATATGTATATACATAAAATTACCATTTGTTGAAGGGAAAAAAAAAGCAATCTTCTTCCCATCAACTGACGCACAGGTGACATTGTGCCTGTGTACAACAGTCTGCATTAATTACCCTTCCCTGAATGGCATGCACTTTCTTCAGCATACAGGTGCATGTACTAAAAAGGCACCTGTTTAGACAGTTCCCACTCTTTTTCCCAGGTAAAGTAGCATTTCTTCCAGCAGCTCCTTCATTCTTTCCCTAGCACTCACCACATCCTCCCTGTTGCTGCCTGACATCCCTCCAGGAGCCATAGCCTGATGGAGATTCCCCTGCGATCACTTCTGCTGAAGCAAAGACTCAAAAAAGTTGAAAGGTTTGGGGTAACCTTTCCCAGTGTGGTGCCTGATGCTACACAGCTCAGGCTGTGGGGTCTCATGAGACAGAGTCCACAGCAATAGGATGAGATGAAGATTTTTCTTACTCTCTCACCTTTTCTCCCCTCATCATCCAGGTTTCTTCTTCTCTGTCAGCTTTGTTAACACCAGGGCCAGACTGGAGAATTGATCCAGATTAAAAAAGAAGAAGGAGGGGGAAGGGTTTTGGCAGATGTTCTTTGAGCCAGATCAGTTCCTCAGTTCAATTCCTAGTGCTGTGCAAATTGTGCCTGGGAACTGGGGGACTGTCGTGCCATGCACAGGGACAAGGGCAAGGACATACATTATGTGTCAGGAACACCCTGTGTCAGCATGGATACTGGAGATTTTATCTCATGAAGTGACATTATAGATTTAGACACCAGTGCAAGAGTTGATAGTGATTGCTTGTATGTGCCTTTGGCTCCCATAAATTAGATTTAAGCAATGTGGTTTTAAACAGCTAATTTAAGGACCACTTTGAAGAAAAATAAAATCTTTTATATTCTGCTTCTTTAGAATATACTCTTCACCTTCTGATGTAGATAGTCGGTGTAAATGGGGTTGATCTGTTTTTCATAGCAAATAAGGGTTAGTGATTAACAAAAAATACAAATTTATCACTTGTTACAAAAAATATAGGAAGAGATTTGAAAAATACCAGCTGAATTACATTCCATACCTCAGGTATGTCAAGGTAGCAGGCTGGAGTCACTTTTCTCCAGTCTCATTCCTTTATGAACAAAAGTCTTCCAACAGTACTTCTAGAAGAATAACCTGTAGAAGGTCTGTGCTGGCTTTGGCTGAGATAATTTTCTTTCCATTAGCTGATATGGGGTTATGGCTTGGATTTGTGACCAAAACAATGTTGATAATACAGGGATGTTTTTGTTACTGCTGAGCAGTTCTGACACAGAGTCAAGGCCTTTTCTGCCTCTCACCCCACCTCACCAGCGAGGAGGCTGGGGGTGTGCAAGGAGTTGAGAAGGGACACAGCCAGGACAGCTGACCCCAACTGACCACAGGGATATTCCAGACCATATGGCATCATGCTCAGCTTATAAAGCTGGGAGAAGAAGCAGAACAGAGAGGGGGGAGTGGGAAGGTGGACATTTGAACTGATGGTGTTTGTCTTCCCAAGTCACTGTTACATATGATGAAGTCCTGCTTTCCTTGGGATGGCTGAACACCTGCCTGCTCATGGGAAGTGATGAATGGATTCCTGGTTCTGCTTTGTTTGTGTGTGTAGATTTTACTTTACCTGTTAAACACTTCATCTCAACCCATGAATTTTCTTACTTTTACTCTTCTGATTCTCTTCCCTATCCCAATGGGGAGAGAGTGAACGAGTGGCTGTGCGGGCTTCATTGCTCACTAGGGTTGAACCACAATGACGACCTATCAAGAACCTAGTGAGAAAAGGTAAAGAGAAAAAAGTTTTGGTTTGTATTATCAACTATCCTTGATCCTACTGTTTCAGCTGGTTTCTTCCACCTGGACAGTGGTTTAAGCTGCGTCCCCATCAGCTAGCCTGCTTGTGTACCAATAATGAGGCACAAATCCAGTCACCAAATGCCATGGCTCCAACCCAAATGATTTTTCAAATCCACGCATCATACTGAAGAACACCTCAGGCCATGAGGTTTCTGGTTTTCATTATTCAGGGTGTAATTTTTTTCATATTGTGCAACCAAGAAGGCAAAATTTAAAACCTGCAGGCAAGAAAAGTTCTCATTTTCATGGAAAAGGGAGGATGATGTATGTATTTTATACAGCTTATTAATACCAGAGATCCAAAGAAACTGTTGAGCACAAAAATATTCAACACATATGAATAAACAACAGTGATGATTTAGAAACTCTCCAATGGTAGTCCTTATGCCCCACTACCACCATGATATCATTGAGAGTTTTACTGGTGTGGGGGAGATCCCAGCTGAGTCAGCTTTTCTGTGAGCTTGATGAAGAGCTCTCCATACAAAGCTGAATCACAGCTTTTCATACTAAACCTGAAAGCAAAGGATAAAATCTCATCCAGTTTTCAAGGCAGTTGGTTGATAACAGAGTGGTTTCTGCTCTGATGCAAACAGGGCTCAGCAGCCCTGCTGAAGGCACTGGCCAACAGCACTGTCTCTCATTAAGTCTTGCTAATTATATTAGCTGCCTCTCAGCTGTTGCATGGGCAGTAGCCAGGAAAGGAATAGTGACAGAAGTGATTCCCGAGGAGGACTCTCTAAATGCACTGACACATGTAATCCTGCCTTGCCAAGAGGAACAGACCAAGTGGCCTTTGGGGTCCTTTTCTCCCATTTTGTAACGCTGGTCAGACTACCTCAGCCAACTAATGGAGATTGCAGCAGAAGTAGCTGCAAATTCCAGATGGCGAAAGACAATTTTCTGAGCTGTCACTGGCCAACAGCCTGTGCTGAGCTGGAGACAGGGTACACAGCTGCCCTGGGAGCACTTGGCACACATATTCCAAGAGGTACCCAGAGCATCATTCTCCTTAGCACCATTGTAAGCCGCAGCTCTCTTTGAATCTGACCTGCTTGGGGTTTGATGGCAAGGCTGGGGTCTGGGAAGGAATGTAGAACAATGATGATGTAGTTATTTTGAAGCCTGCCTGGTGGTGCAGAATGCACTGCACAGAAACAGAGGCCAGATGGCCAATGCTCCTTCTGTGTCAGCAGCAGCACTAACTCTCCAGGGAACCCACATGTGGCAGCTCAGTCACCCTGGCAATAGACCAGTCAAGCCCTGGTGTGATCCTCTGCCTCCCTCATACCAGTGCGAGGCATCAGGCTGCAGCAAATGAAGAAGTTAATGGCAGGAGAGAGAAAAAGAGCTCCACATCACAGGCATCCTGCTAACACAGGGCCTGGGACCTTCCCGCAGGATGTGGCACCAAGTGAGATGCCTGATGCCATGGTTCCTCCTGCAGGTCTGCGCAAGGAACCATCAGCACATGGACCCACCCACAGACACTCACTCCTTGTGCTGCTGTTCTGAGCCAGCCAGGCACAAACCACATCTGCAACAGCCATATCACCTCACCATGGCACTGACACTGTTCCTGGGTGAGCAACGTCTGCTGGAGCTAAGGAGCCTGCACTGGGTTCAGGGTGCCCTTGAGTGACAGGGCAGAGTGGTGAGGAAGGAGTGTCCGTGTCAAAGAGTCTGAATCCTGAAGAGTGCTGAGTTACCTGGTGGATTTGTCTCCCACTTCTCTGCTTCTGGAAAAGCAGAGCACCCACAGACACTGACACCCTTACAGTGACCCTGAAAAAGGTCTGTTGCTGTGAGACAGCTCAGTGGACCCACAGGTACAGGTAGCCCCTTGGATCTGGTCACATTTACCAACCCTTCCAGAAACTCAGGAGCATCTTGTATGGCACTAAATGTTCGTATTTGTGCAGCTGAATGAAGGCCCCGGTCCTCATTAGCCACAACAGGAGCTCAGATACTTGTGAACACCCAAATGAATGCAAATCCCTTGCTCCCTGAGAGCCCATGATCTGGCCAGGATGCCCATCTTGAGGAAAAGCCTCTCTTAACCGTGTTTTTCTTGTGTGAACATGAGTATCTGCAACCAATCTCCTTTAGAAATGAACAGCTCCCTTCTGGCAGTTAAATGGCAGGGATGAAGGCCCTGAAGTGATATGTCCATGCTCACAGCATGGCAGTGAAGTGCTGGGAGGGTTTTACTTGGTCCAGCCTGGCTCCATGATAGATAACAGCACCACGAGCCTGTGATGCAGGAGGAAAGCAAAAAACACCTGCCCAAGTTCACAGCACTCTTGCAGCAGGGGTGACATCAGCCTCTACACATTTTGATGCTCAAAAGGAAAATAAAAAATGTGAGAAGTCAAGATGACAAATCCTTCACCTAGCAGTTAATCACTGCTTTCTTGTTACCTCAGACCAGCAAGTGTCACCTTATCAAGTGATAGCATGACCCTGGCAGGGATGCAGCCAGTCATCTTTGCTCTACCTCATCAACAAAGCATGTTTGTCCCATGCAAAGTTCTGGTGCTGGCACAGATCTAAGGATCCTTGACCACAGGGCTGTTTGGGTGAAGGTGGTGCTCTGGATCCCACAGATGTTTTGTTCAAGAGGTTAATAGTTAAATCCAACGGGTAAGTTGCATGAGTGGGTGTCAAACCCTTTTGCATGCTCCCAGTCAGGCTGACTCTTTGCAGGTCTTGCAGAGGGAAGACAGGCAGTTACAGCCATGGGTTAGCAGCCTCAGCTCTGGAAATGGTACCTTGACACAGGATCTTTGCAGATGGATTAGCTTCACTCCCAGACTTCCCAAAACTCAACATATGCTTTAGCCAAATCTGCCTTGTGCACTGCTCCTCTAATGAAATTGTACATTACAATATATGAACCAAAATGTTATTATTTCATAAACAGAGGTTCTCTGACTTTCTCATAGGTGTGTGCTGATTCTTGGAGAGATGGAAAAGAACAGAAACATTCGTAACTATCTCTGTCCAACAATACTGATTTACCAGAAACAAAAAAAGAGAATAAATACCATCAGAACTGTTAAAAACATTCAACTGAAAATGTACCCTGTCTACAAAATTAGGAGTTTACCAAATGCTTATTGAAAAAGTTCTGATTTTGAATATGAAAAATTTTGAACTAGAAATAGATTTTTATTTTATGTAATCAAAACTGAAGTTTTGTTTTTCAAATTCCCCTTTCAAAGATAAAGTTTGTTTCCTCCCCAGGTTGTGTAAGTTTCACACAAAAAGGAGAAATGACTAACACCTAAGGAGGAGGTAGAGCAGAACTCCTCCCCAATTTTTTCAAAACTGAAATAAAATATGGGAAAAAGAGGGGATAAAATCCTGACCAATAGCCATTCCTTTGAGCCTAGCAACAAAAGCAGAAAAATAAAAGATAAAGAAAAGCCCAGGTAAGAAGAGGTTTGTGTTTTCAGTCACATTATTACAGCTACAATCAAAACCAATATTTTATTTTGATACCCAGAGGAATGTGACATCAGAAGATACTTTTAAGATATGTTTCATCTTACTGTAATGACAAGGACTACACAGAGAGGTTCTTCCAGGTGTCAGAGGAGTTTATAGTCTCATAGCAAGAAGATAACGTGGAAAACTTTGCTAGGATAGTGCCTGTGCGGTTGTATGAGACTGTTTCAAAATAGAGCACAAATTGGTAATATAGATCTGATATAATTGAGGGTTATTAACCTCAATATATTTCTCTTACTTAAAAATACAATACAGCAATCCGTTCTTGCTGAATGAATAACTGACATCAACTTCCTGCATTTCCCATCAGAAAAGGAATGAAATAGCAATGGGTGATGGAAGAGGAAGATGGATTCCGAACACTTTCTCACCTCACAGACAGACCTGTACATGACTGCCAGACTGGCAGGAAGGAAAGTTTGTATATTAACTCCATCAGCTATTTATACACACTGATGACATCCCTCTGAGCCTTATCTGCTCCAAGGAGGAACATCCCCAGCTCTCTCAGCCCATGCTCATATTCAAGATGGGCCTTCACTGGACTTACTCCAATATGTCCATGTGTGTCCTGAACTAGGAAGCCCAGCGCTGGATCCAGCACTCCAGATCTGTCTCACCAGTGTGGAGAAGAAGGGCAACATCACTTCCCTCAAAATGCTTGTTGTTCAGCCTGTCACAAAAGCTGCTCTCCCCGCTTACAACCCCCTCCCTTGTAGGAAAGGACCCTTTGTAGGTATTCCTCCTGCTGCCTCTACAACCCTTCCCACCTTTAGTAAGAAGTCACCTTTAATTTCTCCAGTCTTGATAGGTCACAGAGAGCAGCCTGCACTAGCTGGGCAAATAGCACCACGGGAATCCCCCCACAGTGTTTGGGTTTTTGTTTCCTGACCCCAAAGGAATCAACCAAGACATGGCTGGGGATCAGACTTCTTCCGTCTTCACCTGGAGCAGTTATGTTTCCCTGCAGCAGTGGGACAGGCTTTCCAAGGAAACATGAGATTATGAGGGGCTTGTTTTAGGGAAGTGTTTCTATGTCTGCTCTAAAGAGCCAGCAAAATGCCCCCTAGAGTATGGCCTCTGGAATCTCAGCTCAGTATTATGGCATGGAGAAATTTAGCAGTGCACAAAGGAGGACTAACTACTACACTAATTGAAAATGACTTTGGGGGAATATAGGTCAAGAGAGCATAATCTGACCCACAGTTTGGCTGGGATACAAAAGCTGGTACCTTGGCCACAAACACTGCCATGACAGGTTCACAGATTGTGCATAGTTAAAATAGAGGATTGTGTTGCATTCCAAAAAGACAGGAGTGGTGCCAGCAGCCAGAGTTAATAGCCGAAGCCAGATGCTCATCCACCTCCCGCGCCTTCTCCCCAGAAAACAGGATGCCTTTCTTGTCTGCCACTTGCTGTTCCCGGCACCAGCTGATGAGGCATCTCCTCCCCCGGTTGGTACAAAATAGGCGGCCATCTTCCAGGAAAGGCACAAATCTTCTTTGACAAGCAGTGATATTAACAGGGATTAGGGAATGCAAGAGCCACTGCCAGAATTGAACAAAGGATGCAGCCCAGGCTGCCTGGCCCTGGAAGCTTTTTAATCAAGATTAAAGGTTACATTGAGGACGGGACTGTATTTTCAATCCACCGTGAAACTATCCGTTCACCCATTCAAGAGCAGGGATTTCTGAGCAACTGGCAGCCTGCGATATGTGCGGGCTCACACCACTACCGATCCTCCCTAATCTCAGGAACAGTATGCAGCGATGGAAAGGGAGCATTGTGGCTGACAAGGCAGCTAGTGAAGGCATCACGCTTGCTGGTTTGTATTGCTTCCCAAGATTAGATGGGATCACAGCAGAAGATATCCTATCAGAGCTCCCTTGGTGTGTGGATGGCAGGCAGAGCCTTGCCTTCAAACCCCATGGAAAGCTCTTTGTCAGGCAAAGATTTTCCATTCTCTCACAAGCAGTGAGTTTGGTAACTTGCAAATAACTTCTATGCCTACCTCCTCATCTCCACCCATGTCCTCTTGTAGCAAGTTCCCATTACATACCCAAGTTTAGGTCTGGACCTGCACAGGCAGTGAACAAAAGCACTGGTAGGTAACAAAATCCCACGTCAGTGGAATTTGTGGTTTCCAGTGTTCTATCAATTATATTCTAGATGCATTCAAAATATTTTTTTTCTTATATTTGATCTCTTTTACTTTCAGAAGACCATGAGGAAGATTTCCCAGCCATTTTTTTCTAGTATGAGAATTCATAGATTGAACTCTCAGTAAGCTGCTGTCTGAGTACTCTGATCACATTTGGGGCCTGGACATACATTTGTGACACTTGATGCTGAAGTTTCAATCTCTTGAAGCCATGTATGCATTAACACAACCACAAGATCATATTCAAAGAGTTGGAAAAAGAAATATCTTTAGCTTCTGCCAGGACTTGTCACCTAAGGTGGATAAACTCTTTACAGCAGGCAGGCCAGGTACCATTTCAGCTGTGACAAAGTGGGTCTTGCTACAGGGGTTAAAATTCTTATGGGGAGCTGAGGAAACATTCAGGCTGAGCTTTCTTCACCACAGCAGGGCTGCTGCTGGCACCACAGATGAACTGGCTGCAGTGTGAAGTATGTGTACAGCGATGAGTGTGCATGTGTGTGCATACATTACCCCATGTGTGGCGGCAACCCTCTGTGTGTTTTAAAATGCCACTCCATCCGTGTGATATGCTGAATGACAAAACCAGTAATACATGAAGTTACACACCGACTCTTGCCTGGATTTGAAGCTAGTTATATCCAGCCTTTGGTTTCATGCAGTTTCAAATGAAGGTTTTCTTCCTCATCCTTAGAAGTGCTTCTATAGTCAAACAGAAAGTAGGAGAGGGAAAGAAAACACAGACAAAAAGAGGGATGATTCAAGGCACCCACATACTCAGTCATCTCTGGTTACCAGGTGTCTGTTATCCTACATCAGTCATATGTGGACAGCCATTATGTACATGTGTAAATAATCACAACTGCTGAGCCCCTCATGGGTTTTAGCAAGAAAAACTGCCTGTGTGAAATTGCCACAGGATGTGCCTTATTCTCTGGTCTGTATTCATTATTCTCTTGTATAAAAATTTCATTTACGTAGTCAGAAACAATGCCATGAGATCTGGGCCAGCAACCACACACCCTAACTAACCAGGAAGAAAAGCCAAAGCAAATATTCCTGGGTTCTGCAATACACAGTACACACTGGATAATTACTCACCCAAAATATTCAGAGAATAACAAAAACAGTATTAAAAAACCCCCTGTCAGGATTGGTCCATAGGCCATTCAGCAGCCAAATGTTGAACTAACAAATTAGGATTTTGAATGAGTTGCTCGCAGGGAGTCTATTCAGTGCTGTGGGAGGCTGTGGGTCCCTCCCCACTGCTGGTGCCCGCCAGAGGGGCAGTGTGTGCCAGAGCAGACCACCTTTCCCACCAGTGCTTAATAACCACCCTGCCTATTTCAGCACAGCCTGCAATGCTAGGAGCTCTAAAAGTGCAGCACTGAGGACGGCCGCTGCCCTGAGAACCCCAAACTGTCACGCTGCAAAGCAGCTCCTGAGCTTGTGCCAGCCACGTAGTGCTGGACCCACTCCCATATGTGAGTGGACTCACTTCCTTCAGTGCAGTACATTTGGGGCCTCCTCAGCATGCTGAAATAAATAAGGTCACTTGCACAAACACACCCTGTTTATCTTCCTTGCTGCCACCAGCTCTCACCATCTCCAAGTATGATTGCTATGTCCTCGCCACATAACCTGTTCTGACATCTTTATTCTGGTCTTCCTCCTGGACTAAGCAATGCTGTCTTTGTATTGCAGTCAAAATGAATCCCCAGAAGTGGTCTTGCAGCTGGTAAGAAATGAAATGCTGTGATGACTTGAAGGCTTAGGAGAGGGCAAGGGTCAAGTGGATTACCCTCCTAATATAGCTCACAGGTTTTCTATTAGGAAAATCCCCCTCTAGTTGTCAAGAAGGCAAGTTACAAAGATCACAAAGACAGTTTCCTCTCAAGTCAGCACCTCCCACCTCCTTCCTTTGTTCCTGCCTCCCACTGACCTCCACCAGTAAAAATCTCTGTGTGGCTTACTTCAAAGCAGGTTGCAACTTCTAATACCAGTATAATTTAAATAGGGGAAGTGCTCTTCCAGGGACTCAGGATGCCCTTTATGAGTAACGTGGTCTGAATTAATATATCATGTAAGTAGACATGGTTGCCTCTGGATTACTTTTGAGAAAAGAGCAGTGCAAAGGCATTTCAGCAAGATATGTACTGGGGTGAAAGGAGAAGATGGCATCTAGATTTTTCCAGGGTTCCGTGCCTTAAATTAACATATTAGCCTACTAATAGAGTAACTGTTCTAAAAAAAAATAAATCCAAACCACAAACAAACAAAACCCAACAAACACAAACAAACCCCCTAACAACCCAAACTCTAGATCTTATTACTTCAATGTATCTCAGCATTGGGATTTCAGCATCCCAATGCAAAATTTTTATTACCCATTCTTCCATTTTGAAATCATGTTCCCTGTACAATAATTACTTTATACTATCATTACTGTAGAAGAAAGTCTATTACCTACAGTAAAAAAAAGGGGAAAAATATTTTGTAAAGTGAAATGAAACTATTCTAGCAGTTTCCTCACTACATTCTGCCATGAAATCCTAGATAGCTGTACCAAAGCCACAACCATCGATATGAATGGAAGTTGTTGCTAGATAGACATGAGTTGATTTGATCTCTGAAGCATGTGATCTGCCCAATGTAGAGAAGTTTATTTAATAGAACACTGTGAAGATTTGTATTTAACGCTCCAGAATAGCTCATCAGGAATCCTATAGCAAAGAGAAAGAAGAAAAAAATGACATGACAGCAGAAGATAATTCTTTTCCTGAGACAGGCATGAATCTAATGTTGTATATCAAACAGGGGCTACTAGTTGGCCAGATCTGCACTAAGAATATTTATATTGCCATAATTGAAAGAATCTTTCAGCTCAGTTTAGTCTTTTAACAGACCTGGGATGTACAGCTTTTGTTTACCTACAAACTTTCTGGTGAGAATTATGTTGTGAAGAGGCTTTGTTTGCTGTGTTTTGCTTTTATAATGCTCTGCTGGTCTCTGTTTTGCTAGCATACAGAGCAAAGCTTCCTTACAATCTGGCATGACTCCATTTCTCAGTTTTCTTCTTATAGAAGAATTTTTGAACTCTGACAGTTCATGGTTATTCCTGATATTCCCAGATTACCTTGTTATTATTCAGGGCTGCACATTGGCTCTAGTCTCTGAGAGAAGCGCATGCCTTGAAATAGGAGTGTGGACTAGGATACATCCATCACCACCGAGGCGAATCTCTGGAGGAAAAAAGCAGCAGGGCTGAGCTATAAGACCTTATCCAGAACCACCTCCTTGAGACAGTTTCATTGCTGATGAAACACCTCCAAAATGGGTGGAATTGCACATGTTCAAAATTGGAATAATGCAGCAGGGTACCTGTCTCCCAGTAAAAGAGCGCTATCCTAGCACATGCAGACCTTTGAATATCCACACAGAAAATGACAGATCACAGTACTACAACTTACAGTAATAGGGGAAAACAACAGATCAAAGGTGGCTTCTTAATTTGTTTTGATCTCTGCTCCCCTATCTCAGTTCACAAGGCGTACTTCATGTGCATGGCTTGAGGGGACCATCCAGCATTTGTGCTTTTATTGTCTAGGAGACTTAGTCTCCAGCCTGAGTTCAGTCCAACACACATTTTACCATCTGCTCTATTTCCTATGTGCCTATGAGATCATTTTTCTACGTGTAAAATTATAACATGAAGATTCACATATGCTTACACAGCTTAATTCTGTTATTATTTGTTAAACATTGAGAACTTCCTTGGCACAACACGGGGCCCAGCATGAAGATGTATCAAGCCCTGAAGCCATGCTTCATGTGAAATACACCCAAAATGGCTATTCTGGCTGAAAGAGCAGTGTTAGGAATTTTAAACCACTTCCCCTCCTCAGAGTTCTGAGCAGATTCATGACATTTCTGGCAATGCAGCTTAAAGAACCATTCATAGAAATTTGTGCTGCAGTCATCACAAAAGCTTTCTCTTTTTTGCTCATGCAAAACCTGATTTTCAGCGCAAAATATACATTTCAGCAAGTTTAAGACAATCCATAAAGATTTTGGAACGCAATTTCAGAACAAAATGGTAATAATAAAATGTCACTGTTCTTTTTTTAGTTGATAGCTATAATAATGTTGGTTGTTCACAAAGAAGCTCACTTCTTAGTAAAACTTGTAAAACTCATTTTTCCATTTCTAATTTATTGTGTTCTTCTCCTCAGCCTACCTCTCCAATGTTCTTTGCAGCAGGTCTTACTGAGAGCTGAAACATAACATGGCTGAAACAGACCTCCCCATTCTCTTTCCCCTCTCTTCCGTTCTTGGTTTCCATCCTCTGTTGTTCTAGTTCCTTGTCTCTTCTGGAGACAAGGGCAGAGGGTGACTGGATGCCATTCCAGATTCACAGGATGCCACGTGGCCATCCATGTCCTCTCTCACAGTCCCACTCTATGTGCAGAGGAGGATTTGTCTCACCTCTCTTGACGTGTCTAAAATACAGATGTCCGTATCTATGCTGTCCGTGCCTGAAGCTCCTCCTGGTACCAGTAGGAAGAAACAGGCACATATAAAGTGTAACTCACCTCATCCTACATAGGTTAGTGCCCAAAATAGGTCAGATGAATCATGGCTTCAGAGTGATGTGCTCTGCTGACCACAAAGACAGCCTAGATGTTTAGTGTTAGCTGAGACAAAACCTATCCTTAAGCATCTTTCCTTTATATCACTATTCTGCCAATTTCCCTCTTGCTCCCAGCACGTTATCCTCCTGAATGATCTTTCATCTAGCTTTCCTTCTCGTAAGTGGCAATGCCCAAAGAAATGGTAACTTTCCTCCAGCTGCTGCTTTGAAGGAACTCCCAGCCTGGGCTTTCTTCTAAGGTATATCACTGATGTGGCATTTCATGAAGTGCCTTCCAGAAATCATTTGTGAAAGCTCCTAGCTCATATTTCACATCTCTTCTCAAAACTCACCTCTACCAGGATGCATAACTGTAGCTTGCCTATTGCTAATAGCTAAGTAGGTGGTCTGAGAGTCATTAAAATTCTTCCTCTTGTATATTAACACCACACACCCCCGAAAGAAAAAAAGCTTCTAAGAGTGAAACCTGCTATTATCCTATTGCCAGTATGCTAGTGCTGGCATAGTCATGGACTCAAGCACCTCAAGTCTACAGGGTGGGTTTATACAAGGGTTTACAATAGCTTTCTGACACTGTGTGAACAGCAGCATAAATTACAATGCAGAAATAGATCAACAAGATGAAGTGGCTTTACTTCTTTAAATAGCCCTTACAGGCACCAGTGCTCCTCTACGGATTTAAAGGAGTCTTTTCTTCTTACTCCTCCACCTTCCTCATTTTAAGCAGGCAGCAGTGAATGGAATACACATTGTGAAACAGCATTGCCTCTTCATCAGGTTACAGCACTACAGAAAAGAAAGGATGAAAATCCAAGCGAAAATCACTCCTGCTTCCAGCCTCACTCTGCCTCGGGGTTCCCCCTAATAGCTGAACGGGATTAAGATCTTAAATAACTTGCTGACAAAACCACTGTACAATAGGACCAATTGGTAACATTGGGAGGAGATGTTCAGCTTTGTTTTTCTTCAGGCTCACAGAGGGTCTGACTAAAATACAACTATTCTCCTCACCCATAAAAAAATGCAAAGCCTGATCCAGTTGCAGAAACTCCCAGAACAGGGTTGAGGCTTCTAAGAGGGTGATTTCTGGAAGCAGCTCTTCCAAGTTGGGTACAGTGGGTGCTGGCAAATATCTCCTTTGGCAGAAAGAGAGCTCGTTAATCCAAAGTGTCAAGTGCTCACACATCTCATGGAAATCCATAAGATCCAAAAATCCAAGAAAATGGGAGCTGAGAAAGATCTTTGCCTTTGGGAGTCAGCCCATCCTGAAGAGGCTGAAGACTCACAGAGAAGTTGCTTAGAAGTTGTTTTCAACTCCCACAAAATCTCGAAAATAGAGGTCCAGTATTCAGAGTGTCATCCTATTGCTGCAGCACCTGTGCATCCCAGCTGGTATCAGGGCATGGCCGCAGCAGCTGGTAGGGGTCCCAGATCAGAACGAGCATGCAGGGGCAAGCATGAAGCTGCAATAGTGTTGAACTTAATAGGAACAGCGGCAGGACAGCAAAACCACAGAGATCTGTACTGCTGTCCTTGTATTCTAACATTGTGCAGCCTAGGGAGAGAACATGCTCAAAGAGAAGCAAGCCAACTCAATTTTCTACACAAAAGAAGGAAGCAAGTAATTTTAGGAGAGGGATTAAATTTCTGCCTACCAGTCTTCGAGAGTAAAAAATATCTGTGGAAGGTACCCAGAATATCCCTTAACATCAGAAGTTTTTGCTTGGTACCCCCTGGTGCAAAGTAATAAAGAAAAATCACTGCAGTTGTTGCCAGTTGCACTTCTGCTGCAATTTGGAAAGCCAAGGCCAGCTCCATGGCAGGATTAACAGTACAAGCCAAGGACCAACATCCACTGCTCCTATTTGTAGCTCACATTGCAGATCTCCTTTCTACATGGGTGGTAAGAACCATCTGGTCTCACTCAGATATTTATAGGAAACATGTCCAGGTCAGAACAAGTTCTTTCCAGGATATTTTTCTAATTGAGAAAGGGAAACAGCAACCTTCAGAGGAAAAACCATCACATTCTAAGACAAGCTCAGCCAAATGAACCTTGCTTTCCATGGGTGGTAAGGAGAACCTCAGACTTTGCCATCCAATGATGAATCCTAGAGTATCTAAGCCTTCCACACCTTCACAACACCACTGCTGAACCTTTTAACTGTAGTTGTTACTGTGTTTTGGAAACTACAACCTAAACAGACGAGATTACCCACATCAGCATCTTCCCTATAATACCAGTCCCCCATGATTATGCTTGGGTTTATTTCAGGACCGAAACCTTATTTCTGCCTTAGCTTTGGAGGTCTGACACCTCTGTATGGTTATCCTGGTGCATGTAATATCCTAGATGAAGAGTCCTAACTCTCATTAAAGAGGAATGGTGTCCATATGAGACATTGCCCTCAGCCTGCCCCTTCCTCTCTGGTGGTCTGGTGGTTCCTGCAGAGATAGCAATCGTAAGGATCACTTTCCAGTTCCACCTGGCAGGGTTGGTGCATGCCTTCAAGCCTTACCCAGGGCTCAAGATGTGGCCTTAAAAATGCATTGCAAACATACACATCACCTGAGACTTAAAGCTGCTCTTGCTTACGTGTCACTAAGCTGCAAGGTGATAACTGTCAGTGACAACAACTATGAAATCCACAGTGACCTGACACATTTGGAGTCAATGCATACTTGTGAGATGTTTCTGCCTGTGGCCTTCTGCTACCTGCATAGAAACATTAGGTTAGAACAACAGAAGAGCAAGAAAGCATCGTTACCAGGCACACACTGAGAAGAGAGTGCCTTTTCTCTGTGGTAATTTACTATACAGTTTTCAGGTTTGTTAGTCAGTTTGAGGTCATGTTGTTTTAATGTCTTTTCCCCAAGAATAAATATGGTATGAAAAGTCTCCTAATGGACTCCTGTAGACAGAGTCTAATGTCAGGTAATAGAAGCAGCTGGTAAACATACTCACAAGCTATATAATGACAAACCTCAATAGTCATTCACACCCTACTAACTCCACCACCAGTGTTTGCCCTGTGCTTCCAACAGCAGGGGTGAGGGACACTAGGGAGCCAGGTGGAGATGTCCCAGCTGTGTGCCTGGGTACACCTGGCAGTGGAGACCAGGGCTGGGTGGCAACATGCAAATAGTGGTACTGCCCAACTCTGTGCAGTGGCTAAATCCAGCACTGGACATTTAGAATCATAGAATCATTTAGGTTGGAAAGTACCTTTAAGATCACTGAGTCCAACCATTAACCCAGCACTGCCAAGGCCACCACTAAACCACGTCCCTAAGTTGTCATATCTACATGCCCTTTACATACCTCCAGGGATGCTGACTTCACCACTACCCTGCACAGCTTGTTCCAACGCTTGATAACACTTTTGACGAAGATTTTTTTCCTACTATTTGATCTAAACCTACCCTGATGCAACTTGAGGCTGCTTCTTCTTCTTCTATAGCTTGTTACTTGAGAGAAGAGACTGCCCCCCTTCACTACAACCTCAAGTAGTTGTAGAGAGTGATAAGGTCTCCTCGAGTTTCCTTTTCTCCAGATTGAGACACTCCAGCTCCCTCAGCTGCTCTTCATAAGACTTGTGTTCCAGACCATTTCCCAGATTCATTGCCCTTCTCTGGAGTTGCTCCAGCACCTCAATGTCTTTCTTGTAGTGAAGGGTCCAAAAATGAACACAGGATTAGAGGTGCTGCCTCACCAGTAGTGAGTACAGAAGGACAATCACTTTCCTAGTCTTGCTGGCCACACTATTCCTGATACAAGGCAGGATTCCATTGGCCTTCTTGGCCACCTGGACACACTGCTGGCTCATGTTCAGTTGGCTGTAAACCAGCACTCCCAGGTCCTTTTCCGCCAGGCAGCTTTCCAGTCACTCCTCCCCCAGTCTGTAACACTGCATGGGGTTGTTGTGGCCAAAGTGCAGAACCTGGCATTTCGCCTTATTGAACCTCATACAGCTGGCCTTGGCCCATCGATCCAGCCTCTCCAGATCCCTCTGCAGAACCTTCCTACCCTCCAGCAGATCAACACTCCCACCCAAATTGATGTCCTTTGCAGATTGACTGAGGGTTCACTCAATCCCCTCATCCAGATTGTTGACAAAGATATTAAACAGTACTGGCCCCAAACCCGAGCACTGGCTAACACCACTTGTGACTGGCCACCAACTGGATTTAACTCCATCCACCACCAATTTCTGGACCCGGTCATCTAGCCTGTTTTCTACTCAGCAAACAGTGCACCTGTCCAAGGCATGAGCCATCCTCCATAAGGATGGATATTCTCCTTACTCCTCCTTGTGTTGCTGATGTATCTACACAAACATTTTTTATTGTCTTTATGGCAGTAGCCAGATTAAGTTCTAGTTCGGTGTTAGCCCTTCTAATTTTCTCCCTGCATAACAACACAACATCCTTGTAGTCCTCCTGAGTTGCCTGTCCCTTCTTCCAGAGTTTGTAAACTCCTCTTTTATCCCTGAGTTTCAGCCAAAGCACTCTATTCATCCAGGTTTCTTATCTTCTTCCCCACTGGCTTGTCTTTCAGCACATGGGGACCACCAGCTCCTGCACTTTTAAGATTTCCTTCTTGAATAATATCCAGCCTTCCTGAACCCCTTTGCCCTTCAGGACTGCCTCCCAAGGGACTCTTTCAACCAATGTCCTAAACAGGTCAAAGTTTGCCCTCCAAAAGTCCAAGATTGCAGTTCTGTTGACACCCCTCTTTTACTTCCCCAAGAACCAAAACCTCTGTCATTTCATGGTCACTGTACCCAAGACTGCCTCTGACCATCACATCACCCACCAGCCCTTCTCTGTTCACAAACAGCAGGTCCAGTGGGGCACCTCTCCTTGTTGGCTCCATCACCAGCTGTGTCAGCTAGTTATCTTCCACACGCTCCAGGAACCTCTTGTGTTGTATTTCCAGCAGACATCTGATAAGCTGAAATCTCCCACAAGAACAAGGACCAGTGATTGTGAGACTTCTCCCAACTGCTTATAGAATATTTTGCCTACCTCTTCACCTTGGTTGTGCGGTCTATAAAAGACTCCCACCAGGATACCTGCCTTGTTGGCATTGCCCCTTGATTCTCAACTCTCTCATCACCATCTTTAACCTCTAGACAGAGAGAAGATACAAGTAGAGCCTGGGACTGATGCTGGTACAGTAAACTGCAAGAATAGGTCAAGCTGTCAGCTGTTATTAACCTTAGCAAAACCCATATCTTCCAGCTCAGCTTCATTAATTCATATGGTGTTTGAGAGCCTTCTTATTACACTGTGGAGTTACTGGCCCTACCTCCAGCCTGACTAACCTGCCTGCCTCTCCTCCTGCACCATTTAAATGCCGTTTATATTTTTGTGATTCACTGGTTAGTGAAAGGATGAACGAATAAGTGTTTGTGCTAACTGATCTATATGAATACGCCTCATTAAGCAGAAATGGACATGGGATGATATGATTTTGATGTGATCCTGACTTTCTTTTGGAAATTTATTTTCTGCTGGAGAAGTAGTGAGAAACACGAGATGTTAAGTTTGATCCTACTCTCCTCATTTTGAGGCCCTTGCTTAAAGTGTATCAAAAAAAGAAGCACTTCCAGAAATCAGGCTTATGATACATTCAAAACAAAATCAAAGGGTTTAATTTTTTTTATTTATGGTGACCAGCATGTTGCAAGCAAGTTTTTCCAGCTTGTTACTGAATGGCATTGTATTCCTGATATAAAATCTATCCTCTTGCTTCTTCAAGAAAAAGAGGACCCCAGAACACAGATGTGTTTGAGTCTAGTATTAACTAACATAGTACCAAGGCCAGGCACCAGGGAACAGGCCCTCAAGTCTGCTCTAGCATTGCAATGCTCTCCTCCTCCTCATCCCACTGCTACCTAGTGAATTCTTCGTCCTCAGCCAAGAAACCAGGCTCCCTCCATACAAGGGCTGAGGGGAGCTGGGCATCCTGGGTACATTCCTAGCCCTTCCAAGGACTAGGAAAGAACAGAACTCCTGGAACCCAGCAATACTCAGTGCCCAGCTCTGCTTGGTTACTCCAACCAGCTCCCTCCGAGTCAAATCTACTGTCCTGAGAAATAGCTCTGAGCAATGGGGACTCAAACTAGCCCATTGCCTGGGAGGCCAGGTTCAGCTCCTGGCTCAGAAACATAGACTCAGTCTTCAAAAACAGCCAAAATGTAACTGGTAGGACTGAAACCATAAGACAAGTCCAAGAAAAGATCTCTCTTTGCTTGGGACCATAAAACATGGGTGCGGGAGAAGTCCAGGCTCAAACTTTCGTGTTGAGTCAGAGTAGAAGCTTGTCAGGGCTCTGAAGTCTCCATTAGTCATTACACAGCTGTATGCTGCGGTTGGGGAGAATGGCTCCAAACTGCTCATTTTGGAGCTGTCTGATTTTATATACATGATTAAATATTCATTGGACCAAAAAGGAAGATTGATCAACTGATCAAATATTAAAGGAAACTGTAATGAGAGATGGGGCTGGTTTAAACTGGAGAAATATGGATCCAGATGTGCATTTAGGCCATATTCCTGTCCTATATAGGGTACATTTCTAGTAATAACCTGCCCTTTTTCCTGCCAACTTCAAAAGGAAAATCTGGATCTGCAGGCCAGTCAACTGTCATTGCAGACTTTGGCCAGAGTCCTGCAGATGACAAATAGACTATCAGAATTTGGATGACAATCATTTAGATCCACAGGTCAGCATAGGAATTTCGGAAACAACTGTCTCAATAGCAACTCAGTGCCGATAAGCACTGAGAGGACTCCTTTCTCCTCTTTCATTGTTGTGGGATGTCTGTCTCAAGCCTCCTCTGAAAACAGGCCTAAACAGATGACTTTTGCAGCCCACAAAAGTGACCACATTTTAATTCTTTCAGGCCATGAAACAGAGAAAGTTTACAGGGCCTGGAACCTTCCTACAAAAGGAAAATAAGATATCTCCAGTACTTCTGAAAAAAGAATACCCACTTCCATTCAGGCAAAGCACACATTGACTTGCACGAAAAGCAATAAGAAAAGCCTCCAGAAAATAGCTAACAGTTTCCAAGTCTTTCCCTTGTTCGTTTTCACAGACTCTGCCTTTCTTTAGGGGGATAAATGTCCCTTTTAAATGTGCCTGACCTTGGGCTCTGTTCCTACAAACATTGATTCAGGGAGGTACTTTGTTGTTATTTATTCTGAACTAACGACTAAACTGGCACAGCTCTGAAGAAAGAGTATATCAAAAGCCCAGTATCCGTAGTCTTGTTCCTGTTCCCTGCCCATATTCTTCTTGCCCTTGGCTAACGGTGAATTGCCACAAAACCTCCATTTTGGCTTAGCTGGGGTAAAAGCCGACCCAAAACTGTGCAGCCCCAAATGCCTCTTCTTTCCGTGCACTCTGATGCAGGATGTACAAGTTTGCTTCTTCGTATATCTACCGAAATCCACAGACTTGTAAGACATTATCTAGCTGTATATTAATGGCAAGTATGGTTGCCTGTGTTTATATATATAGACATATATTGAAGCGTACCTACATCCTCCTACCAAACTGAACATGCCCACGAATTTTGCCTGATGCCAAAGCCATGCTGCACAGAAGGGCCTGCAGCACCCTCCTAAATTCTTGCACCCCCATGTCTAGGCACTGTTCGGGAGGGCAATAATTTATGCAGACTCCACCACTCCCTGGACCAGTCCAACAGTTTTGCAGAATAGACAGTCACGCTCCAATGTCCAAAACAGTCTGAGGCTTTGTTTCGCTTACCAGTCTAGGGACAGCCTACAAGATCCAAGTCACAACTGACTCTTAACTGAATTGAATCCAAAGCTCAATATAGCTGAAGGAGCCAAGAAAACTTTTCTCAAGAGACTGGTGACATTTGCTAGAGTGGGAAATGTGGGTCCTCAGCTTTTGGGATGCTTGGGCTTAGTGCAGCCCACAGCAGAGACTTACAGTTGATGCAGTTTTCACACTTGCAGTTCAACATGTGGCTGCACATGTTTGTGGCTAAAAATGTGCTTTCTCCATAATGAAACTGGAATCAATAACCAATCAAGGCAGAATGTGCTTCTGTGGAACAGCTTAAAATAGGGTTTCTTTCTTTCTTTCCTAGCAACTGCTCACAGTGAGCCCAACCTTTCATTTCTTCCACTGAGCTGAAAAGAGCTCTGCAATCGCATCATTGCAGCACAAGGCAGTCACAAATATTCCACATCTTTTAAAGCCAGAGAAGTACAGGGAACTGAAAGGCAGCAAGCTGCTCTATACAATAGAAAAAAAACTCTTGTGCCCATAAAACAGCAGCAGAATTACCAACTTGAGCTCTCCAGAAGTAAGGTATGTGTAAATTAAGGTTGCTCATGTAATATTATTTCACATCCCCACCTCTCTCTGTACACATGCATCCTGAAACAGCCCTTAATTATAAGAACTGCATGCTACTTTTTACCACTGTACTTCTCTCACTCTGTTCCCAGCACTTGATTAATGAACAGCCATTCAATATCTTGTTTTCTTCTCCAGCACATGGTCTCGTGCTTCATTACTTCTCAAACCCTCCTCTGGAGTCAGAAGTCTCCATGGATCACATAAGAATGGATTTTTTTATAGACATTTATCACTTGGCCAAATTTGGGTAGCTTTTCCAAAGGAGGTGAAGAGGTCAGGCATCCGACATAAGCTCACTGACTCCAGTTCCCTGTTCCAGATTGTAATGGCACAAGCAGTCCTCAGGAAAAGGTAGCAGTGGTTTTCCCTGAGGACAATATAACTTATTCTTCTTCTAAGATGCATGTGAGATCATCCCAAGGGAGTCTTCTGGGAGGGTCTGATCCTGATGCTGGATATGAAGTGATACTCTGTGGCTCGCTCCCTGCTATGGCTGAATGTGCCATCAGCTGGTAAAACCACAGCTTTGGGGAAGGTGGTACAGGTTCATGACTGTTCTTCTTGAAAAACTGCTTCACAGTCCTGCCTGCAGATGCAGGTCTCAGTAAAGGAGACAGCAACATTTGAAAGAGCAGGAAAAATATGCATTGAAATACAAATATATTCAAGAGCACTAGCTATTTTTAAAACTACCAAAAAAGAAATTGCTTTCATTCTAGTCAGGAGCTAGGGCCTGTTTATAACTAGTTCCCTTCATTAAGCCTTTGCTTTATAGTATATGACTGCATCAAACATCAACATTCAATAACATTATTTGTGAAAAGGGAGAAAAAAATCAAACCAGTCACACTAATCAGATGGACCATCAAATAACCACTTGATGGATGAAAAGGAGAAACGGAAATGCCATCTGCATTTCTAGTATTCCCCAGCTGATCATCCCACTGGGACATAACAAGGGAGGAGGATTCAATATTCTCCCTGTGTCTGCAAATCACTATTACACATCAAATTTTGCAGGAGATCAATACTCCTTTAACAATTCTGCCACAGATGCCAGAGCTCATTAGTAGGATGTGAATAACTATGGAGGTTGGAAATCCTATTTTACTTTTCTGTCTGAAGGATTTTGGTTTCTTACCAGCTTAGCTGAGGATTTCATGACCAGATTTTACAGTCTATACTGAGCTCTTACTCAGGTAAAATTTCCTAACTTAAAAGGGGAGTTTTGCCTCCGCCGACTCAGTAGGAGCCTTACAGTCCTTTCTTCATTAGTTATTATCATTCCACTTGAACAAAATGCACAGGAGAGCACACCAATCTGACCAGAGCTACTGGTGTCACCATTCTGATCTAAGAAATGCTTGTTTTGATACTCCAGAATTCCTTTTTATCCTTAAAAAGCCTATCCTACTGAGAAAACAAGCAAACAAACAAAAAAAACCCCAAATGTAATCACACTGAAAAATAAAAATTAAGGGGTGAAAAAAAATCCTACTTCTGCATTCTTGCCTTGGTATTTGAGAGAGATTTTTTGGGGGTACAAATTTCTCCCTTCTGCCTCTTGCAAATGCAGATTCCACAGAAGTCATGTCATTCTTACTTGTATCCTTGGTTCAACTCTGAAGACCAAATATGTTTCAGAAGCCATTATGGTCCCAGAAGGGGTATGAATAGGATTTTTCTCAAATCAGGTAGTAAAACATGATACTTCCCCCTTCATGACAGTGCTCATCTGCCCTTTAGCTTTGGCTTTGAAGGAGATTTGAAAGGAGTGCATAGGGCATTCAAGTAGATTAGACTAAGGAGTCAGTGCTAATCAGTTCACTTGCTGCAGCCAGGCTGCTTGGACAGGACCCTGCAGGATGCTGGGTTTGCTGCTGCACATCTCAAGCCAGACAGAGACCCGGGACTTCGACAAAAACAACCCCGGTCCACAAGTTTTCATTCCTGCCGAAATGCTCGTGCTGAGCACTTTGCACTCGGGGAGCAAAGCCTGGCTGGCCAGAGTCGCTGCCGCTGTACAGAGAGGTCAGGAAACACCCGCTGCCACCGATCCAGCCCAAGGACCTGCACAGGGCTGCAGCCTTGCCTTTGTGAATCCTTTCCAGTGCGTCGTTTAGTCCTCCTGCAGCGTTCCCAATGCAACAGCTTGCAGCTGGGCTGATTGGAGGCGATTATTGCAACCTACTCTCATTTTGCAGTGGCTGGGAGCATTCCCTTTTGTGGTGTGACTGCCTATGCCACTCCCAGAGGAAGGGCTTTTCCCCATCGCTGATTTTTGGAGTCTTTATGCATTCGTTTATAGGAGTTTTGCACAATGGAGTGGGGCTTCATCTTCCGTGTTTTCTGTCCCTGTAAATAATGGACCTTTCCAGACTCTTCCCTGAAAAGCAAAGTACACAGGCTTTTGAAAAATCTGATGGTAAAATTGCCCATCATTAGTTTCTCCAGAAATTCACACTGTTCATGTGCATGCATTTCTGGTCTGCAAACGCATTTAATATGAATGCAAAACACCTTCATGAGAATATCAGACTGATCTAGTTTCACAGTTATTAGCAAGGAGCTAAAATAAAATAAAATAAAATAAAATAAAATAAAATAAATAATACAGTGATTTAATTGAGAAACCTCTGATAAATACATCCATATGCATAACCAGAATGATCAAAAACATACGTTTTAGGTAGGAAGCTATGCAAAACCTTCACTCAAGCATAAATATTTGTGAATATTTGTGAATGGGATGTTTTAATCACAGAAGCCAGCAGACAATCTGAAATTTCTTGGTTTTTTGCTGCTTTGTATTAAAGGGAATGAGAAAGGGTAGACATTGAGGGATGGATTTTAAAAAAATATTGGTGTTGTTTGAGTAATTATTTGGAAATTTTCATCTAGATGCATTTTAAAATACTTCTGAATCCTGAGATAGACTCTGCAAACCTTGAGACTTAAACTTTCTTCAGAATCCAAATTTCATTTTCCCAGTTCATAGATTTAATACATTTTTTTTAATTTGGCTAGCAAGTTTTCAAATTTTTCCAGAGGATTTAAGAGCACAAGTTCTGGGGAAAATCCAGAGGCTGCATTAACCTAAAATTCTTACATTTTTAAAAGCTTCTTCCCAGCTAACCCATTTCACATGCTGAGGGATTTTGCCCACACTTGTATGAATTTGCTCTTCTTGGACTTCAAAACTCTCAAGAGGATTTTATTGGATAATAGACATTTCCAATTTGGTATAAACTTGTCTAAAGTCTTGAAGAAGTGTGCTTTTACAAGTCCTGCATGTGAGGAGTGTTTTGGTACAAGTACTCCTGTCCCTGAGGCTGAGATTCATTTAATTTAACGAAGTTAGTTAGGCTAGCAGTCTCAGCTAATCACCAGGGCTCCCTTCTCTGATTTCGCTGGTGAGAAATAGGAACCCATAGAGGTGTGTAATCTGCTGCTCATGTGAAATCAATTCCTTTCAGATATTCTCACCTCACTAATAGGAAGAGTCCAACTGACTAACTTAATGGATGCTTAGCTTTCAAGTGACCAATGTTAAAATAGATGGAGTTCATCTCAGCATATGCTGTGTTATTCACAGGACACTAAGCACTATGCTGTGACTGGGTATCACTGAGATTTCCAAATATGCAGGAAGTTCTCAGAAGTGCCCCTCATGAACAAAACTGTAAGTCAATGCCCGCTGCCTAAATTTGTTGCCCTCTCTGCAAAAGGAGTATCACCACCATCTTCTCAAGAACACTGTGCCTGTAGCTCTCAAATCTTTTTTTTTTTTTAAGGATTCTTTTGTTCACCATATAAGCTGTCTTAGGAAGAAACTTGTCTGAATCAAAATCTGAGGCTCCACACAACATCTGCAGAGAGGCAAAGCTCGGGTAGTGAGTCCAGAACAAATTCTCGCTCCACCAGCAAGTGTGCTCATTTGAACACCAAATGTACATTTGGAAATCTGAGAAACAGGCACATTCTGCACTGACAAGTGTGTGTTTGAGTGTCTGATGCATTTAGTCTAATTCATCCAGGAGTAAATTTGTCATTGTTGGGGCAGGACCAAATTGACTGTAGGAGTTTTATCATATGTTCACCATGTCTTTTATTTTCATCAGCTACAGTTTGGCTTGCCACAAGTTAATATGCTTATGCATTAGGTCAGTTTTTTTCTATTCAAACTATTTTAGCACCATCCAAAACAACAAGGGTAAAAGTCATTTTGGGAAAGAGAAAATCAGTACAAAACCTGTATTTGTATTTGTGCTGGTGCAGCACATTCAAATCTCAGAAAAACCTTCAGTTGCTAAAACTGTGAACAAAGATGCATGACCTTCTGTTATGTTTCCCATGCTTTTTGTCTTAATTAAACTTGTCATGAGTCATGTTTACAACACTCAACTTACCACAGCCCTATAAAAAACAAAGGCCTTCAACCCCTGATGTGCATGTCCAAATTCACCAGGGATTACTGCTGCCATTTTCATCACTTCCTGTACGTGGAAAATGCAAAAGCCAAATTTAGAAATGGATCACAAGTCTCTGGTCAGGTTGTTTCCAAGAAGGCTGACGAAATCTGCTTTCTTATTTAGCTTAAACCTGTCTTCCCAAGTATTATCTTCCTGGAGACTTTCAGACATTTTCATCCTCTAAGCTGTTAACTCCTGCAGTATTAGGACAATAAAGAAAAAGCTAACCTTTCCCAGGAGCTGAAAGAGAGATGTCGGATCACAGCTGCCACTTTTTAGCTCAGAACCCATGTTTGTGAAACCTAACAAGGCTTCTTTTGTGTACTTAAATCTAGGAAAAACTATAAAGCAAGATATCCTTATTATCATAATAATATTTAGCTAGAAAAAGTCGCTACCCCTCACATTGTACTTTAATTTGTGCATCTTCCCTACTTAGTAGCTTCAAACTTAAAGCAGTTAACAGGATTAAACTGGGTCCAAGAGTAATCATTTTACTAATATTTGGTCAAAAGGCCATTCAGCTGTTTTTGAGTTTTAAAACAGTCAATTAACACATGCTTTAGATTACAAGGGCAACTATTTTTAAAAGACAGACTTAACATCAGTCTATGTGAAGAAAATATATATGGCAAAGTGCAAAAGGAACAGTCAAAAAATGTCAGATATGATAGAGGAGCAAGGACTGTCATTAGCTTGGGAATTCCTGTGATTAGCAAAGCCTGGAGATGCTCTTTCAGTGCACAAGAAAGAAGGTAAAACCAGCCACTGTCATGAAGAATGTCAGTCTCTGTGTGAAGAAAAGAGGGAATAAAAACTTTGGGGAGGCACAAGGAGAGAAGGCTATTTCTTATTACGTTATTTGTATTTCTAAATCCTATTTTTAACTCTCCCTTATTTTAATGGTTATTTTATTAACTTCCTATTTTTTTAATTAATGTGTCTTATTTTTAACTCCAGGTGTTGCTATCCTTCTGGAAGAGGGTTTGGTGTCAGGCATTGCCACGCCCAGTCAAGCCCAGATACCTGTTGGGCTTAAATGAGGGCAGGACGAGGTGCAGGTGGCTTGTGGCCACCCCTGGATGACCTTGCTTTGGTTTTGCTTCACCAGCTGCAACCTGTGGGGATGTGTGAGCTGCAGGACTTGGAGCCAGACGGAGCCATACCCCGAGGATCCCCCAGGCATCTCCAGGACGTGTCCACAGCCAACATAGGAAATGCCAGCGAGACTGGACCCTCCCTTGCTTCCTCTGGGGGTCTGGCACTGCTCACCAGCAAATCCTCTCCTCCCCAAGATCTTTATGTCAGGCTGCAGCTCCTATTTTTGAACCGATGTTCCCTGGGTTTAATCCACTTAGCCTGTGACCACCTTCATCAGCTTCCTGCAAGTACAGTACAAGGCTGCAAGATTACTATCCTGCTGCACTTACTATCCTTCACCGCTGCCCCACCACCCCTCTCGGAACGTGTGTTTATAAAGAGGTGGATTAGGAACATTACCAGGCAGGTCACAGGGTGTCAAGCTGCTCTTTCAGGGCTTAAAATGGGAGGCTCACTCAAGAGGGAGTGCTCTGTTCCTGTGACAGCCGCTGGGATGACTGCTGCAATATACTTGCTATTGACTCTATTAGCAGCACCAGTACTTCAGGCTGGAGCATTTAGAGACACCATTCCTATAATCAAAGCAGTCAGGAGGTGTAGAAATTGTTTACTTTAATCTTCCTTTTTTCATGTGGGGAAAACAAAAAGGAATCTATTTAAGTGCAGTGAACGAAATTCATAGATGGTGCAACTCCACCTTGCTCTTCTGCTGCCAGTGAGCAGTGGGTGATTTACACTTGCTGCAGACTCCAGCCCGTCATCTCTTGTGAGCTTGTCAGCCCCAGGAATAGTTATGTCAGTTATCATCTGATCGGTGGAGAGAAAAGAGGTGCCCACAGTGCTGCAGCCTGGCAGGTCACCTCATGGGAAGCAGAGCCCAAAACCCACTGGCTCCACAGTGCCTCTGGGTCTGCAACAGTGATATCCCAATGCCTGAGACCATGCACAAGGCATTGGGAGCAGTCAAAAAAATGTCAGGCCAGGCTCTGGCTACAGATCGTGAGATGTGTTTGGGTTGGACCCATGTCTTGGAGAAAACACTCCACCTCAATGCAAGGTTCTTGCAGCTTGTAAATCAGAAGAAGCCATTCCCCTTTGGTGCGCTACAGGGATCTGCACAAAGGCAAATCCCAAGTGCTTCGTCATCCTGCTGAGCTCTAATCCCATCAGCATCTCTGGCCACTCCATCAATCGGATTAAAAGAAGGCTGAAAGTCATAATACGGCCGGTTCGCCCACGGGGAGTAAGCCCTGCGTGGGCAGATGTAGCCATCACCACTCAGCCAAGCGCCACACTGCTTGCAAGCCCCCAAGGCTTTCACCACTGCAGCATTTTGGAGGTGGCCAGAGCTGCAGACAGGGTAGCCCATGTTCAGCACCACCACAGAGAAGTAGGGGCTACCCCTTTAGCTCCCTCCTGCCCCTCCAGCGCTCTTAATGGATGAAGTAACTGTAGCCCTGCTGTCAGAACCTTTCATGTTCATGCCGAAAGTTAGTCAAAAATGTTCCATTAGAAACTATTTTCCATGAGAAAATGCTGCTTTAACAGAATCTAACCATCCCGGTGGAAACCTGTCAGCTCTGCTGTATCCTGTGGTAGAAACCAGATGGATATATATATATAAGGATCCTGCCTTCATTCTGGGACCACTGGCAACAAAAATGAAGCTACAGTCAAGGTCTCACTCTTATTTTCTCTGCCTTTTTCCAACTACGAAAATAATTTCATTTTTTTAACTTTCTGTCCCATTTTTGAAAGCTTTTGACTTACTTATGCCACCCTAAGAAAAGCACAGCATATGTGGGAAATGTGATTCTGCCTCCAGCAGCTCATTTTATGGTCCAGAGTTGACCTTCACAGTGTTCACATGCAACAGTCCTTGCCTTTGCACAAAAGTAAATAAAGACAAGATTAGGTGAGCAAAACTACCACCTCTTAATGATTTACGGAGATGCTTAGTCTTTCTTTTTATAAAAGCACACTGTCTTGGCAATAGGAAAGGAACAGTTGGCATCATTTTTATATTTTCTAGATCTGTCTAAATTCAGCCTTCCTGTCTTTTCCACTGTACTTTTCTTCAGAAATCAGTCCACACTTCCCACTCACCTGTGGATTTTTCTTTTATCTATTTCCCCAATAAGCATTTGCTCACTGAAACCATAAGAGATATAAATTTGGGAGGCTTCTCGAGATGCCATCTAAACCACAGCTTTCTCCAAAAATGCCCAGACTCTACCAATCTACATGCACTCATCACCTCCTTGCAAAGATAGCAGTAGTCTAGTGCTTTTATGACTGGGCTGTCTGCACAGTATGTAGGTGACACCCAGGACATTTTGGGAAAATCAGACACATTCTTCTTTTCCTATTTTTTTAAATAGCAATGTATAGAATTAAAGGCTGTAACCAAAAGGAGAATTTTCCATAGACCTGTGAACAAGCCTGGAGAATTCACTTGCAGGGAAATAAATTCTATATGAATATATTGCATAGGTTTATTCAAAAGTTATACTAAAGAGATGATCAAAGCGTGACACAGATTATAAATCATTCTATCCAGATTCCAGATGTCATATTCTCTATTATTTCTAATTTGTCTGAAGTTTCCCCATCCCTTCCCCTCTCATTTAAGAGATCTTTCACTATGTCAAACACTCCTTTGCGGCTCTGCCCTGTAGGTAGAGGAGGTGATCCCAAATGCACAGCGACAGGCCTCGCAGCTGACCTGTCAAGCTCCTTGGCTAAGGTCTGACACTAACCCCCCAAGTAGAAGCCACTCCACTGTCTTGTATATCAGGGAAAAACAGCAAAACTGTTTGATTTGTAACTTTACAAGGTCTTTCACATTGAGGTTTAAATTTCTTTTATTAGTAGACCTAAGAGAAGGGCACCATTAACACATAACAAAGGAGGCAGCACTAAACTATTACTATAACAGCAGTGTTTTAAAAACCCCACTACTTAGAGGTTTACAAGGTTCCTTGGAAAGATTATTGCAGAAGCCACAAAATGGAAACAGAGGAGAGAGTTTCTCGGCTGTGTTGTGCTTTTGGCCCTATACAGAGAGACATGCCTGCTCAAAACACAACTGTAGCCTCTGCTAAGTAACTTGCTCATCCTGGAGACACTCAGGTCCAGGTTCCCCCGCACCAGGAGGATCCCCTGTCAATATTTAAGACCCCATTGTATCATTGCCCAGGAGAGCCTTAGCAGAAAACCTGAAGAAACAGTTTAGCAACTGAGACAAGCAGTTTCCTTCTCCCAATAGCCTTGTATCAAACAAGACCCTCCATTCAACCTGTTTTTTTCTATTATACTTTTTCATGTTTTACTTTCTAGGTATTACGAATGAAGGGTAACCTAGCCCTGAAAATTCTCCAAAGAACACAGCACAGTGTTTCAACACAAGATGTCTAAATGAAGTGCTGTATCATTTCTAACATTTTCATATTTACTCAATACCCTACATCAGAAAAAGTGTTCCCAGCTCTGTTTATCCAATTCAACTCTTGGAATCCAATTCAAGTCCACACACTCTTAGACTGCCATAAAATAAAGACATCAACAACAGCCATAAGTATGTATTATTTCAAGACATTTCCTTATAAAGCAATGACACTGTGTATCAGCAGCCTTTATTCTCTGCAAATCCCTGTCTCAGCCACAGAGGAAGGAAAGGGCTAGCTGGTCCCAGAAAAGGGACCATCCAAAAGTTCATCCCAATGCCTGCACAGCCAGCACAGTGCCATCCTCATTGGAGCTTTCCTCCCTCTGCTCCACTTGCCAGCCAAATCTGGCACTCCCCAGCGAGGGTCCCCTCCCTGGTTGGCCAAGCTGTGCTGGAGATTGGGGGGAACTGGAGATTGCAGAGGATGAATAACTGTCCATCAGGCAGTATCTGCTTTTCTTCTTCCCAAGGAGAGTCATTGCTCTGAGGTGGCATCCCTGCAAGCAAGGCAGCTTTCTAGTCTATTAAACTGAATTCTTCCTTCATCACCTGTATTTTCCCCTTTATGTTTTTTTAGGAGTTACCTTAGCCATAGTGCAGCATGACTTAATTCACCACTTTTGATGATCTAATAGATTCCACTCCTCAGACCTCTCTCCATGACCTCATTGCTCTGCTGTCTCCTCTTTGCCTGATCTCCATCTGACATGGAAACCATCTTTTTCTTGGCCCTTTGTCACCCTTGTATTGTCTCTTTATCACCCCATGTTCCCAGATTGATTCAAAAGAAATCCCACCACACGCTCCTCGCATATGTTAGGGCATTACCCCCGTTCCCCCAGTCTCCCAGAACAGGGAAGGACCATAACCCACATCTTCTGGCTGGAGAGAAAGCTGTCTGGAACATGAGCTCATGTTTTCCTAAAATAAGCAGGAACTGTGCACTTAAACTCAACACCTGCGGCAAAGTGGGAGTGGCTGTTAACACTGTGCAGCATCCAAAGCAATCCTCGCACGTGGCGTGGCACGGCACAGTGTGAGCCAGAAGTGCAGAACAGCTAGCAGCCTTCCAAGGGTGACTAATGCCTTGCTGCTAAAAACAGCTTCCAGGGGTTTTCCATGAGCAAATCTCACTACAGCTCAAATATTGGCTTTTCACCTGCTAAATACAAGAACTTCACTGTAATGTCCACACTGATGGATATTTTTTTTTTACCAGTGAATACTATAAATGTTAAAGGAAACATACATCTTTCATAAGTGATGGCAGCATCTGATCCTTGTTAACACCGCTCTTAAAAGCCAAAAATGTCACCTTTGTAACAGATTATGTGGGAGGGTGGAAACAAGGATGTGTGGTAGACATACAAGACTGGAACATAAAGCATATTGCATGCACAGACACAAATGTATAAGGGCCAAAGAAAAGGTACAGAAAATAACATGCTGATGTGGCTTCTCAGAGAAGCACAATCTTATATCAAATAGGTTTTCCTGTCAAGAACACATAACACTCAGCTGTTTGACCAAAAGACCAAGCAAAATTCTTCAGAGCCTTGTTTCAGAAAGAAACTGATAAGAACTGCCATCAGTTATTTGGACTTAACAGGGCCTGTGTCCCTTTGGATCTGCAATGTTTTGCTGCTCCTCTCTCAGGCCACCAGGTTCTTTCAAGCACTTCTGTGTGAATCAAAGCCACATCTCCAAGAAAACATAATGAACACATGGCTTTGCTCATTGTGGGGACACATGTATACACAGTGTGAATTTCTGAACTTATTCTAATATCTTGCTTCAACAGACTCCAGCACTATGTTTTCCTGCATACTTGAGATTTGCAGTCAAGGAGCTGAACCATGTAATCCACCGTCTCAGACATGACATATTACTTGCCAGTCCTGACTGTCCCTGACGAGTTGATTCATCTTATAAAGCATTTGGGCTTCCAAATGAAATATAGATTGATGTTATTTTGCTTATTCTATTTTAGGAGCAAGGAATCCACAGGTGGGTCTGTCCAAGTGCCTTCACAATACTGCTCCTAGGAACAATGTGGTCCTTGCACAAAATGGAAAGTAAAAAGAGAGTTGTGCAATTGCAATTGAAATGAGACTACACTGAGAACTTGCCAATATATATATAAATAAATTTCCCCATTAACAATGTTATACCAGCTACTGAATTCTGTGGGAAAGACATATACATATCTCCTTCTAGTTCAGAGGACCCACCTTTCCACCGTAGAACTTCCCATCATAACTCTTTTTCAACATCTAAACACCAACTGGGCCAATGTGAGCACTATGACAAGGACCATGGGTCTTCTCCTAGGAGGCTTAATTTATTTCATACTGCTGTTAAGGTGATGAAGAAGTGGTACAAGATGTGACATTTGACAGTGAAAGCGGAATGGATTGGCATGAGACAGCTTAATGTGGCCCAGGTCCTTGAGAAGATGGCCAGGCTTTGAAAACACTATCTTCATCCTGAGGACTCCACAACAGCCCAGTGTAAAAAAGGTGGATGCCATGGAATGACCCTGTCCTGGTCTGAGGAGAGGGATAACATTAATCTTCTGATGTGGTTTTGACTGCAGAGAAGGGTCAAACAGCCCAGTGTGGCAGAGACAAGGTTTCAACACCTCGAAACAATTCTAGCATTCCCAAGAGGCAAGAGACTGCCTTCAACGCACTTCTAATTAATTTAAAAGTCAGCCTGCTGGCCCATAAAGAGCATCATGCCCTAATTAAGCCCAGCTGCTTTATGGGAAGAGCTACAGTGAAATCTGTATGTTTCTGATATCAAAAGGAAATGCCCTATCAGCACTTTATTCAACTAGCATTCATTGCCCCTGGAGGTTGTTAAAGCTAAGAACATGTTCAGTCACAAAGAATCAGACATTTATATTAGATCCTGAGGATATCCAAACTTATAATCAATAGGAGAAAGAGATGGCACCAGCAGTGCCAGTGGCTACCTAGGATTTGCATCTCATGTTGAAGGAGAGCCATAGTTGAAGCCTTTCCCACAGTAAGACCACTTACAAGATGCTCTCCCATGTGGTTTCTCTGGTTTCTATTGAGGTGTAAGCTCACCTTGAGCTGGCACAATTACCTGTCTTTCCTCACTGGGGAGCAGCTTATATTCATAAACCTGTAGGAAATTAACTATTTGTTAGACCTCCTCTGCTCTGCTCCACATGGCAGAGATTGGATGTGTTCAGAGGTTGCTGGAGACAGGAGAGTAGACAGAGAGGGAGGGAATCAGAGATTTGCACAGCTGGGCAGCACACTGGTTGCATAACCCCTATGTCTGTGGGAAATCAGTCTAAAACCTTTTCAGAAGCAATACAAACATGTAGCCTTTTAGGACTAAAGTCATTTATGCAGAAATTTCCCCTATGGTCAGACTATTTCATAATTATTCACACTGGGATGTCTTGCATTTTGCTTTGAAGTATCTGTTTCTCAGTATGTCACCATTAGTTTGATCTAGCAGTTCCTATCCTTATATAATAATAAACCACTTCATGGCTATTTCACAGAAAATGTCTCTCTTTTTGCCCACTAAATGACCTGGAACTAGAACACAAACATTCTTTTTGCACAGTTTTACATAACATTTGCCATAGTTTTCACACAACGCTATTAAAGACTAATTTGTTCCTGTTCCCGTGCTGATGGAAAGCAGTTCTTTTGGTAGCTCAATTGCGTCAGTGTTCTTTGAACATGTAAATAAAGATACTGAGATAAGACCTGTCCAACTACAGAGCCCTTTTTCTCTTTATGTTTACCAGATACTTCAAGCTAAATAAAATTACTCTTTGCACTCAGTCTGCCTAAGAACATGCTCAAAAAATTGATAATCAAATTTTCTCAGATATCACAACCCCTCCCCAACATATTTTGGTCACAAGCAGCATCTAAGAGGATCTACAATGACATGTTTCAAAAAGGCATTTTGAAAAATGGCTTAGGGTCCCAAATACCATTTTGAAAAGCAACTTAACTCCTGAGGAATGGGATTTTCAGGGAGATTTAGATTCTTGAGCATTTAATGGCCAGCTTAGAAAAAGGAGCTTCTACTTAGCAGAATCTGAAAAGTGTTGCCTTGCCAACTCCCATTCTTGACAGAAATGCATTACCGGCTGGTATCTGACAATGTCACTGAGCACCCACCCTCATCTTCATTGGTACAAAACACCTTTGCAATGAGACTGAAAGATGCTTTTCTATACTGTTTTCAAATCTTTTTTTTGCTAGGCAAATGGCAGAAATGTTTTCTCTGCCTGATTCCTTTTGCGGTAGTGACTCGGAGGTCCATTTCCTTGGCAAGACCTCCTGAATTGCCTGAATTTTCAATGAAGAGATGATTTTGTAAGAACATTTTGCAAAACTGGCCATACTCTTTTTAGAAAAGATGACAATATGTCCTACCCAACATGTGAACCACTCTCCAAAGATGCCCAGTTATGAAAGACTAGGGAAATTAGTCAGCGGCATGTTTACTTCTGATGCTCCAGATACAGGATGAATCCAGCCCTAGACCTTGGACACGTAACTCAAAATATGTAAATAAGCCCAAGAGTACAGATCCATCAAATCAGCTCATCAAATGTTGCAGCCATGGAGCAGGTGTGGTGGTTGAAGGTGCCAACAGTTAAAAGGAAAAAAACACTGGCTCTTTCTGTCTTGTTTGCCGGCTTCTTTCCTCCTGGACTTTAATTTACCAGATGCTACATGAGGATCTTCTGGTTTCTGAAGCAGGGAAATCACCTCCTATTAGAGTAATATGATGATGTTACATTCATTTTGCTGCAGTTAATGTTTAAACAACAGCTACAGTTGTTAAAGTCTTTTATGTAACCTCCCAAAAAAAAGCAATGCCAAGAATCTTTAAGGGCAAAAATAAGCAAGAAGAAAAGCAAGAAATGCAGGAGGCAGAAAATTATTCAGATCACACATTTTTTTTATATAAAAGCTGAACACAAGGCATGTAACACAAATTAGCCTTCAGCAGGCCACATGAGGTATATGCTCTTTATGGTATGATATGAAACTGGAAACCCACATTACAAAGGGAACATTACATAAAGCAATAGAACTTTACTTGCCCAGACAATTCTTCTGACATTTTTTGGGATTGTTTGTGTATTTTGGTATGTCTAAAGAAATGTTGTCTATTTGCAGTTGCTACCTTACACCAAATCCCAGGAATTATTGTTTTTTAAAAAGAGCAGTCAGAAAAGAAACCTGAAGATTATTAGTCACTCATATTAGTCATTGATAGAGGAATAAGGTCACTTCAGAGGTCAGAATATTTCAATAGCCAGAGAAATCCCACTTAAACTATTCAGCATCCCATTCAACAGTGCATGACAAGAGGTTCCAGAGGCAGAATGGCGCAGAGAACCATTTTGCTACCACCAGGTTTATAACACTGCTTGCAGCAAGACACACCTGATGCCATTCCCTGGTATCAGGTGCTGATGGAAATGTGTTTAGATGAGCTCAGAGCCCACCAAAGCTTTCACAGAGTACTGCCACTTCAGTGTACAAAAAACCCCAAGTGCTTAAAAACATTTTGATGCAAAGCTGCCTCTGAAATGAGTGGCCTTTATGAGGAACTCAGCACTGCCCAAGGCTATACAGCATGGATGCTGTACAGGAGAGAGAAAACCCACATGTCCCACAGAGGCATGGATGGCTCAAGGAGGCAACAAAGGCTGCTCCCTTTCCACCTCTTTCCCTCCTGGGACAGCCTAGAAATCCCACCAAGGGTCTAGCAACAGATGTTATGCCTTGCCTTAGAAATCCGCACACCTTTTTTTCTTCTTTTCCTTGGAGGCAGCAGGAGGGAGCAAAGTCAGGACATTCCCATCACACTCAAGGTCTCAAGCCCCCCTTCCTGGTCACCTCTGCAGACATCATGGCTCTTGTCAGGAAGAAAAGCACGGCAGCCAAGGTCTGAAGCATCTCCTGATGGCACAGTGCCCCAGGCAGACTGTGACAATCCTCACCACACCAACTCAGCTTTATCTCCATATTCAACAAACAACAAAATATCTGTGTTATGATATCAGCTGGAACAAAAGCACTGGACATTTTGAGTGCAATTTAACAATGTCTGTGACCTAAAACAGTTTGTTGTTTCTTTAGTGCATGCAGAGCCTGACCCCACTCACATCCTCTAAATCCATTTGCTGTCTTCTTTTCCTGCCCTCAAAAAGGACATAGGATGAAAACAAAAGAAAAAAATCCAAGGGAAACTAGTATTAAATGGTAAGTAGCAACAACCAAGCATTTCATCAGAGCAAACACAGTATCCATAAATCTTTATCACCAACAATTTTTTTATATCTGGAAACCATCCTGCAAATTAGTCCCATTTGTCCACTCAGTGGTAATGCTATTAAAATCGACCTCATTTGTCAAAGCACATGAGTCCAGAAATCCCTGGATTTGTTAATTTTTCGGTTTGAAAACATAATCTTGATTCCTAAACTAAATTTTATGGAAAGAAATTTCATTGTAGTTGGAAACTACACCCCTGTCACTCTAAGGAAAATTCGGCACAGACCAACCTTTGTTTGGGTTGGCACTGTAGGGCACTTTAACACCTGTGTTATTTTCTTATACCCCAAGAGCAGCCACTCATTCCTTTCCATTCCAACCCAGTATTTTTCATCTCTATCTCCTCCTGTGGTTACCACAGAAATTTCAGCATGATAGAGGTGACAGAATTTATGGTTTCTCATCGTTTCCCAGACACTGACCTGAAAAAAGGAGATCCTTTTCTTTTTCACAGAAGGATAACTTTGAGCGTGGGCAAAATATTCTGAAAACTTAACAATGCTTAAAAAAAAAAATCCATGAATTTTCATTATTTTCTTTCTATAATTTTTTGCCAATCCCACCACCTCTTAATGCTATGCAACTAGTACTTTCCCAATTTAACCAAACTTCTAATTTCACTTTTGATTTCTGAAGTAACTTCATAAAAATTGGTCTTAGCTGAGTCTAGCTGCTAAAAAGTTCAACTCTTCACCAAGGGGTTGCTACAGGAAGAGATGAAGTCAAGTCTTACTTTGGCATGAAGAGATAATGTGAGCAGGTATTGACTGTAAAGGCTGCCTACGGCATAAGTGCAGGTGTATATATTTGAAACAGGGAAAGCAAACCATAGAATCATAGAGTTGTTAAAGATGGAAAAGACCTCCAAGATCATCAAGTCCAACCATTAACCCAGCACTGCCAGGCCCACCACTAAACCACATCCCTAAGCACCACATCTACATGGGTTTTGGATATCTAATGCACCATTTCCCATCTACTCTGTGTCCTGTTAGGTGAAGAAAACTGCAGTGTCACACAAGAAGCTTTAAAGTGTGTACTGATCACAGATGTGGTGCAGGCAAAAGACAGAGCTTTAAAAACAGAGTATTTCACAGCCTGCTGTTGCGTTTAAAGAGGGCGTACAGCCATCATAGATCACCGAGGATGCAGCTGGGTGGGTGAGATGGATACAGTGCGTGAGAACAGGCACGGATAGTGCAGGCAAGAAAACAACTCTTGAAAAACGAGCTCTCTTTCCTAGGGGCTTTGGCAAGAACCAGCAGAAAGGGTTAAGACACCCCATAGCCCTTGGTGAGTCCATACCTTGTTCCCTGCTTTCAGACATCTCTGAATCAGCGATTTAGGTTTATGCAGAAACCAGCACTGTCCTGATGCAGGTTCATACTGTAAACAGCCCTGTCCTCATGCAGCTGCAAGCCAAATGGCTTCTGTATGTCTGCACAAGTATTTGGCATCCCACTGAAGTGCAATTCACCTTGATCAGAAATAGAGGCCTGCTACTTAGCAACTACCAGGTGCTGTGAAAGAAGGTAGGAAAACCCAAAGTGTTCTGGCCCTAGCTTACAACATCCACTCAAAAAAACTGGTCTCCAATGCTGCATCACCCATCCCCACCGTGAGCAGCCCACCATCCCACTAAATGCTGAGCCTCAGCATCCTTCCCATTCTGCCTTCTATCCATGATGCCTTTGTGGGCAGCCACAGCAGGAAGGGTAGCTGGTAGGCAGATGGGGTCAGGCAGCTTCAAAGGAGTTGCCAGCCACTTCCTGGGTACAGCAGCAGAGCCATAGCCCACCGCAGGCATAAAAAACCAATGGGTTTTCCAGACCCTGTTGACGTGTCACCCTCCAGGTCTTGGCTGTCACTTCTCCTCCTGCTCTCTGCCAGGGCTGATGGGAAGAGGAGCCCCCACCAGGACTGGCCCCTCTGGGCAGTGTCATGCGAAATACAGGACAGCAGGAGGACTAGCTGGCCCCAGACTGGGACTGCTGGTGGGATGCAGCAAGCATGTACAATTGCCTTTCGATGCACACAGACTGGGGAACGTGGAAATGAGGCCAGTACTGCAGTAGAGTAGTGGGCCAGGTAAGAGTAGAGGGCCAGGTCCCAGATGAAAGCAGTCTTTTTGAGCTGGAGAGGTGCCCCCACTTAATGTCCAGGCGAGATGGAGGAGAGATGACCATCTGGGGAGTCATGTTGGGGAGCAGAACACAGCAGATGAGTGGAGGCCTAGCATAGTCCCATTCCCTGAGGCATCAGCCAGGGCAGCTTGAACTGTGCACCATTGCTGCTTTTTCACCTAAGAACCCCAGCCCATCTACTGCTCAGCCCACCTACAAGCAGCTCCCCATGCTGCTGATGGCCAGCAGGGCTGGGTGTCTGTGGGACAGCCTGACTCAGCTGCTGTGTTCAGCCCCTCAGCCTGCCACTCTGGAGCCGCCTGCTTCATGTCACGTTTCCCTACTGTGCTTCAAGGGCCATGTCTCTGGGAAGTATTTTTGCAGCAATAAAGCAGCATTTTCACTGGGCAAAGCTGCATTTTAATGGTAAGCAGAGAGGACTGTTAAAAGCTGCAGCAGGCCCCATTTGGCGCCAGTCATTGCTTTTTTTTTCTCCTCCATATGTACCCCATATGCAAGTACAGCTGAGAAGCCAACATAGACATTTTTTTTAAAGGAGAGAAATATCTCAAACTGCCCTGAGAAGGAGGTTCTGGGCTTCTTAACTCTGCTTTTGCAAGAGCCGTGGAGATGCCAGAGATCTTTTACCTCTGAACTTTTGAATTCCCTCCTTGCAGGTAATTAATAACACGGTTGACTGTGATGGGGGTTTAGGGGTGAGAACTTTTCACTCTTTGTGCCTTCTCCACGGCACAGCTGCTATTCAGTGTTTTGGCCCTGTGCCATGAGAACACATCCACAGACGACATGACATAGGCAGGGGCTGTCTCAGTAATATCAGTCCACTACTTTGTGCACATTTGGATGTCTGTGATGGGTCTAAAATAGAAGAGATAGCTCTGCAATGGATCTCCAACCCCAGCCTCTCCTACTGGCCCTCCCCTGTCATGAGCCCAGGGCATCCAATACCACCTAATGAATCAACTTACTCTCACCTCAAGAGTTCCTTCTAGTGCAGATCAGGGGGTCACCCAGAACCAAAACCCCCTCCAGACTGGGTTTTATGGCCCAAGTTTAGTTGCAGAAGAGGCATGGTAGTCCCCTGCTATGTCAACAAGGATGTTATGCTCACAAGCTCCTTCTTCAGTCTCAGCTGAACGTTAAAGAGCTTCCCTTCTTCATATAGACATGTGAAATATGACTTGAAATAAAAGAGACATGACATAATCTCTACACAAGAACAAACATTCCTTGGACTCCTTCCTTTCAGACACTGAAGAACCTTCAATGCTCCTAGGATTCATCTTGGTTTCTAAACAAAAACATGCTCTTTAATCAGGCAACACAAGAAATACATAGATCTGGGGGGGAGGAACCCATCACTGCATTTCTTTGGTTTAGTTTTTCTCATCATCCTGGAGAATTCTTTGGGATTAGATGAGAGTACCTGCAGGTATCCAAAATTGTCTTTTTCAAACCTCTGGCTTGTTCATCAAGTCTCCAAATCTGTCTGCTCTGACTCAGTTAAAAATACCATCATACTTGCTGTAAAAGGGGTTCGTCTCTTCCTACCCCCTCTCTCATTGTTTCCTAAATGGCATTCTGAGTCCTTCACCAAGCATTGTCTTGGTGGCATAGACACATCAGTGTCATGTGATTGCTTCTGTGGGCTCAGGGACCTTCTGCTCCCCAAAAGGTGCCCCGTGTAGAGGCTTCTGATCAGATGTCATTCCATGAGAGCAAGTGGATAGGTCGGTTCTTTCATGCATCTAAAGAAATTGAGGTTTTATTCCCAGAACTAAACACATTGAGCTTGTCAGAAGCGTTTCACATGTGGACAGACCCTATGATGCCATCCTATATTTTTTTAAATATTTGTCAAATGTATGTTAGCACAGAGAATTCTGCAGCTAATACAGTCACAGTCTTTCCCTGCCCCAGTTTAGACCCATATTTTCACTCTTGTTTGCTGTATCCTTGAGCTTCTACAACTCCTCTGGCATGATATTGAAAGCAGTTTGGTATTACTTGTATTTCAATGGTGTCCAGCACTATCACTGTGCCAGATACTACAAGAGCAGATGTATTATTTCCACCCCCATTTCGTAGCCATGCCAAGAGAAATTATGGGGAGATCTTAGCATGCCACTTAAAAGGACCCAAACTGCAGAACGAAAAGTTCTTTGTAAGCTACTCAGGCTCATGGGTGGCCACAGTGCCTGTGTTTCCCCCAGGAAACATCTGCTGTTTTGAAGTTCTGATCCTTGTTCCCATGTGGACCACAGGACTTGTGACCCTTTCAACACCATGCATCAGCACATGAGGAAGCAAGCTTCCCCCAACTCCCTGCCACCTCTCTCTGCTGGTCCCTAACCATAAAGGATGCCTGTAACCGCAGTGAAAACCCCAGTCTCCTATTTCCAAATGCTCCACGGCCACAGTGCCCAGCACCCAGCATGTCCTTGATGGGACCACTTGAGAATCAGTCACTGCAGCCCTTTCCCTTCTCACAAAAAGCATGAGGAGCAAAAACTACCTGCTGGCTGCTCTCTTCTGCAGTGGATTTTAAAACATTACCTCCCTTTTCATGGCCCATCCAGTCCCCCTGAATCTGTCCTTGCTTTTTAAAAGTTACCTGGAAGATGGAGATAAAGATGTGTGGTTTGCCCCCCAAGCTAAGAGAAACTGGGGGCTGCATCCCTTCCCATGGGAAGAGGAGAAGGGCTACCAGGCACAGACAGGACCTCCTCTGAGACCAGCTCATTGGGGACCAAATCTCTGGCAGCATTACCCTCTCAGCAGTAAGACAAGAAAAGAATATGCATGGCAGGGAATAGAGATGAGGAGTGACGGATTTAGGATGTGGACTGTGACAGGGAAAGGTATTTTTTACAGGTTTCTGTATTACTCCCTGTGATATTACCTACTGAAAAAGGTCATTTTGATCCTATTTTAACTGGTTTTTACACTTAATAGAGCAGACAATGATGCAGCATATGATTCTCTCACAAAGAGCGAGTTTTCTGCACTGTAATAAACACTAGGTTGGTGGTACTTAGGTCACTTTTCTATGGGGAAAATTAGGTAAAATATTCAAAAACCTATGGTAGTATCTTTTCAGAAGCTTTTAGCAGTCAGCCTTGAACAGAGACACAATTCACTGGAATATCCTATTGGGTAGAGGGTAAGAATTGGTGTTTTCCATTAAAACCCTTAGGACATTTTCTGCAAGAACTCTTTAAAACTATTAGACTTTGGGAGATCTGGATGATTCTGAGTTTTGTTCTACCACTTGAAGTGTTGTTTTAGAACTACTTCAGCCCTCTAAATGTGTGTCTGCCAGACAATACAGCTGATAAGAATTTGCCATTAATTGGAGAGTGGGGCATGTACCAGACTGAGTGATTTACTTTTGAAGTGCTGTTATTATGGTTGTAGACTGCATTTGGTTGCTTAGATACCACCCTTATTGGTGATTCAAGTTTTTTCCTGACAGCACAGTGAACAGATAGCACCTTTCTTTTTCACTCAGTGTTTTTCAGGAGGAACCATTTCATAAAAAACACTTCAAAAAGCAGTATCCCTCCATCGATGGGCAGTAGTATAGCTGGCATGTTGATTCAGGCTGAAGAGGTACATTATTCCAAAGGAGCAAATAAGATTTTAGAAAACAGCATTTGGAAGCAAGATGCTTAGAGACATATTGTTCAGTTGGAGAAAGAGGAAGAAAAAACTTGCTTATCAAGTGGGAAGACTTATCTGACAAACAGCATATCTAACAAGCAACAAATGTTGAGAAAAAGGTCTCTGTAATGTTTCATTAAAACCACAGACACATTACCAATGTGGACATTCGGCTGCAACTCATTAGTAAATGAATTCTGTCTGTGACAACCTTGTCAAACCCAAGCTTTACTGATTACATTTGGCTTTTAGGCAGTAATCCCCAGAGAAAGTGATTTATTTCAGCACTTGATGAGTTACTCCATTGATCGCAGTGATAATGACGTTATCTTCAGTTAGGTTAGCATTTATAGGCCTCTTGGAAGGACTGAGTATTCAAGGAGGATTTAAATGAAGATAGGACTTCCGTTTAGACAATCCTTATTCCTTCCACTGTCCTTGAATCAACAGAGAGACCAAGGGAATACCTCCTTGAACTCCAGGCAAAGGAACACATCTTCACACATCTGCCGTGGTAACTCATACAATACAGACCCAGTGGCCCAAAATATCCATCTTAACTGGCAAGACATGGAATAAGAGCTCCAGGAGAAATTAGAGGTGTCTTTGAGATATGTCTAATACAGGTATCACAGGTAAGATTGCTCCACAAGATACCAAACTTTGCCAGTCTGAGCTATGAAGATGTTTTCTGCAATGCAGCGGATGAAACCTGAGCCCAGCAAAGGCCGGGAACCAAGGTAGCCCCAGAAACATCTGTCTGGAAACCCCCTAACTTGGGAAGTCTCTTCCAGTTTAGAAGAAATCCAACAGGGATCTGCAGATGCTTGACAACTCTTTAGCATATCCAAAGTGTGCCTATTAAGGTTTTTGTTGTCATGCAGCTGGCCTAGCAAGGCTCTTTCTCTATGAGGAAAGGCACAGTGAACCACCCTGGGTGTGCCGTGGACATGAATTTGAAGCAGTAACACATTTGAGGATTGATGCGTTAATAATCTCTAAGGCAACATCACAATTGCCATTCTCCTGATTTTTCTCTAAGGAAAATACTGCAAAAACTTAGTCTGTGGCAGGAGCATCTGCAGTCCTTGTGGAAATTCAGGAGAAGGTCTTATGTCTGCTGAAATTGTTCTGTACTTTTCACTGGAGAATATGTCTCTCTAAGCGCAGTGAACATGTACCGTGTCACACTGATCCAGTATAACCCCAGCTGGAACAATGAAAGAAAGAACAGCTTATTTTTTCCAGTGATTAACTCTAATCTGAGAAGACATAGGTGAGTAATTGCAATTACACCTCCAAGAAATAAAATTTGACCTGCTTTTCTTTCTGCTCCAGTCTTCATCTGGACCACAAAGTTGCTTCTGTTGCAAATCATAAGTATGATATGATTAAACAACAAATCTACTATTACTGGTTTTAAGGTAAAAGATATCCTTTTATATCTTTTTAATATCCTAAGCAAGTAAGTTAAATATAGAACCTACAAAATTCAATTACAGTTTCTGGGACAGAGTCTAAGCCATAGGCAGCAAATGGCTTGATTTTAGAAAAACCTATTTTCTTATTTAGGGGAAAAGGGGCAGGATGTTAGGCTGGTATATAGTCCTGAGATGCTACTTCAAAACAAAAAATCTGCATATTAAGGCTTTCACTCAGTATCATACATACTGTAAAAGGAAAGGAGTGGACTTCAATTTGCCAAATGACCATGGCCATTGTAAATTGCAATGAAACCTTGTCTTGGAGAGTTTGTCAGTAAAGAGGAATTCTTGAGAAACTGCAGGAGGAAATGAAGAACTGAAGAGATGCTTCCTTTGGCACCCTTGGTTTCAGCTGGTATCACGGGCAGTCTGTGGGCAAACCCCTGAGGGGCACCAGCTCCTAAATTCACAGGAATATAATCTAGAGAACAGCTAAGTTTTAAAGCACTTGGAAGTGCCATGTGCAAATTAGAATAAAAACTATAAGGCTAAATGAAGTGAATTGTTTAGCCATAAGGCTAAACTAACAAATAATGCAGAGGATAATACTTTTCACCATGTAACCATATTAATTTCTATACACAACAGTCTGTTTTGAAAGCAACATGGGTCAAAGTCACCAGCAATACGTGCCTGTCTGTGCTGAGGACAATACAAAATATGATTTTATTAATCTTTCATTCTAATTCCGTGGCGCTCAGCAGTGTTTGTGACTGCACACAATGGCGGGCACCAATCCAGAGCCTGCACTGGCACTGGATGAGTTTGTTCCACTGACCCCAGCAGAGCCATGCTGATTTACACCAGCTGAAATCTGGCCCATAATTTCTGCCTTGGAAGGATTAAACTTAACTACTTCTTTATGTTTGACCCACAACGCAGGGATATCCTAGCATCACAGACCCAAGGGTGTCCTTCTCTCCCCTTGGTTGTAGTAAACATTCCCATTCAAGCCAATCTCATGACAGCTGCCTGGAAAGAAGCAGAAACTGTGTTGTGGCACCAGACCCATTGACTGTTTGGTTTGGCCATGAGGGGTCACATAACAGGGTTGTCAGAGCTGTGGAAGCTCCAGGGGGATCCCAATGCCTGCCCTGGCAGAGGCAGCTTTCAAGACCAGCCCTACAGGACAGGAGGCCCAAAAACCAGCTCCTGAGACCTTCTCCACAGGGAAGAGGGGTTTGACCCTTCTAAGGGACTTCCCTTGTGCTTGGTCTGGAGGTGCCCTTGGAGTGCCCTCCGTCTGACAGTGCTGGAGAAGGGTGAGTGAGGGATCCTTGCCTGCCTCTCAACACTGCACATGTGTTTTGCTGCTCTGCCACATCATCCTCCTGCCAGCGTTCTCTGTCTCCTTGTTTTCCTACCGCTAAATTACCCTTCTTGAAAGCTAATATGAAGTGGGCAGACTCACACAAAACTGTAAGCTTTGCAGTATGCTCTGAAGCTTCCAAATCTCCAACCAACAGGGAAGCAAAGAGCACTTTCCCAGGTACAATTAAACACCCAGGTCCTGCCACCCGGATAGTGCTCCTGCTCACAATGACCCCTGGACCAGGACACTTGATGCAGGCTCTCTAGGGATGTCAGAAGCCAAATAATTTGGGACTTTAGAAGTTAAAACAAAAGCACCTTAGATTTCCTCCCTGTGCCAGAAACCAGCAGCAGTCTGCCCATTTCCCAGCATAATCCATCGCCCATGGAAAGCCCTGCTGAACGTTGCCACACTCTCTTGCGCTCACTGCAGTTTGACAAATGCTTATAAGCAGCAACTTACATAGAACCCATTGTAGTGATCGTGCCTTGGGGCTGTGTCCTTTCTTTCCGAGCAGAAGGGATTGAAAGCATGGATGGAAACTATTTCTCACTGGGCACACTGGTGCAGAGAAATCCAGCGGCCTTTTTCCCGCCATGCTTTTGAGCCTGCACACCCTCACTCACGCTCCTCTTATGCTGCCTTCTGGTTTGTAGAGGCATAGAATCATTAAGGTCGGAGAAGACATTTAAGATCATCAAGTCCAGTCATTAACGCAGCACCATCTATGCAAATGCTATGCATAGGACAGTTTAGGGCAGCTGCTGCTGAGCAATTTGCCATAGAGGGATTATTTTCTGGTCCTCAGTTAAACAGGTTCCCTGGTGATGGGGCTATAAAGTGGACAGGAAGAACATGCAACAAAAAAGCCATGGTGTTCCCCTTGTGCAAGCCAAGACAAGGCAACACACTAGGAATTCCTGGCTTTGATAAAGTCAATAGTCACCTGCTCCAACAGTGTGAGGATTTTGCCTCAATTTTCATTTTTTTCTGTACAGAACTGAGCAATCTCTTATGTCAGGAATGGTGGCTGGGTTTGTCTTGTAGAACATAGCTGGGAATTTCATGATGCCTGCCTTCCATTTAGGCACAAAACAGTGACTTCAGTATAATCATGTGAAAATCTCCTGTTGCTAAGCTGTACCTTTATGGAGTTGATTTCAGTGTGTTCCTTCACTTGAAAACTTGCTGAAATGCAGCTGTTAACCCTAAGGTATATCTCCTTACAGCTCTGAAGAGTATACACTGGTTCATTAATTTTGTCATTTCATCTGGGAAAGATCAAGTCTGGAAACTTTTTTCTTTTTTTATTTTTCCTCTGTTCTCTTTAACTTGGTAATTATGCTGTCTGTGAGAAAACAGAGCAGAAAGGAAATTGCTTCTAAAGGACATGGTAATAAATGTGTCACGTATATCACTTAGCTGGGTTGTGTTTATTATTAACTCAGAATGGAAGAAGATTCGAGCTGCAGTGCAGGAGCATGATGGACTGGTTCTCCCAGGAGTGCAATTCCAGACCACACTGATTATCCCACATTTGAACCGAGAGGACCCAGCCCGTGCAGTGCACCTCATTAGCTGAGCAAGGGACCTGGGAATCCCATTGCTGCATATATTTCTCCACAGTTCAGCAGCAAGGAATTCCCTGACATTTCCCTCTTTGCTAATTTCCACTAACGGAGGATACGACTAATTTTAATTAAACCGGTATGTACCGAGAATAACTCCTCTGACTTCACACTAATGCCAGCCAACAGAGACAAAAATCCGCCTTGTAGGGACCCCTCCTTGGGAGTTGTCAACTTGATGAACCCCAGCTGTGAAGTTCATCTGTCAAGATAAACCTGAAGATGTTGGCTTGATGGTGAATCTCAGACAGGACTCACAGGGTAGTGAACACGAACCTAGGAAAAGACTCATAAATTTCACTGTAACCAAGATTTCCCCTCTATCTTAAAAATGTATGTATTCAGGATAGGTATGCTATCCTACTTCTTTAGGTCAACCCCAAGCTGTAAAAAGAGAGTCAAATCTGTTTTAAAAGTAGCTCCTTTACCTGGATTTTCTGCTGGAATAATTTTTTCTGTTGGAATAATTTCCTATAGAGACCATGGATGGGTAACCAAGTAGCTGGCTACAGGTTGTCTTTTGGCTAATGCTGGATCTAGAGAAATGGTTTGGGCACTCAGTTGTACTGTGAACCTCCTACATTTTTAGCAAAACTTGGAGTAGTTCTGCTGGAAGGTGTGAAAGTCAGACAGCTGCACCAGGGCACCCAGGGCAGGGACTCATGGGCTTTGAAAATGGAGGGAGCCATCCCAAGACACTGAAATAGACTCAGATTTAGGGAGGACTTTCAAATCAGCTGGATTAGGATCACTTCATGGAGGCAAGTGCAGGAGCAATGCTTGATGAGGAAACAGGCCCTGATGGGGACTGGGTCACGGTGACAGCCAGGTCAAATGGGGCCAGTTTAGTCCTCCATGGTCAGTCTTGGGGCAAACCCTAGATACCATCAAAAAAAGCCTCACACACATATCTACAGCTCCTTCCTTGTCACATAAAGCACATTTTTCAGGGCACATATTTTGAAAGATGTACATTGGTGGGTTTTTTCCCCCAGAAATTATAAAGGTGGCATCCGCCCCCAAAAATTGTTACTGCCTGATTTTAGTTAACAAGCTCCACCACGACAGCAATTATTGTCTGGTTTTTCTGCTTCCTCTATTCATTATTTGTATGTGTATATTACTGTTATTTATCAGCAATCTCCTTGGAGCTACACAGTGACACAGGATTATGACATTTGCTGCTCCCAGAGCTTGCTACACCAACTACAAACAAATGATCAGCAACAACCTGAACTACTGAGCCTCTGATGCAAGTGAGCCAAACTTTGAGTTGTGTTTGGGGATTCAAACTGTGGCTTGTCAGATTATCAGGACCTTGAGTTTTTATATGACCAGAAAAAGCGAGTACTTTGGCTAGAACATATTTGATGCACACTCCTTCTGAGGATGCTAGGACTTTTTCCTTGGTTTGGGGTTTTTTCCCCTACACATGGCATCAGTTTTAAAGCATTTAAGTGGTGATTATCTCTTATTTTCCTACTTTATTGGCAACAGTGAATCATGGAGATAGACAATATATGCAATAGTGAAAAAAAAAATAAAAGCACATTTCTGAGTTAAGAAAATGGACCATGGAGCAAAGACCACAGCACAATTACACAAGCTTTTTTGATAAAAATAAGTGCTGTGGCACAGGCAATTATTTCCAGATTCTACCATGCAAGAAAGGCAAACTGTTTGCTGGAGAGCATTCATGAAGGTCAGATGATGGAGGGAAAGGCCAGGAAGACAAGAAGGAAAGCTTTCACAACCCTTTTTCAAGCTGCCACATGAAAGAAAAGCCTGCAGTAACAGTCAGTGAATGTGAACAGGAGGATGTTTACAAACTCCCTCAGTGGGGCAGAGAGAGGAGGGGGAAGAAAATTATCATGAAATAAAACAATAAGAGAATTGTCACCATTTTGTGTCATTTTTGTCATCTGGGGTTGTGGAAAAAGAAACAGATTATGCCCATCCAGTGTGTGCTTCCATGATGCTACTATAGGTACTGCATAGACTTCTCCCGTGCTGCTAGTGAGGGGTAATTCAATGCAATTCCTGGTGGTGCACCTTGAGTGTTTAATGGCAACAAGGAGAAACAGAACAGAGTTAATAAATGTCTTAAACCTGACTCACTACCACATAAGAAAAACATGTTAAAAACATGTGCTCTGAGCCCAGTTCCAGCTGTGAAATCACCTGGGCTTGTTCAGAAACCATACTGGTCCTGGTAGCATACGTGCATACACCAAATGAGCCACACGTGCTTACAGACTTCTGCTGAGCAGAGACTATTGCTGTTTGCTGTTCAGCTCTGAGTCAGCAGCCTGGTGGCTGCAGGACCCCCACATGACAGGAATCCCTTGGAGGGTCCAGAGTTCCCCCTCTACCCCCACCTTGACTCTAGGGGGGGCCCAAAGCACGTATGCTTCCACCAAAGACACCAGTGGAGTGGTGGGGTGGCTCTGGACACACGTACCACCATCCCAAGGCTCAGGCAAGCTGGGACCAGCACACCTGTTCCTGTAGGCACAACAGCTCCATTAGCCCAGGAAGTTGCTCAGGATGAAATGGTGCTGCAGAGAAAGCTCCTCAGGAAATGGAGCCACTTAGGCATAATAAAGTGGGTCCTGCAATCTATAGATAGTGGGTTGAAAAACAGGAAACTGAGGTCGGGAGTAGACAGTCAGTTCTCATATGGCAGCATGATAGCAGTGACCTTCCATCGGCGTCTGCACAGTGACCTCAGCTGCTCAGCACCCTTGTAAACGGCCTGGAAAAGGGGTCAGGAGTAAGGTGAGAGAGTCTGCCACTGATAAGAAGCTATCTGAGGACAAGGACACACTGTGAGAACTGCAGACAGGGTGAGTGGTCAAAGGGCAGATGAAATTCAACATGTGCAACTGCAAAGCTAGATATTTTGAAGGGGGAAAGAGAGTCCTAGATTCACACAGACCCTACACAAACCACTGCTAGTCAAGAGCCAGGTCGTGCATTTAGCATCCACCAGAGCATGAGCTCAGCCCTCGGCAGCAGTCAAGAAAGCAAGTCAAGCACAGGGAACCTGCAGAAAGCGAACAAAGATCTCAGCGACTGGCAAGGGAAGCATCTCAAGCCCTGTCCTTCATCTTCCCAAAGCATCTGGTCACATGTGGAGATGGATATCGGGCTGGATGTGAAACCAGTCTAATCCACACAACCAAACCTTCTCCATGAGCCACAGGGTCATCTCCATACACATCCAGGGTGAGAGGTCTCCACACCACACGGTGTCATGGACGTAGCCTTCCTCTCTCCATGCCCAGTAAAATGAGAAGGTTATACAAATAATATGAAAATTAGACCCCTATGCCTTTGTACAAAGATAGTTCTGTCTCAAACAATTTTTCCCAGCCCTTAACAATGGGGTATGAAATGTCAATACCCAAAGCAAACACCAGAATACCAACCTTGGGAAGGTATTCTTGTTTGTCAGCCAAAAGTTAGCTTAAAAAGCATGTAGCAATAGGTTTATTGCTTTCTGGTTGTCAATAACAACCTACATTGGTTACAGCAGAAGTCACCTGGACATGCAGCTATGCCATGGGGCACCCTCTCTCTTCTGCCACGTTTAGCCATACTTTCATGACACAGATCTTGTTGCAGGGTTACTGCAAGCAGCTGGACAGTTTGCCAGTTTTTCTTGCTACAGCTTGAAATAATTCCTGAGGATGTGTTATATCCTGAAAGATGAGACAGCTCCAGACCAAAGTAGCCAGAGAGCTGCCTGCACTCTCATTTCAGGAACTGATTGGTGTGTTACAAGCAGGCAATTTACTCCAAAACACTCGAGACTATACTCAAATGGGCTTGAAATAAGCAGTGCCCATCACAAGAAGAAAGGGGTTTTTGCTTTTATCTTAGATGGTAACCTTGCTGCTTTTCCCAAAATCAGAAGGTGACACCTCAGGGTTTGACAGCACATTGTACCAAGGTGACAGCAGCCTCCACTGCCCAGGGACAGTAAGGAATGGGGCAGCAGGGAGAGTTGATGAGGCACACACAAGGAGGGTGCAAAGGACAGGGGTGAAGGAATAGTGGGACAAGCATTGGGGACCACTGGGGACATGCAGGGAGGTTGGTGGAATGTGTAAAGGGTGTGGGGAGCATGCATTAAACACAGGGATGCTCAAGAAAAGGGACATGTGCAGAGGGACATATGGGACACTAGGGAGGTGGACAGGAGACAATGAGGGTAAAGAGGAGCACATGGGGGTATGGTGGGACACATGGACACATGACAGTGTGGCAGGACATGTAGGAAAACATTGAAGGGCAGGTGTGGGAGGACAGCAGGACACATGTAGAGAGGTAGTGAGACTTGAGGGCATAGTGTCATACATGGGCATATGGGAGAGCATGTGGTAGGATGGGGGAGATGTAGCGGTTTGGGGGCCAAGCATGATGTGACACAGCTGGCAGGATGCACGGGGATCACACAGTGGGGACACACTGGGGATTGAGAGGGGACACACAAGGCCTCTCTAGGCAAGTGTCCTCACCTCCCTTGAGGCCCCCCAGTGCCACAGCCTGTGGTGTGCAAGGTAGCTCAGGGGAATGTGTACACTTTAAGGGCCAGAGGAACAAGCACCAGCAGCTCCTTCTGCACCACCCCTCCATAAAAAAAGGTGTGATAGAATTATACTCAACAAAACATAAATAATAAATATATACTTACAATTAATTAACATATATATTAAATAAGAAAAGGTTAATGGTCAAACAGTGGATCTGGATGGCATGTGTAAAGCACAGTGAAACCCCCACCCACTGGAGACGAATGGTAGCCCAGCCCTGATAAGGCAATGTCGGGGAGGTGCAGGGGGTAGTGGGTGCATTAGTGGGGCTCTACGAGGGACACTCAGGTATGCTGCTCTGGGGCCTGGAGGAGCCAGGGTTTCTTTTTCCCTGGAATTCTTCAAAAGGGAGGAAAACCTCCTGCTTGTTCATTGCAAAGTGTACCTCTGACCTAGTGAAACCAGCAGAGGAAGCATCAAACAACACCCTGCAAATAAAAACCTATGTGAGTGTGTACATCTGTGTACAGATGGCTCAGGGGAGTGGTGGCTTTGTGGCTGAAAGGAGACAAAATCTCCCCTCTGTGGCTGCAGCAGCTGTGCCTGGGCTCCGGCTCTGGCACTGCTCCATGGACAGTGGGTCCACCGAGCCACAAACACCCACCTACCAGCTCACCAGCACTTGGGCTGCTGAAGCAGGCAATAGCCAAAAGCTGGCTTATGAAGGAGGGCTTTTAATTCAAGCCTAGTGTGCCTTTGCTTAAAACTCCTTTCAGTTCTTACTTGGACTAAATCCACCAAGAAAAGGAGATAGGTGGAAAGCAAAGCACAGATGTACTCTTTTCCCTGCCCTCCATCCCAGTAGTGAAACTTCCCCTGGGAAGAGAGGGAAGGGGATTTTCTAGTGTCCCAAGGGGGAGGACGGAGACCCGTAGCTGGAATTTATGAGTGGCCAGGCACAGTGACCTGCTACACCTTGGAAGTGGGACTCCTCATCTACGTTTGGCCACAATCCAGTTTTAGCGTTGAATCATCTCTGAATATTAACTTTAAAAGAAGTATGTTACAGCTCTTAGTTTTTCCAGTCCTTAGGAAAAACTAGTTGATTAGCTTTTCTTAGAAAAAAATGCAACTCAAAGTCAACTACTATGAGCTAATGTAAAACATAGCGTTCCTACAGCCCAGTGCCTTTCTGATAACAAGAAGCGAGGATTTGGGTGGATTTGTTTTTCTGATGTTTACTTTAAATCAAGTCAGTCTGTTTTTCTCTTTCACTCCTGCCACTTGCTGATGTGTGAGCACCTGTGACTAACAGCAGGAGCTACTACTTACAGCATAAACAGCCTGGGATTCTAGGTTGCTGCTCCTGCGCCTTCTCTGCTCACAGCCCCACGAAGCTCCAGGTCTCACCCCTTGGGGTAAGGGGATGTTCCTGCCGAGCTGCATTGTGCCAGCTATTGGGATTTTGCACTCTGTGCACCAAAATTGTGTTTGAAGCTCAGCTGTCACACTTGGCACCAGGTAGGCACATTGCCCCAGCAGGGGCTAATGTAGATTACACCACTCAGATGCTCTGAACCTCCTTCCCTGCTCAATGGCTGCCTTGGGAATGGAGTGTTGCCAAAGGTGCCCCTGGTGCCAGCAGGGACCTGCCCCAGGACTTGTCTCCATGGGGTGAGTACCCAGGGCCAGGGGAGAAGAAACAGAGGCTGTTAGAAGACATTGATGATGCTGAAATTAAAAAAGGCAAGGAAAAGGAAGAAGAAAGGGAAGCCAAAGTAGAAATTCAGATACTCTCCAGAGCCAGGGCAAGGAGTCAGTCTGTTACCCAGCCTTTGCTCCGCTGCTGTTAAGCTCTACCCATTAAATGAGTCCAATGAGTAATTATCAGTATATGCCAGCTGTTATTTCAGTCCTGGCAACATCTGCATTTAGAGAACATCTGTTTTTTCTGTGAAGCTGTAAGTGCTATAGTTAACATATTAGTATTTAATGTTTTGGGGGTTTTTTAAATATTCAACCTGTTCTGTGGTATCATGCTAGCAGTACACATGAAAACGAAACTCAGCAGTCCAAAATTACTATAATGAACTTCTCCTTTCTATGTTTATCCCCAGCCTCAGAGCCTTGCCTCGTGCTGCTTCATCGTACTAACTCAAAATAAACTGAATAGAAGTTGCAACATCTTAGCATATTTCACATAAGGATATTCCTGGCACATGCTGAAAAGCATCTCTTTTAATGTGATTTGTGGGGGAGGGGGAACAATTCAGCTGGTTGTTGGGAGGAGTTGCCTGTATCAATAGCAACTGAAGCATCTCAACAAGAGAAAACGTAGAATCTTCCTGAGAGAGAGATGTTATTGAGTTGTTGAAGTGTTCAGATCTTGGGGCATCTTCTATTTTATTTACAGCTTCTCTGTGACTAAATGTTATTTTTCAATTACTATATTGTGGGGTTTTTTTCAGTTGGACTTCTTATCCTTTCTTTGAAGCAACATGACCACATAGTAAACCGTTTTTGAGGAGCATTTGCTGTTTGAGGTTAGAAGATGAAACCACAGAGTTCCTTATCTTGTCTTTCTGTATGTGTTTTCACATAAGCTAGCAGAGCAAGAGAGCAAAGCACTAACAACCCCAAACTCCTTTTCCCCTCTCCCCACCCATATTTTTGAGGCCACAGAAGTCCCCTCTATGATCCAGCTGCTGTCTTTCTTTGGTTTTGTTGTCTGCAGACCAGGTATGAACATGCTTCCAAAGGGTGGGCAGCGAGGGGAAGCAGGGGGCTTAGTTGGAGGGTAGAAAGCAGTCACCAGCCTGGCAGTGTTCCTTCTGAAACTTGTGTTTATGGCTTAGGAAAAAACTCAGGAAAATGCAATGAAGTTTGTTTTGCTGCCTTTCCTCGCCAAACTTTCAGCATTCAATATTTAATGGCTGTGAAGTCTTGCTAGAAAACATGTATGGACATGAAAGCTTATGAGATACTGGACAGCATAGGGGTGGTTGTTGGGGGCTGTTCTCATGCATGTTGGCATCTGGTGAGGGAGGGTAGCAACTATCACTGCTATCTGCACGAGCTTTAATCACCCTCAAGGGAAGACTTTTGGGTGAGTCCAGGTGACAAAATTTGCTCTTCTGTTTCTTGTTTTAGGTTACAAGCTTATTAGAGACTTCTAACTGGGATTAACTGGGCCATCTTCTCAGACAGGGATGGGGGCCTGTGAGCATCTAGTCCCTGAGCTGTGTTGTACTCTGTTGGTACCTACAAGCCTTTCAAAACCTCTCAAGCTTTCACAAACATTGAAGTGCTTTTGAAGGCATTTGTTTTTCACATGTTCCAGTGATCACACTGAACAGATCCCAACATGATGTTTCTGTACAAGTGTGCTGGTACAAATCATTATGTAAGGCTATCTCTTTGCACAGGTTCAGCAAAGTCTGGCCAAGCTGGGATTGGTACTTAGTCCTGAGCTTTAAGAACAGCCATACCAGGGTTGCTGTAGCTTTTTGGCTCTGTGACCTTTGACTAAGAGGGAAAAGACTAAAAAAAAATAAAAAACCATGAACAGCTTCTTAGGCATATCTGACAAGTTATCATTATCTCCAAACTGTTGTTCCTTGCCAGAACAAGGTGCCCAGCAGTTTCAAGCATCCTCAGGCAGACAACACAAATGCTGCCTCCTGTGCTTCCTCCCTGCATGTTTGTCACACTAACCCAGTCCTGTAGGAACAAATAGCACAAACTCTGCACCAGAGAACCTAGAGTACCAGGATGCCAAGAAGGAGGAGGAGGAGGAAGCAGTGAGCACAGGAGTTGAAGCGTGTTGTGACTGAGATCAAGTCAACAGTGCACAGCTGAGTAGGTAGCCTCATCTCCTGAAGCTCATGGATGGATTTGAGAGACAACACAGTTTTTTCTAGCTGTAAATGACCACTTCAATCAATGGATTGATTTCTGAGCAAAAACATTTGTAGTATCGAACCCTGAGGGAGGTTCATTATTTGCACACAGCCATCAGCAAATCACACAAAGATTTCTGTTTTGCCTGAGAAACAGAATTAGTTTCATTATCTGGAGACCCATTTTGAAAACACAGCACTGATAATGACATAGGTTTAGTGCTGGCTCTCAGAAGCTCCAACTTTTTTCATTAATAAGATGGCCAGGAGGGCTGTGTTTAGACAAACATTTCCTGCCAGCAGAATCCATTTCTGAATCGCTTGTTGAGCTCCATGCAAATCCAGGCAGCTTCACCCCAGTAGGTGACTTCTCCCCACTGCTCAGCTCTTATCTCAAGTCCTACCTTGAACTGTGCTCCTACTTCAGCTTCAGGCCTTTGCTCCTAGCCTGTCACCTCCACAAGTAGAGCAACAGCTTTCCTACATTTCTGTTGGTACTTGTCACTAAAGCTGTTCACATCCTCTCCTTGCTCACTTCTTCCTGGTGAGGACCCTAAGTGACCCCAGAAGTTACATGCACAGGCCTGTATCTTATATGTATTAGAGCTAGTTCTTGAAAGCCTTTTCTAAATACCAAAGGTGAAAAACACAAACTGCATCTCAGGTTGGCTTCTACAGCTTCACTAATCTCAGAGCTTTTGCCCATAATTCGACTTTCATAAAAGCATAAAATAGTTTGGGTTACAAGGGACCTTTAAAAATCATCTTGTTTCAACTCCCCCTGGCATAGGTAAGGACACCTTCCACTAAAATAGGTTGCTCAAAGCCCCATCCAGCCTGGCCTTGAACACTTCCCCGGGTGGGGCATCCATAACTTCTCTGGGCAACTTGTTCCAATGTGTCACCACTCTCATGATAAAGAATTCCTTTCTAATAGCCAATCGAAAACTACTCTCTTTCAGTTTGAAGCCATCACCTCTTGTCCAATCACTAAATGCCTATGTAAAAAGTCCCTCTCCAGCTTTCTTGTAGCTCTCTTTTCTTATTGCACCATCCATCATTTCACTTTCTGGTGTTTCTTTTCTGCAACACCTTGGTATTTAACCTAACATTTACCTTGCTAGTAACTTCTCCCCGTGCCATCCCCAGGGACTTGGCAGGGGTTTGGGTTCACAGCTCCTGGGTCCCATGCAGGAAAGTTGATTGCAGGATGTGATGGCCTTGCCTTCCCACCAGACATGACTGACAACCTTCCCCAGTGGAGACTCCTGACACGCCATGTCACATCTGAAAGGCATCTTCTTGATAGCTACATTGTCTCCTAAACTGAGCAAGGCCTGGTATCTCTTGCACATGAGGATACAATGTCAGTCTTCCCATCTTTCTTAATTAATTTGCTTCTACTGCCAGAAGAAGCCACCAGCATCCAGAGCAGGTGCTGCTTGGCTGGGGCTGCAGAGGGGATGTGAGACCAAACAGCATTGTTTGGTGATGGTGTGAGTGAACCAGAGGTGCCCCTCCTCTGAGGCATCCTGACATGTAGCATCTCTGCCTAAACACCAGCCGAGGTTCTGCTGTGGGTCAGTATGAGGGCAACGTGTCCCATCCAGAGGCAACATAATCCAGGTCTGGAGGAAGGTGTCTCCTCCTTCCCACTGGCTATTGAGGAAGTGGAGTGACCCACTCAGCTCTAGCTAATTGTTAAATATTTACAACTAGAGCTTGTATATTCCACTCAGGGTTAAATTAGGGTTTGCAAAGTGCCCAGGAGAGAAAGGCATCCCATGGATGTGCAGTGTCACCACTGTTGAAGGTGTTCTCATCTGTCTGCACAGCAGCAGGAGGCTGAAGCACATTTGGCAGATGCAAGTGCAGCTGGAAGCCCATGCTAGGACGCCAGCGTGATGTCCCACCACCAGCCAGCCATGTTGCTGGCAGCTGCCCCCACATGTCCAGCACTTTTGGACATGGGTAGCTGCAAGCTCAGCTGTTGCTATATGGTTGGACTACATGATCTTAGAGGTCTTTTTCAACCTAAATGGTTCTGTGATCAGCAGTGATGGTTTCACATTATTGGACAACAGTCAAAACAGGGCAGGATGAGTTATCAGAAGGGAACAGGAGCCCATACTGGGCTTTTACCAACCTACCTAACAGCATGGGCCTGCAACAGAAAAGGACGTTTTTGCTTTATACTGATTTTAACCATACTGGTAAGCCAGCCTAGAGCTGATCTTACTTCCTTCCACTCTCACCAGGGTGCCTTTATGTGATGACTATGTTTGTGTTTGTTTCCGGATACTGTTCACTGTGTATACACTATCATATGGATCTGTTTGATGCTGGAATTAATATAATAATAATAACAATAATAACAATAGTTATATGCTTGCACATATGATGTGACATTGGCACCCACTTCCCAAATAGCTAGAATCAGGCTTGAGTCAGACCTGGAGCTCAGCACGCTAACTGTCTCAAGTTTATGCTCCAGATCAGGCTGCTCTTTTGGGTTATATTTTCACTTAAGAAATGTATTTGCCAAAAATAGGCTCTTGCTGATCTGGAATTTTTTTGAACACTAAACAAGCCAATGGCAACAACACAAGAGTCATCCTTGTCACACTGGTCAACCTCATCTCTCTTTTTAAACAAGCCAGGGGTTTCCAGCCTCACAACCCTGCCAGCTCCATGCCCCCATATTGGCAGTAGAGTGTGGGGCAGGTTCAGCACCTGGCAAACCCAGCCTGCTCAAAAGCAAATGGCAAAGGAAAAACCCTCACCAAAAAAAGTCACTCTTAAGAAATGCTCTTTCCTGCTTTTTATCTGTGGTTTAGGTTTTTTTTCATACAATTTAATGGTGTTTTGTTTGTGCTGCATATTATATAAGAATATCTTATTTTTTTTATTCTGTTTCATTTTAAAACTATTAAAACCATCTGCCAGTTAGTAAACACTAACATATTTTCTTTTCTAGATCAAAGCGTCTCCTGTCTGTGTTGTAATGCAAGTTTGACACTATTTTTTTTACAAGAGAGGCAGGAAACACTTTGATCAGGTGCCAAACTGTTTCACTACAACAAACAGGCAACACTGAGCTAGAAACGATAAGATGTTATTACGCGCCGTGATGATTTCATGACATGTCAGCCATGATGTTAAAAAAGAACCCTAGAGAAAATATAACTTTAAAATATAACTGTGAAATTCCAGACTTTTTTAAAATTAACAATTTGCTAATGGAAAGCATTGCTTTTATATATTTCCTCTACAGATTTGTGACCATTTTGTAGCATTTTGGGCTATTTTTTTTGTAATCCTCTTCATTTCAACAAATCAGTTTCTTCTGTCAAAAACAGTCCATTGAAAAAATTCTGATGGATTCCACTTAAAAAGCTTTTTTTGAAAGTCTTTTTTATAGACAAGAATTCATTGTCCCCGGCAGAGAACAAAAGAATCACCTGCTGGCTCTTTTGTCATTCCTAAACAAACTAATTGCTTGATTATTTCATCCATGTTTCTCAGATGCACTGCTCCCCACTGCTTCCACCAGACACCCATACGCATTTGCCTTTTATCCCAGGATGCAGGATGACTCCACAGAGAGCCCATGGCTTTCCAATAACACAAATACTGCAGCTACAAACTGGGAAAAAAACCACCACCACAAGCTACGCACATTTTAATTGCTATCTTAATTTGCATCCTGAAGAGAAAAAGAGCTCTTCTCTAGTCAACTATACTAAGCACTTGGACACCACAGAGGGACTAGGCATTCGTGTGCAGCCCCTAAACATGGGAGCTGCAGGTGGAGCAGGTAAAAACAACCAGACCCTCTTCCTCCCCCTAAAAGCAATTGTCAACAAAAGCTATTCTAGCTTTCCATGTGTACAGCTACAGCTGCAGAAGGGTTAATTATCTCCGATGGACACAGTAGCTGGAGGGGGTGTCCGCAACCCAGGATAAGTGATAGTAGAAGGAAAGCAGCATGCACAAGGGGAGCCTGCCTTACCAGGGGGAAAGATGGGCACGCCTCATCTGAAACTTGCAATTTATTTAATGCTTAAAAGAGGTGAGGAACTTCATGGGCCCAGACAAAAGCTGCATTAAAGGAAAGTCTGAGTGGGTATTAGGGCGAAAAAAATCCCCAAACATAGCAAAAAATGGAAGAGGTTGCCTAGAAGGGCTGTGGTTTTTTTAATCCTTGGAGATTTCCAAAACTCAGCTGGACACAGCCCTGAGTGACCTGCTCTAATGCCAAAATTAGCCCTGCTTAAAGCAAGAAGTTGGATCTCGTGATCTCCACAGGTCCCTTAAAGGTTCAGTCATCCTACATTTATGTTATGACACCCCTGCAATTATCTGGGATGAATCCCAGGTAGGGAGATAACAAGTCTCAGGTTTGCCCAAGGCTGGTCTTGTATCCTCACCCACAGCAGCAATGGCATTTGCTGTGGTATTGGTGCAGATCATCATCTATGTCAGGCCCATGCCATCGGAGGCACAGCACTCAACCCTTCCAGGAGAAAGTCCTTGTCTTCCCAGATAACCTCATTTCAAAGCACGCATTTGAATCAGTCTGGGGTTGAAGGACTCCTATCACACCACCCAAGGTCAGGAGGAGACTCAAGGCAGCAGCAGCAGTCTGCAGGCATTTCAGCACAGGGAGTTGTTTGTAGCAACAGAACCACGCACTGGTGCAGCGTCAACACACGGAGTGTGCCTGACCACAGCCCAGGCCGCCGCACGTAGGGGTTCTGTGTCAGTATGCACAGTACCATTGGACACCAAGCATGGGCCACCTCATGTTTAGGTCTAGTTTCCTCCCCTGATGCTGCAGGTCAGCAGGTGTCACTGCCCTGAAAATGAATTTCCAACGTGAGTGGAACAAATGCTGCTCAAGAAACAATTGAGCCTTAGATCAACTGAGCCTAGATCCTCCTTTCCCCTTTTAAATGCAGCTTGTTTGGAAACAAAAGCTGTAGGATTGTGTACATTTGTCATTTCTACCCAGCAGTAAGTATCTTAACCTGCAATAAATCATTATTCAGAGAAAAGGTCAGAAATCCAGAGCCTGGGAGACTAGAGGTTTGAGTTGGGCATTACAAATCAACCAACAGCAACACTATTATTCTATTATTCTAATTTTCCAAACAGTTCTCCTGCCATTTCCTATGCTCCTCATGTAGTCCTACAAAGATGATAGGTAGGGGATTAGAGATGGGATCATTGCAGTAGCTGGTTATTTTTGTTGGAAATGGCTGTTGCTATTTTTCAGTCTAATTGACACAGCCAGCAGTTTCTGGAAAAGAAAAAAGGTAGTGCTTTCTCTTGACCCTTCAAAACACAACCTGAGCTTTAGGAAACCTTTTGTCAGAGACTTCTGGATTCACAGACCTGCCCTCACTGTTGGGGCCACTGTGAGAAGCCAACAATGGCTGTAGAGTGGCCATCCCACCGGGCACAGAAGGGCATTAGCCCTGGCTGCCTGGGCACTGTCTGTGAGAGCTCCAAAGAAGCAATCTTCTACAAAGCAGTTGGTGCCACACACTGTCCAGGTTGTAAAAGCTATAATAAAAGAACTCCATAGTGTCTTTTGGGGTGAACAAATGAACACTGTTGCTTCTGAACTGAACACTAATTTTAAGAGGCTCAGTAGAGCTGTAGAATTGTGCAGCCCCAACTTGAATACTGCTTCTCGCCCATCTGCACAGCTGAAAGAGAGGCCCTTTGCCTTCCCCATTTTTGTAAACCTTTATTCCTGCCTTAAGGAACAGATTGAATTGCTTTTGATGATCCAGAACAATGTCATCCTTTATTCCCTCTTCAAAAGCAATTAGTAGTTCAGCTTGATTATTTGCAGATAATATGAGTCACCAGATAAAACACTTTGAATACAAAAATGCTCCTTGATGGGAAAACAGATAAAGGGTATTTAAGGTTAAAAATCCAGCATATGCTTAAATACCATGAAACTGTCATACATCAATAAAAAAAATTCAGACCCACTTTGTGAAACAAGAAGACTGACCGTGTATTTGTTTAACCCCAAAAGCTTAATCAATTTTTTGCAGGATCAGGGCACCAAAGGCAGCTTGTGTCACTGTCGGGGCAGAATAACAAGTTTGCTCCAACATGATTTCAGAGTTGTCAAACTATCCAGAATGTCAGGCTCAAACTATCCAGAACATCAGGCCAAAATATGCTGTTTAATCTTAAGAAAAAATTTTGGATTTTTTTCTCCTCTTATATCTTTTCTGATATCTAGTTTGGTGTATTGCAGGTCACTGATATTTTCAGCGTTGTTACCCAGAAACAGGAGGCTAGAAGCTGACTCATTCTTAATAGAAGATACAAATCTCATAGGAGCAGCATTATTTCAGGAGCTCATATTTTAATGGGAACATCAATTCTATATGGCATTATGATAAGGTCATCAGAAACTAGTGATATTGAAGGTTTACTTCTAACACAGATGATAGCTGATATATACTATGTCTGTATTGATGTTGCCAATTAGCCTCATTGGCATACTTTGGAGTTAAGTATAGATAGAAATGGAGTTTTGTGAAAATTTAGATCAAAAATAAAGGTTGTTTTCTTTTCTCTCTTTTTAAAAAGAAAAAGGAAATTAAATGTCTGAGAGTTTTCATATACAACATCTAAAAAGCGTGTACATGTTTTCATTTAAACCTTCCCCTAGCTTGGTTGGTCTTCTGGGAGCTGGAACAGTGATGAACTGCCAGGCTGTGCTGAAAGGACTCTTTCTTCCCCCAGGGATGGACTAGGGTAAGATTTTCATGATCAAAACCATCGAAAATTACCATGTGCAGAATTGCCACTGCCTCCTGCAAGGTGTTTTTTATTCACATTAGTTTGGGTTAAGGTGGTGCAGGTTGGTGTAAAATTTATCTTTTTCAGCAGGGTCAGCTTGGAGAGTTGGGGTATATATACTAACATACTAACATATATACATGTTGCTTGTTGTGTAGTGGAAGGCATAGGGAGATAATGCGGTCAGAGTGACCTGTCGGCAGATTGACCTGTCAGCACCATTGGCGAATCAGAGCTCAAATCAGTCCAGCAGTTTGATTACCTAGGTAGCCTCATCTCCTCGGATGGTAAGATTGACGGAGAGATAGGCAACAGGTTAGCAAAGGCATATAGAGCTTTTGGAAAACTCCATAAAAGAGTATGGCGTAATAAACCCTTGAAGAAAAGTACAAAGATCGGTGTTTACAGAGCCATAGTGCTGTCTACTCTCCTATATGGATCTGAATCATGGGTCATCTACCGCCACCACCTGCAACTCCTAGAACGCTTCCATCAACACTGTCTCCATACAATCCTTAACATCCACTGGTCAGAATATGTGACTAATATGTCTGTTCTAGAACAAGGAGCAGTCACAAGTATGTGCTTTCGAGAACACACCCAGGATCACCCTTGAGGAGAAAAGACAACGCAGAAAGAACCGTGTCTTGCAGAATTTACCACCTAAGGAGTCTTTCTGCTGTGCCTTTTGCAACTGGACGTGTCTATCTTGTATTGGCCTTTTTAACCACCAACACGCTTGTAACAAACGTGGGTAGAGCCCTTCCCAAATCTTCGTTCGCGAAGCCCAGCCATGATGATGAGTTTGGGTTAGGGTTCTTTTAAGCATTCCTCTTGATTAATTTAAATGCCCGTCATAAATACATATTGAGAAAAGGCAAAGGATCTAACCATCTCATAAAAAACAGATAGTAGCTATGAGAGCTCTTGCCTCTCTAAATTACCAACAACTCATATCCGTATTTTCACATTCCCAAAAGAAAACTTAAAAGAAACAGGCACTTGCCACTGAAGCAGTGTGGTGAAATGCAAACAGAGTTGTGGTACGGGTTAATTTTACCTCCAGGTTGCCTATGAGCAGTCATGTTGAGATGAAATAAGAGTGCCGTGGAAAGTGGAAGTGTTTTCCTCTGGGTTGCAAGGTGCAGAGGTGCGACCCTCTAATTGCCCCATGTGCCTCAGCACTAGCTGGGGGCATTAACCCTCACGAGGAGCACCACAGCTCCCCGAGGGAAGGGTGGGTGGGCATCAGCCACCTGAAAGCTCTCATCACCTGGTCTTACAGGCCTTCCACCTCCTCATCCAACAGATCCAATGGATGGCCTGGGGAGTCTGGGCACATACCTCTGTTCTGCCAAAACCCAGAGTGTCCAGGAGCAAGTTAAAACACCATAAGTGTTGAGGATGCTCCAGTAGAATAGTAGCCCCAAACTTCCTCACTGTGAACTCTTTAAAACAGATAGGGGCCCGTACTAGACCTTCCCTCCCCTGTAAGATTTCACTTCCCTTATTAATTAAAAATATATTACAAATGACAATACTGAGAGAGGAAGAAAAAAGAAAAGGGGTGCTCTCTTCAAACCTTTTCAAATTTCCTCTCCTCTGCATATGGCTCATCATGGCCACTTGGCCCTGATATCTGCTTCTAGACCTTTCTGGCTACCAATGCCACCAAAGCAGTCCAGGGCTGGAGTAAAATCAGTGCCTAGCTCTGACATATTCAATGCAGGTATTGGCATTCAACTGGTCACATCAGGATACAGCCTCTCCCATCAACTTTCTCTACCCTACATCTACTTGAGCACACCCAGCTCTGACTTATTTGCATCCTATTGTCATGTGGAGCTGCTTCAGTTTTCCTCATGCCCTGGTGATACAACTGCTGCTGCTCCTTAGAAAGCCCCAAGTCCACTTACAGCACTTAAGTGGTACAGAGGAGTAATTGCCTTCTGAGCAAACAGGCTGACCTGGCTCAGATCCTCTACATGAACTCATTACATGGAGACCTGGTGTTCATTAAGAGCACAATTAAACTTCATCTACCACTACTACTCACTGGTTTTAAAGTTAAAGCTTATGGAGATGGGGAGATGGTCTAGGAGACTTTTTCTTGTGTCACATACATGTACTTACTCTTCCATCCCCTTCTTACCTTCCCTAACAGACTTGAAACACTTTCATTGTCACCATTGGGGCAGATTCCTTGTGAAAGGCAGGTGGAGAAAGCCTATGGCTGCAGGGTGCTCACCAAGGCTTTGCTAAACCCTGTACTTGGGGGTACAGACAGGTACAGCACCCCAACCCATCAAGGCTACACTCAGCTGTATTGCTCTGATCCTCATTTCCTTTTCTCCCATCCCAGGTAAGTATTCAGTCCTCTATCAACTGGGGGCCACTCCTCCCTGAAGGCAAGGAAGCTTGCAGTGAGCTGTAAGCCACATCCACTCCCCCTGATCACCTTCACTTTTCACTTCTCTTCAGATTTGGGGTTTTCATCAACTGCATCTTTTCTACAAAGAAGCCCCTGTGAACCTCACTTCTGACTGCTTTCACTTGTGATTTTGCAAACCTTTAAAGTCAGTTCATAGAAATGCTTTAAGCAAGACCACTAAGGCACTTCAGAATATCCTTTTAGAATATTTATAAACAAGGCTGTGGTTTCTGTCAGGGACCAGCCTGACATCACTTAGAGGCTACATATACCTCTAGGGTCATGAAAGTATTTCCAAAGAGTTGTTCCTTGCAGGGGTTCAGTGGTCTGGCCTGCCCAGAAGGTGTTTGGCCCTCATCTCAGTCACCTCACAGCGTCACTGCAAGCAGGAATGGCAGCCCTGGAGCAGCTGGCACCAGGGAGGGTGCACTTATGGCACCAGAGGCTGAACTTAGCAAAAAAGTCCAACTTCTTTTGGTAGGGACATTCCTATCAAGTCATCATGCTTTCAGGTCTATGCAAAAGATGCAATAAGTTACCTTGGAGCAACTTTGGAGCTCCTTAACATCCTATCTCCCAAGGTGGAAAGATGTGACTGCAGCCACCTCTTTTAGTACATTATAAAGCAGGATCCACAGCTCCTCAGTGTCACCAAGTTTCTAGCTTCTCTCCTGCTTTGCAAGGAAGAAGAAATGAACTCCTACCAGCCTGCTGTGAGGAACGGGTCCTCACTTCAAGCATCTGTAGGCAGGGCCAGCAGGGCAGGAGGAGGAGGAGCCGGCAGCAGGAGGCAGAAGCGCAGAGCGCTGCAACACCCGTGAGCCCATGGAGAGCAGTCTGGCAGCGGCCGGTTTCACAGAGATTGGAGATCGTGAGTTTAAGCACATATCTAATTGAATTGCAGATGTCTTTTCTGATGGCTATCTGGTAGCAAAGCTTCAATTAAAGCAGCAGCAAAGAGGCAGAACAGGCTGGTTCTCAGTAATAAAACTAATGGAAGGAAGAGTGGCTATTTACTGCAGTCTCCACAGGGAGCAGAATGCAGGCAGATACTTTTAACAAGATTTTTTTTTGGGGGGGGGAGATCTGAGAGCTCAGCACAGATACTCAGCTTCCAACTCCTAGAGATCCTGACTGTATATTAAACTGGAAAGCAGCTGACAGTAATTTAAATAATCCACAAATAAGCTCATCTCCATCCCTTCCCATACTCTCTGGTGAATAACAGATCTACTATCCATTCTGAAGGCCATAGAGGTTTGTTATTCTTGACTTTGTTTTTCAAAAGCTCACAAGATTTATTCACTATCCTTTTGTTACTTTCAAGATTAAGGTGGATTTGCCCTGAGCTTGCATTTGTCAGATCTCAACCTCTTACGATTTTACAGTGCCTTTAAAGCTCCAAAGAGGGAGAACTTTAACAGAGCTCTCAGTCTCCCCAAACTAGACTGTAAATTGGAGTGTTATGACTTTCCTTTTTTTTTTTTTCCCCCTGTAGCTACTTTCTCATGATGACTTGAACCACATCCAATATGTATTACCACATACACATCACTGAAAAACCACCCCCACCCAATGCAGCTTAAGAATCGAAGTTCAGCTTCGAGATGACCTAAGAATCTGGCTAAGCTCAGGAACAAGGTTTTTGAGACCCGTTTTCCCTTTCCTCAGCCAGTTGTTACACTGTATCCAAATCCTGTTGAGCAGCAGTTTGGAGGCTTCTTGGCTACCTCTTACAGAAACTCTCTTGCTTCTTGGCACAGCACAACTATCCTGGGGGCATCTCAGTAGACACCCCCCCTGGGATTCAGATAGGGGAAAATAATCAGAGTTTTGCTCATTTTCCCTTTCTAACTGCTGCCCTTTTCCGATGTATTTACAATGCAAGGAAGTCAGTTTATTCATGGTTTGGCTTTTAACTTTGCTGTTGAGCTTGGCTTTGCTCCTGTTGGAAATTGGACCCCAATTCAGGAGGGCAGGTGTCAGTGTCTGCTGGAAACTCCTTGCCCTGGGATTTTCAAACAGGCCGTTTGTATGCCTAGCTCAGCACATAGTAAATAAATACAGTCAGAAGAGTCTGCTTACTCGTCGCAGGAAAAGAATCGGGCCAGTGGCAGGTGTTTTTCAGAATATCGCCAAGCATTTCAAATGTCTGAGTTCATTCCAGACTTCCCAGGAGCTCCCTCCAACAACCATCCTCCACTTAATTTCATATATCTGAAGCAACACTCAACAGCAAGGCTTGGAATTAGGGTAATTTCCTTGAATTTCTACTTTCTTTCAGGTTTACACCAGCAGAAAATTCTCCAGGAAGTTAAAAAGCAAAATCCTAAAGAGAAAGGAGAAAAATAAGAAATAATGTCTCATCTGTAAGATATAAACTGTTACCAAGGTACTCAAGATGCTCGAGGGGTTCTGTGAATAGCACGTTTAAAGCTAGACAAGTATGCTGTCAGCCAGCAAGCTTGAGTGCTGCTATTCCACCCTACAAGGAATAAATAATAATTAAAATTCTTTGTATTGAGATAAATAAATTCAAGGGTGGTAATTCCCAAATAGCCTCGTGATGTTCTTTTTCTAGTTGAAACACAGGAAGCTGCCTCCCAGGCATTGATTGTTTTCCATAAGAATTAGGGAGAGACATCTCTTAAGGCACTGCATTTGCTCCATTGCTGCTGGGAGGTTTTGTCTGGGTGCTCTCTGGACCGTTTCCAGACATGTTATTGAAGCATATTTCTCTTTCCTTCCACAACAGTCACTTGCTTACCTCCCCGCAGTGGGATGGGGGAGAGAATCGGAAAAGTGAGAAAACTCATGGGTTAAGATAAAGGCTGTTTAATAGGTAAAGCAAAAGCCATGCACACAAGCAAAGCAAAACAGGGAATTCATTCATCACTTCCTGTGGGCAGGCAGGTGTTCAGTCATCCCCAGGAAAGTTGGGTTCCATCGCGTGTAACAGTGACTTGGGAAGACAAACGCCATCATTCCAAACATCCCTCCTTTCCTTCTTCTTCCATATGGTATGGAATATCCCTGTGGTCAGTTGGGGTCAGCTGTCCCAGCTGTATCCCTTCCCAGACTCCTCACTGGCGGCATGAGGTGAGAGGCAGAAAAGGCCTTGACTCTGTGTCAGCACTGCTCAGCAGTAAGGAAAACATCTCTCTGTTATCAACACTGTTCTCAGCACAAATCCAAACTAGAACCCCTTCACAAGCTACTATGAAGAATATTAGCTCTACAACAGTCAAACCCAGCATATTTTCAACTCCTGATTCCATACCATTTACATCATGCTCAGGTCCCACACTATCCAATACATCCTCATTACCCACCACCACTCATCATCCTTTGATATAACAGATAGGTATTATTCCCTTAGTCTATGGACTACCCCTGTGAAATGTCTGTCAAGCATCCACAAACATCCACAAAGCGTCCATTGATTTTATTCATTCCATGACTTTGGTCTCCATCTGTTATGGTGGTCACTCAGGATGGGAGAGGTGGTGTGTTCTGTGGAGTTACTGGGCACCAAAGCCAGCTCAGGTCAGGTCACTGCTGCACTTGCACTGCTTCTTGTAAGACTTGTCTTCCACTGGTTCAGGTGATTCTTCCTGTAGTAATTCCTGTAACACACAACTCAAATTCCAAGTTACAACAATTTCAGGGTGTTTCCATTACAATCTTCACCCCTGGTCCATTTGGACCAGACTATGGGGTTTAGAATTGCAATTAACTCTTCCCCTTGCTCCAGCTTGGACTTTTCCACAGACCGCAGCCCGTTAGGAGTTTACCTGCTCCAAGTGAAGCCTTATATGTGAGTCTCTTCAGGGGTCTACCTTCTTTGGCATGGACTTACCCACAGCCACAGTCGCATGGTCTTATCCATGGGCCACAATGCCTTCAAAGATGTACCTGTTCCAGAATGGGCTTACCCACAAAAGTAAACCTTTTCCAGTATGGCCTTACCTGTGACTGCAGTCCCCCCAGGGGTGCATCTGCTCTGTCCTGGGCTTGTCCACAGCCACACACACTGAGGTTCTCCAATGTGACTTCAAGCCACTGATGCTTTGAGGTGTACCTTCTCCAGCATGGACTTATCCTTGGGCTACAGTCCCTGCAGAGGTACACTGCTGTAGCACAGACATAACCACGGATACAGATGCTGTGAACTGTACCTTCTCTGGCATGGGCTTATCCAGGGCCACAGATGCCTCAGGGTGTCCTGCTCCCATGTGGACTCATCCACAGGTTACAGTCCTTTCAACTCAAGTTCACACTGGAGTTCTAGCCTGTCCAGTACAGCAGCAATGCCTTGGCCATCTGTCAGCCCCAGAACATCGCCATGGCTGTTATCAAAATGTTCCCAGACACAGCAGACTAAGGTGATAACCAGCACAGCAGCACAGCAAGCAGCCACTAATGACCATTAGACTCTAATATACAGCCAGGCAAGCGAACTCCATGGTAAACATGAGCCTGCCAATTAACAGTTAAACAGCAATAACGGCTATAAAAACCAACCTGGCACGTTCCAAACAAATCTGATGTTATTTTGAGCCCCACATTGGGTGACAAAAAATGACTGCTGTGGTTTAACCCCAGCTGGCAGCTAAGCACCACAACAGCTCACTCTCCCCCAGTGGAATGGGAGACAGAATCAGAAAAGGGAGAAAATTTGTGAGTTGAGATAAAGACAGTTTAACAGGTAAAGCAAAACAAGGAATTTATTCACCACGTCCCACGGGTAGGTGTTCAACCATCTCCAGAAAAGCAGTGCTCCATCATGTGTAGCAGCAACTTGGGAAGACAAACACCATCACTCTGAACATCCCCCCTTCCTTCTTCTTCCCCCAACTATGTGCTCAGCACGAGGCCACACGATATGGAATATCCCTTTGGCCAGGCTGCGTCAGCTGTCCTGGCTGTGTCTCCTCCCAGCTCCTTGTACATTCCCAGCCCACTTTCTGGTGGGGTGGGATGAGAAGCAGAAAAGGCCTTGACTCTGTATCAGCACTGCTCAGCAATAATAAAAACATCTCTGTTATCAACACTGTTTTGGTCACAAATCCAAACCATAGCCTCCATATCGGGTACTGTGAAGAAAATCAGCTCTATCCCAGCCACAGCCAGCACACACAAGTATTTACAGAGTCCCCAGAATCTGAACAACCTGGACTCGTCTTAAAATTATTTGCCAAAAAATTACTGGGTTAAAAAAAAGAAACCACAAGAGGAAAAAAAAACCAACAACCTGGTCTTGGTGATAATTTGCAGCTAATTGACAACAAAAAGCTAAATGACAGATGGCTTGAATACAGCCTAAAGAGTTACTGAATTGGAGATATGCAGACAATAAAAAGCTTGACATATACAAGAGAGGTTACAGTTAATGACTCATCGTGGATGAAAACTTGAGTATCTCAGAGTTTGTACAAAAATTTTGGTGGAAAAAGATGACACCTTTGACCACTGATATTTGACAGTTCTCTGGAAAATTATATGTTCTAGAACAAAAGCAAAAATCAAAACAATTCATTCCAGAAGTATTACAACACAACTGACAAACATCTACTCTTTGTTTGGATTTCAAGTGCAATTTTAGTCAATTTGAATCCATTTCATGGAGAGGCTGCAGCTTTGACAGAGCTATTGCTAAAATCATCTCAGCAACAAAATGTTGCTCAGACTAACTTTACCAATAAATAAACAGCTCCAAGAACCAGCTCCATAGTTTTAAAATTATCCAGTACCTAAATTATCAGATTTGCCAACACTGATTTGCCACTGTTTAATACAGTGTACTAAAAATATTACTGTATTACCTAACAAAAAACCTGAAGAGTTCCAGATCCTTCATTAAAGAACAGTTAAAAAAAAAATCTTGAATTTAGAACATGTTGAGGCAGCTCTTCAAACAAAGTAGAAGAAATAATCGCAAAGGTCAATTTCATTTTTAAACAAAAAAAAATTCTTTGCAAATTTTGGTAAGTTAGGTGGGTAAGAAAGCCAATCTGTGTGACTATATGAAAAAGTCAATCTTCACAATGTTATGGCCTGGAAGCGCTAAAGAAACAGTCAGAATATAAAGGCAACTGAAGACAATTAAGCCCTTTAAAATGCACCAAAATTAGCATTCCTTTTGTCAGATTCAAATAATTCAAGTGCTGTTCTGCCACAAAGGCCATCATCAATTTCTAATTTTAGCTTAATCCACGAAAAAGAAAAATCTTGCATTTCTCTCTGGTGTTTCCTCATTAAGAACACTTAAATTGTACACTGCAATCTGAAGAACACAAACTACGAATTCAAGTTCACACTCCTACAGAGACACACTCACGCACGCACTTGGATATGGCACTCCCAATAAGGGCAATTCAACTACTTATGCTGTGATCCAGCTAAGCAGCGCCTGCCTGAACTGCTACATGATGAGGATCCACCAAAGGCAAGAATTTAGCTACAAGTTACACAAACAAGTAACCTGTCCTAACTTTGAACCCTCAGCCTTCTTATTTCCTCTGCTACACTCAATTACTCTCAATAACATGAAGCTCTACAAGAACAGCATATCCTGATTTTCATTACATGGAATGAGCAGTCATATGACCCTATAAAAAGCCCATTGTAATTAACCCTTACATTTTAAGTCAAACTTATTCCTTGTATTCACATTTTAGGCAAATTCCTTTGTTCCCCTGGTTGCAGCTTATCGATCCAATCGCATCTTATCTAGTCATTCACCTGGACATTTGTAGGCTTAGATTCAGTTTAATCATCATTACTAAAGAGGAAAGTGTTTCTTTCAAAACTTAAGGAGAAGTTTTGTCTACATACAGAACTTCTCAACATTTCTCAGAAGGCAGAATAATACTCTAATACAGGCTGACCCGCTGGGAAGCTGCAGTGCTCAGTGCCTTCATCACCCTGAATTAAGGGTGTGGGAGCTGCTGCCAGCATGGGATGACCAGTACCCAAGCAAGGCCAGTTTGCCAGTAGGAAACAACTTACATATATATTCATAGCTGATCATATACCAGATGTCTGTGTTCCTACAGTCCTGATTGCACAGGACTGACCCAAAACCAGCAGCTTTGCTTAGTCAGGCCCCCTACTCCTCCCTCCTTCATTTGACTTCACGATCTCTCTGTTTTTAAGAACTATGGAAAGCAGGAGCAGCATTTTCAGCTGAAACTAAAGCTCTGAAGCCAACAGGCAGCATCTTGCACCCCGGCTTTGGCCTCCTGACCTCACTGCTTATGTAAAACCGCACTGCAACATGTTGAAAGTGACTGCAGTTAACACCAGTACAATATACAAACAGTGATTTATCAACATTGTATGCTTTATTGAAAGTTGACAAGTGCAACAGTTAAATACATTGACGTGTTACAACTGTAGAGAACATGCACAAAAACATATGCATACTACTATACACATCATATGCAAAAAATCCATACTGGGAAATCCAATTTTTTCTTTTAAATTCATTGCTAGCAGGGCTTGATAATTTTTGGAGTGGTTTTTTCCCATCTTCAACCAAACTACAATGAACAATGATTTACTTCAAGATAATCAGCAGCCAGGGAACTTCAGAAGTTACACAAACAGCATAAATCTGTCAAATTCTGAACAGTTGCGTAGGTGCATTCTTATTTATGTAGCATAAAAAAAAAACAACTTTCCAAACTTCTTCAGATCAGCCAATGAAACAACTAAACTTCAATCTGTACAACCTAAATAGTTACAGTTTTCTATTTTACAAAGTAATTACACTAAATACACAAATATACAGTAGGCAATTAACCTTCATTGTAATTATCCTATGACCCAACAACTGTATGTCACCTACCTGTCTTCTATATATAATACAGCTTTATGCACCTGTCCACTGCTTCAGAAAACGGTGCAAATATTTGCACTTAAGGTTTCAGGTGACAATTAAGTGTTAAACACTGAAATTACCTTTCTCCCTCTTCCTCTTAGATCCTATGCACCAGTCCACACTTTGGAACCCCAATGCACTACAGGGGACTGAGCCACCACTTTTTACTCCAGTCCATTTCTTCACGTTTCCAAGCTTGAAAAGCACTTCATATCAGCTGTATCACTGGATGAGTGGAAGATTTAAAAACAAACCAAAAAAATTCAGGCATGCAGCTTCGTTTCTCAGCCATTTGCAGAAGCTGCTCAAGTCCCCAGTGTACTTGTGCTAATTCTCTGGAAGAAGTTTATTTTATTCAACCAATCTAAGAACAAAGACTCCTTCAAGCCAAAAGGGTAAGGGAGGGAAGAGGGAGACAGATAAGTGCATAATACAGGGGGAAGAAGTCTCTCCTGACATATGCAGGGCATGGAGTCCCCAGTCTGGGTTGCAATATGCATTGAAATGGATGAAGGGTGGCTGTAGCAGATTCCTGCTAGTCCTTCTTGCTCTGGGCAGTCCAGAGGCCAGCAATCACGATGGCAACGACATCTTGAGCTATGCTGAAGGCCCTGAACCCTGTGATGCCGGCTGAGCAGGCTGTTGTGTTGTCCCTTGTGACTGGGAAGAGGAAGGCGGAGAACCAGTCTGCAGCTGTGCTTGGAATTGGGCAAGCTGCTCTGGGCTGGCAAGTGTTTTTAGCAGAGTATTTTCTTGCTCCAGCTGTGAGTTCTTCTCGATCAGCTCTTTGATTTGCTCTTTCAGGACCTCCACTTCCTCCCTTACTGCGTACATCAAGTGGCTCTTTACCAGATCCTGAAACGCAGAAGAGAGCGGGTGCATTAGGAAAGCAGCCCAGCGTCAGGCCCAGGCTCCCACTCTGCCCAGCCAGAGACGCAACGGATCCCCCTCTGCAGAGAGCCAGTGTGCCCCAGCTCTGCATCCCAGCGAAGGCACCGGCCCGGGTCAGTCCCTCGCAGGGCCCGGGCTGTCACACACGTGCGGACCGGGGAGGGCAGCAAGGCCCCGGCCCCGGCTCCAAGGCCCGCCCCGGCTCCAGGCCCGCCCCGCGCGCCGGCTGCAGCCGTTTGGGCACAGGTTGCCGCATTTCCCTCCCTCCCGCCTTCCGCGCGCGGCCGCGGGTGACGTCAGGGCGCGGCGCGGCCAATGGGCGGCCGAGTTATTTATAGCCGGGAGTTAAAGGCTCGCAGTTTGCCTAGCAACAGCCGGAGAGGCTCCCGGGAGAGCGGCTCCAGGCACCGCTCCAGTAACAAAGGGCGGCCGGGCCCCCGGCACCGCGCCGGGCGGGGGCCGGGATAGCGGCCGCGGCGGCCCCCGAGGGAAAGCCGCCGGCTCCTGGCACCGGGATGCCCGTGCCGCCCGCCGGGAGAAGGGCATGACAGCAGAGAACGCCCCGGAGACAGCGCGAGGGGGATGCCCTCGATTGGCTTGCGCTCCCCTGCGCTTGGAGCAAAGTTAAAAAAATAAAATGAAAAGTGCCCCGGAACGCCTCCTCTTTGGGGGTGTAAAACCCCACAAACACACGCCGCTTTCTGCCCCAGCAGCGCCCCTCCGCCGCCGCATGGAGCCGCGATCAATCGCTTGGGAAGGCAGGAGCCAAGCGCAATGCCGTCATTCCCTCCGCGGCATCGATACAGAAACGTGCGCGTTCCTCCCCGCAGGAAGCCTTTGATCAATTAAAAATAAATTAAAAAAAAAAAAAAACAACACGCAGACGAAAAAAAAAAAGCCTCTCAACCCAAACCCGTGTCTCCCCCTTCCTCCCCGGTCCCGCTACCAAACTGTGTCCCCGCACGGGTTAACCATCGCCCGCCGCATCCCCATATTGTTTACTGCTTCAAACACGAACAAGGTTTTATGCCCCCATCGGTACGTACCATCGCTTGCTCGATTTTGTTGTCGATAGCTACTACGCTTGCACCAGAGGAGCTGCAAGAGAGAAAGAAAGAGAGAGAAAAAAAAAAACATTAGCAGCGTCTGAATTATTTAAGAGACAAGAGACGCGGGCATTGGTAGCCAGTTGGCTGAGAAAGTCATCCTCACGCTGGCTTGCCGCCGCCTCACCGGGATGCTCCAATGCAGCAAAGCAACCTGTGAAGCTCCCGAGCCCCCCGCCCGCAGCCAAACCAAGTACCCCTACATTTTGTTCCCCAACAGTCCACAAAGATGGAGCTCGACTGCAGGCTGCGGCAGAAGCGCTGGGCGCCGGGGAGGGCAGCACCTCCAGGGGGAGAGGCGGGCGCCCGGTGCCCGCCGCTGGCGGCTCCCCCGACAAAGGAGCCAGCCCGGCGCTCACCTGCCCCGCCACCGCCGCGCCGGCACAGCCGCTCGGACACAACACTTATTTACCTACTGTCGAGCCTCAGAGACGAGTTGTCGGTGCCCAGCAAGGACGATAAGAACGAAATCGAGAAGTGTCTTAGTTGATAAACTCCTAGATCCATTGCCACCGGTCTACAACATTGGGCATTCATGCGACCGCGGCCAGAAACGCTCCACGGGGAAAAAAAAAAAATCAGGTCTCGCTCCTCCCGGCGGCGTGTGTGCGTGCGGGGCCGCTCCGCCGGGCGAGGCGGGGCCGGGACCCTGCGGGCCGTGCGGGCGCGCTCGGCCGGCTGGGCGCGGGTCAGCCGCCTCCGCCGCGCAGCACAAAACCCGGGCAATCCGGCCCCCCCATCATTTATGGACGCCGGCGCCGCCCCCATTGGCTGCGCCGCCCGGGCCCCCCCCCGCGCGCCTGCGTATTATCGCGCCGCCCCCCCGTCCGGCGGCGGCCCCCGCGGGAACGGGCGCCGCGCGCGGGGGGGGCGGGGAGGAGGAGGCTCCGTCCCCCCGCAACCGCGAACCCCGCGGCGCGGCGGGTGCCGGCGCGCCGCCCGGCCGTGCGACCTGCACCCGCACAAACGGGGAGGGGAGGTAAAAATAAATAATGAAATAATAATTAATAATAATTATTATTGTTATTGTTATTATCGGGCCAAGGAGCGGCGGGGAAACCCCCGCACGGCCTGGCGGGAGCGCGGGACGCGCCGAGGGGCCGCCAGTGGCCGCGCCCGACACCGCCACCTCTCGGCGCGCGCAGCGCCGCACCCGGGGACAAGATCCAGAGCGGACATTCCTGGTGCCGGCTCCCAAGGCTTATCCAGTGACCCGAACCGCAGTCTCCGCCCGAGATCCGCAAACTTCAGTCTCGGAAAGCAAACCCCACACCCGGCAGCTCTGCCCGCTTCGTCCATGCAAGGCAGTAAAGGCAGGATACTCACACACTGCAGGTAAAACTGCTTTAGACTCCTAAGATCCCCCTTTATCCCTTGCACACACCTTACGTGCCCATAAAACTACTTCTGAAAAAAATTTTTCAGCCACTGATCGTCTACAAAAAGTAGCACAAACCTGTGGATTTCTAGCAGGCCAGCTGACACTATTCTACAATGTAACAGGGAAAATGCCTCTTCACTTATCTTTAGATTGCACCATAAGGGCACTTACAGTCTTAAAAGTTGCAGCAGCACATGCATTAATAATTCAGGAAAATATTCTTCCCCCACCTAACTGGTGTTTTTCTCAACAAATGTTATGCTCTCATGTCATGGAACACAGCAACTACAGTCACTGCCCATTCAAGTGATCCTCTCTACCAGTAATAGCTTAGAAAGAGACCCAATGCTAAACTACGCCAACACAAAATACTGCCACAAGAAACAGCCAACCTCTAAAACCACTATTTTCTAGACCTGCACTTTCATTGAGTCATTACAGTACTTAAAGGCGCAAAAAAAATAAAGTCAAAAACCTCTTCCATTCTCTATAGTATACTTCTCCAAGAGCTACAAGTCACAAGCATCACAGGTGTTGCTCCCAGAGAAGCAGGAAAGCCAGGAGGCACGGAGTAATCATCTTAAAACTAAATTTAGCATTTGCGTATCTGCATCATCCTTCTTAGTTTATTTATGTTGTCCTAGACTACTATTCTTTCATTCAATAATGCCAGCAGAGTAGTACAAACTAATCCTATTCACAGGGAGGTCACATTTAAGAATAAGAGTTCCTCATAGCCACACTTTTCCTGTTACCACATAGCGTTCCCATCCTCCAAGGGCACAACTCGTGGGATATCTGGGGAACTTGCACAAGATAGCACGAAACAGGCTGAAAATTAAAGGAAGTTTTTTAGAAAAAAACCTTGTCTGTACCGACTCACAAACGTATAACAGCAAGTAAACTGGAAGCAACACATTAGAACATGCATCAGGCTCCAGCTTCCCAGCTCCTGATGGACAAACACCAGTAACCATGTGTTGTACCAACACTTCACTCAACCACTTCCTCTGCAGAGGTTACTTACTACACACCATAGTACTCATTGTATTCAGTGATCAAGTAAGGCATTCGATAAACAGATCCAGAACCACATAATCTGTACTGGAGTCTGTATTAGCTTCAGTCTTAGACTTGACCTAAATTAATGTTTTATGATGGGTTGGGCTTGAAAATCAGTAATGTCTTGAATAACTCCCCATGGCAGTTAGTCAGGACAATTATCGATATTGCAGCTGGACACAGCCTCTGGGGCAATCTCTGTCCCTGGAACTTCTTAATCAGGGGCAGAGTAGGTATAAATAAGTTCTATCGCTGCTAATCAGGTTCTTATAAAAGAACTTGAAGACAGCAAACTCACAGGTCTGAACAGACATACCCTCCAAACACCTGTTGCAGGTGCTGCAAGACAGATAGCAGACATTTGTATGTGGTTTCATTTATACATGTAAAAATAATGTCATGGATGCTTTCTAAGATGTTTGTTGGTGCTGCCATAATGACTGATAGTTATCGAATGCCATTAGTCCATTTAATACAGAAAAATTATACATTTCTCAGACTAAATTAACAATAAATAACACTGCCCTCTTTAATCTATATTAATCTTCACGAAAAAGAGATAACAGATATGATCCTAAATCAAATTCCCACTAAACTCAGTAACCATGTTCCATTAACTTCAGTGGGCTTTTAGCAAAAGCTGTCATTTATTTTTAGATGCCTACAAGCAGAGTTGTGATTCAACAGAAAGCTATCACAGCTGCGTAAGTAGGACTGCATATTAATATGCACGTTCTGCTTTGCCCACTCCGTAAGAAAGCAAACCATAAGTGTCCCTTTAGGGCTGAGAAAGGGCTAAGCGCTCGGATCATCTAGGAAATAAAAAACCCCACGACATTAATTACTTTCATCCCCGAAACTGGGGTGAGTTTCTGGGGAGGAGGGGAGAGCACCACTATCTCCGACGTTCTCATTTCAACACCACGTTATCTGCCTGACAAGGACAGAGACTGAACTGCATATTTAAAGGTTGGGGGGTTGATGTTGCTTTTTAAAAATATCTCATTTATGAAATAAAACAGTATATGGAAGATTTAAGGAAAATAGTCCTCCAAACTCCATTTCACATTAGAAGGGCGTCAAGATGTCTACTGTGACTCAAAACCTTCTAACCACCTCTTTTAACACCTCATTAACAGATAATAGAAGATTTTAGACTCCTGCAAAAGCTTACATTCCTGGGAGCAGAGGTGAGAAGGGCTGCAGAATTCCCCATTTCTGTAAAGCCGCTCTGGGTTTGCACTTCGCTAGACAAATTTATGCCCGTTAGCCCTGGATATGCAACGAAGGCCGTTTGTTGAGTCCACTCACACGGGATCACAGACTTTGGAAGCCTGCATGTCTATGGAGCACCCCAGGTGTTCACAAACTGCATAAAGTAATAGAAGATCGAGATGGGTTACTGAGAAACCAGCAGGGGAGACTACAATATAGCAAAGAAGTATCTCACCAGCACCTTTGATCCTCCATATAAGGTAATCAAGGACTTTTTAGTAGGCGTCACCTTTTGTAGTGTTTCAGTTCTTAAAAACTGTTTCTCCCACCAAATAGTTTCCTCTTGTCTCAATTTATTCCTGCTTAGCACTTGAGAAAAGTGCTTTTCATCTTAAGCACGTAACAAGGTAAGCTGCAGCACAGAGTCATTCTGTCTCTATGCAAGTCTGGTTTCGCATATTTCTGTGTGTGTTAAAATACTCTTTCACTTAAAAAATATCTTTCAAGTGTCTTGTCAAAGTATGCTCCCTTCAGATTGTAACATTAAAAGTCCTAGACAAGCATCTCCTGAACTTAAAATAAATCTTGTCTTTTGATTATGTTACAAAAAGACATCACACCAGAAACCATATCAGAAAACAGCAATTTCTGTCACAGCACACTTTCATCTTATGCTATAGACAGGCTGTGGACTCCCAACTACAGAATAACAAGTACCGAAGAGGTTAAAATTAAAATCTGCTTTTTCCTCAAGAAAAGGCTACAGTGATTAGATTCCATCTGACTGTGCATTTCACTTGGCATCTAAAAATGGTGAATAAATGGCAGAGTATTATTCTCCCTTAAAATTCATAAATTCAAAACTCTGTGTATTGACAGACATCTTCTTCCCCCCCCCCCTTCCCCGCCAATATCCAATTTATACAAAATTGCTCCAAGCTAACAACCAACCGAGAAAACTCTGGCTGCAGCTGACATCAAGGACTAAATGTTTATTTATTTCAATAGGCCATAATTTTTTTTCTTCATCTCAGTAAAGGCATATAACCAGAGAAGCTGTCCAGGGAACTTTTTTCCCCACGGTCAGTCACATATATATATATATATATGTTTTAGCAGACTAAGGGGGGGGGGGAAACAAAAGAAAAAAGAAAGAAAAGGAAAACCACCATCAAAAAAACACACCCCCACAAGCCCACCACGTCAGATAGTCTAAATAAAGATCACAGAATCTCAGCCAACTTCCTTTTCCAGTCCCAAATCTTTAGATAAGATCTTGATTTAAAGAAACCAAACCCTTGGGAACTTACTGCTCAGCTCCAAAGGCTAACATATATTTCATTTCTAGACTGAATTCTGCAAATTTCAATTTACATACTTCTAAATTGAAGAAGCTCTTGCTATGAGATATTACTCTATCAGTTTTCCTAAATGTGTGTTTTTCCTCCCCTATAGTTAAGTTATTTGCATCTATAATTCAATTTATTAGTTTGCTAGAAATTTGGGGTTAGTTCGATTTAAAAAAAAAAAAAAACAGATAAAAGGGAAAACTATGCAAGACACTAGTGAAATGAAGTGCTATAATTTCTTTTTTTTTTTCCAGATGTGCAAGCATAACTAAATAAATATTTAGTGGAAAGAATACATACACCCTAGTGGGGCTCTGGAAATAACCTGACAGCATCTCTAATCACAGTGCATACACAGAAGTATCATGCTGTGAGCTCCGCACAAGAGACAGAAGGCTGCATTTAAAGCAAGAAGATAACCCTGTAAGATCAAAAGACAAACAAGGAGCAGTTCTCACTGGTTCCTCTGAGGATATCCTCTTTCTCTTTGACAGGCAACTAATTGCTAAGTCAACCTCAGTTGTTTTTAATGAGAATATTGTGATTCTACCAATTCAAATGCTGACAAAACAAAACATTAGGTCCATATCAAGTACCTGGATGTAGCCAAACAAAGAGGATCCACTCTTTACTGGTCAGAGAGAACTCTGCAAGGAAATATGAGCCATCTTAAAGCAATCTGGATGCTTAGAGAGGGATATATGGCATCCCCCTTCCTGAGATCATCCACAGATAACCATCTAGCAATGTAGCTGAGATGAAGGACCCTGTTCTATGTATATCCACTGAGTTTTAAAGTCTCCCCACAGAGTCAACTGAGGTCTATCATAACTCAAAACCTGAAATTACATCCAGATGCTACTCCACTTAAATTTAACAGAGCTATACATTTTCAGTAACATGTAGCTTGGGAAGCACATGATCCAACAAGATCCAACCTTAAAATGAGTAAGTGAAAAATATTTAACTTCATTAAGAGTGAAAAAGCCCTCCTCAGTATCCTCTCAAGTGCCCTTGAGCAAGAACCGCAAAGGAAGAAATCAACCAACCATGTTAGCATCCTGAAAGTTTTAAGTGAGACATCTGAGCCAGGAATTGATTTTCTTTTCTCCAGAGAGCTGCATACAGTATCATTCTGCATGCTGACACTGCCCCAGTATGGAAGGGGAAAAGATGCTTAGTGTCATAAATCAGTATATATAGAAAAGTGATAAAATGTTACAACCTAAAAGTTTCACTATCCAAAGCATGGAGCTGAAATTAATTTTTCCTTTGTGTGAAATTAGGCTTAAATAATTTTAGATTTAACTCAAAGTGTGTTCAATTCCCTAGTCTCATGTGTAGCTCTTTCAAGTGTAATGCTTCTCTCAAAGGCAAGAAGAACACCTCAAGGTAAAAACCACTTACAGTAGCATTTAATCCCACTTGTTGTAACTGTACAACATATTTTTCAAGCACATACTCCAAAATTAAATGAAGAGGGGAGGAAAGAGAGTCACTGAAGCATTTCAAGTTACAGCTAACATAAGAAAAGAACATGGCAAGTATAGGAAGGAGTTTGGCACATTGACATGATGAGCGTTTGGAAAGATGAAATTCTCTGTATTAAAAGGCATCTCTGACCAAAAGGATAAATAGCCCAGGAGGAACTTCAGGATAATGACTGACATCCACCCACCCCAGACTACCTCGATAGCACATAGTGAGATTTAGTAATCAAATTAAAAACTAGTCAAATTAACCTGTAACTGAGAAGGGTCACCTTCTATTATTTTTAAAATTCTTAATATCTTCTGTTTCCTTAAGGTTGCAGAAAAGTGACTTTTCTGTAGGGTCCTGGAGCTTCTGGAGGCTCCCAGAGGGATCCTGGGGGATCCTGGAGCTTCCAAAGGATCCTGGAGGTTCTGGAGGATCCTGGAGCTTTTGGAGGGTTCCAGTTGGATCCCAGTGCTCCCAGTGGGGTCTTGGGGCTCCCAGTGGATCCCAGTGAGATCCTGGGGCTCCCAGTGGGACCCAGCTGTCCCAGTGGATCCCAGAGCCCCACTGGGACATTTCCACGAAATGGAAATACTGTCTTACTGAGTGGTGATAACTGTGGAAATGGGGGATGGAGGACCTTAAGCCCCTCCATTTCCTCCATCCACAGACCCTCCATCCACAGGTGTAAAGCTTACACCCGGTGTGCCTTTTTTGTTTGTTTTAACTATTGAATCCATTCCTTCCTCTTTTCCCACCTCCTCCCCTTTTTCTAATTGTTCCCCTTGAAACTATATTGGAAATCTTGGATTGGCTAATAATTTAGTCATGCTTATTAAAAAAGTATTTATATGGCATTAACAGCTGGCTTACACTTCTCACTGAATATCATTTGCCCTTTGATGGCCATTTTTCAGTGCAACACTTAATATTATGCCTGTATTTCCCACGCCAGAAACCTATCAGACTAGAAGCCAACTCAAAGTTGCTAGGAACAAAACCAAAACCTCTGCAATTAACCTGCGTGTTCCTATGGTCTTCAGGAAGTTTGGAACGAAGTGCCCTACCCCAGCTTTTACTGAAATGAGTAAAAACAGCCAATGATGAAGAGAAAAGTAAGGAAACTAAACAAAGTAAGACTTCCGTGTGGGAAATGAGCACCTCGGGATCAGATGGAGGTCGACCCCTTCTCAGCTTGTGAGGTGGCAGATCGCTCATTACCACCCTGCTGTGCAGAACGATTTTTAAGCCCATTCTGTTAAATAATAATAAACTCCCAACACTGCAATTCGTTAACACATGTAGGACAATGAAGACGATAAGCTGTGAGTTCAATGCCACTTTTCTTCTTTAGCAAATACATTAAGACAACAGATCTCTATCCAATTGACCTTTTACATTCCCACAATTTCAATCCCTCTGCAATCACTGGCACACAGCTTGACAGGTATCAGCAGTATCAATGAACAATTAAGCAAACTTTCAGATTAACTCCTCTGGCTCTAATGCATGCATATTACAAAAATTCCTAATACCATATTTCCTAATCTCTGAGTGGTCAAAATAATCTACTCTAGTTATGCCTCAACACACAGTTTATCATTTGGTGACCACCTAAAAAAAAAGGAAAATTCAAGACCTGCTGTTCCACCGAAGCAGAACTGCACTTTAACAGGTTGAATTCACTGTAGTGTATTTAAAGGTATTTTTATACCTGAATGGAGATTTTAATTTATAGAAATCAAACCCCATGTACCTCCAACCAATCACCAGTCAGGAAGCAGGGGGAGAATTTCCAGAAACACGTAAGAATGTGACCTGATTTATTGCACAGTGCAGTGTATCCCAGTCTTGTTCCCCGTTATCAGCCACCAAATCGAGCATTTGTTGGATGATTTCCTGCCTAACCTGTACCTTCCTCCACCCCCTTTCCTGGGAAAACAAGGATATGAGAGGAATTCGATGAATGCCTATGCTTCAACTCTGAAAAACAGGTAAAGCTCGACTCTGGAGTGTGAAAGCACTCACAGGCTTCTTAATCCAGGCATAGCTTCAGTAAATCAAGAGACACAAATCCTGCTGACTCACAACCGCAGAAATCCCAATACAGTATCTCTATATAAATACCATTTACACTCTCCTTGCTGAAGGAATAAATTGTAAAGCAATATTGATTTGAAATAGAACGCAAGATACCTGGGAAAATATGTAAGACTGCGAAATGAGGTGTGCTTAAAAACTTAAAAATTACCTAAAGACAACCAGATCGAAATTTTAATTTGACCTGGCTTTAGAGATGTATTACCTACTTTAGCACAACACTTCGTTCTTGTAACCCTGCCACACTGCAAACCAAAAAGAACAGAACACAGATGTGCTGGCTCAGCATATTTTGAACATGTCCCTGGAGTACCTTCTAGGCCAGAAACTGTGAATAGCTGGCATTGGTCCAGGTCATCTACATAAAGCCCGAATATCCTGATGGCCTGTTTCTCCTTCAAGTGTGATTCAGCCTTCCTCAGTAACCCTACTGATCCTCTAAAGGAACCTCAGGCAGTAAGAAGCTCTCATTTTCCACAGGACAGCATCTTCTAGCTTATAAGCAGCAAGTACCTGAGGCTGTTGGATCCATGGTGGCCACGTGGGGCAGACACCACCACGCACATTTAGCCACCCTTGAGGTAGACATTCTGCAAACAGCAGAAAACATACTCTTAATCTTTTAATACACATTGCAAAGGAAAGATTACAGCATATTATTCCATACCTAATCAGTATCTGGGTAACTGTCATTATGCAGAGACGACTAAATTTATGAGTGGCACCCCGTTTATGAAGCAGTCTTGTTTGCTCCCTAAAACTGCTGATGCCAGTTTTCTGGTGGATATCCACCTAAAATGTTTCATTAGATGTTCCAAGGGTCTTTTGTACAAAACAAGGTCCAAAGCTCACGTATATATTATGCCAGGTATGTATCACTTCTGAAAAACAATTACTTCATCCTCCAGAAACCACTGACATTACAATGACACCCTAAACCTCTGTGGCCTAAAAAAATTTAAAACAAAACCCAATCCCCACAAAAACAAAACCCAAAAAACTCCAGTATCAGAAGTCAGAGATGAGTAACCCACTTAGTAATGCATGGGAGTCCAAAACAGCTCCCAGGTGTGTTTCCTCATTCTCACAAAGGGTGTTAGCCCAGTGGCCATTCTTCTACAGCATCAACACCATGAGCTGTGACACCCTGTCAAGACATGGGAAGGAGAGAAAATCCTTGCTGTGATACAGGATTTAAAGCCCCTCTTCCAGCTCTGCCAATGCAGCCAGGCAATGACTGCTGCAGTGTCCCATCAAGCACAGAGGACAAGTCATCTCTTCTAAAACCCACTCTAGGCAACCTCCCATCCAGGTACAGAACAGGGGAATTCCTCTCTGACTCTTCCCAGCTACTGCTAATTGCTAGAGGCCCTGGCCAGGTGAACAGCAACATCAATCAGCAGCTCAAGTAGAAGCAGTCATGACAACTATAAACAAAAATATTTACAAGTGAATGTTTGAGTCACAGGGTAGCCCTGCTGCAACTCAGATAGGCTCCTGCCTCGAATTAGTTTACCCAAACCTGTTTTTCAGCCCCATTTCTGAAGAACTCAGCATTTAAAACAAGTTGTTGATAAGATGAAGCGGGTAGAAAAGAAGCACTGAGCCGATTTCGAGATTGGGGTTGGGGACATTTAGTTATAGACTGAAAAGAAGTCAAGGTACTTGAAAGGATCCTTTAAGTCATTGGAAGGATCAAGATGTGACTTGAGTGAAAAATTACCTTTGAATAGGTTTCAGGGGTTGGGTTGTTAGACTTTTATTTTTTCACATTAGAGTAAAACTATTTAATATTTGCCTAATGATGAATTAAAGCCTGTCTTTTAAAAACAGTAAGAACAATTAGTCCATAAATATAGTGGGTTTTCTATCCCTTGATATCCCCATTTCCAGCTGCCTAGTGCTAGACAGCTCTCCAATAGCACATAGACATTAGGGATCCCTTTTCTAAGTGCTCCTCTTTCCTCCAGAAAGCGACACACAACTGCATGCTCTCTCTCAAATTCTGCATCTAACCAGAAAAAGGTAAATGCTTCTTTGCATTTGACCCATGCATTCAGCAGGGTCAGTTTTGGGAGAAAACATAGAACTGTATTCAATATTAGCCAGGAACAGCTGCCAGAGAGGTTAAACCTTCATTTGCAATGGTGACGTGACAGCCAGCCAACTGTAACCCACAGAAAAACAACAAAGGGAAAAGCAGCATCTCTGCAAGAGAAACTAGAGGAAACAAAAGCAACCGAGAATAGAAAGTAGCTTGCTGAATAAGACTACAGGAAAAATTGTAAACATTTTCTGTATAATGTTAACAGATGCAGACTTTGGTTTATGACTAGAGGTGACACAACACGCTCCTAGGTGTATCAGTAAAAAAGTCAGTTACAGCAAAACCTTTTAATAAAATGCAGAAAGGTTAATGAAAATCACACATCTACTCCACCATATTTTTTTCATTACACGTTTCATGGAATAACTTGGTTCATGGTAGGAAACAATCTTCTCAGTACTACCTTTCTTGTTCAGTAACATATGATGACACCAGTCACTGCTGCATACACATGCTGCTCCTTCATAACATACCTGTTGCCATCATATATCAATTGCTACTACAGAATATTTCCATTAGACTGGTTCCTTACACATTCAGATTAATTTAGTATAATTTTCAATGTCCATTTAAAAGTTCAAGCATGTTTTCAGAAACTGCTGATTACTGAAAAAATTAAAATTGAGCTTTTAGAAAAAGGTTTTCAATGTATAATTTTTTATTCTTTGAAGAGGCACCATTCAGAGATAAAAGCTATTCTCCACAGGCAATACCACAAACATAACTTGACAAAAATGTCAAGTTAAATATATGTGTTAGTTGATATTTGTCAAAATTTATATAGAATCAAGGGGGTTGGATTTAAAGGGTGTGCCATAACAAAAGCACCAGTTTAGAGATCAGAAGTTTAGAGATCAGAAACTCCATGCTTCCTCCCACAGATGGGTATTTGCCTTCTATACACAGAAAAACAACTCTGCAACATGAAGAGTCAAGGCAATTCCCTCCCCCCCACTGTCATGTATTTTTAACTCAGTAAAATAATTCTTCTGATTCACCAAGTTACTTGCTATTTACTTTAAACACTAAAAAGGAACCACATCAAAAACATGTATTTCATATTTCACTATTTATATGGAAAAGGAGGTTAATAAATGAAACTTGCAGAAGACTAAGCTGTATTTCAATGCCTCTCCAAACATTTAACAAGACTGATTAACTAAAATTCTCTTTAATCATGTGACAGTACAGAAGATAGTGTATATTATGTATGAAAAAGTATTTGAATTAATATAAACTTATTATCAACTAAGTTATAAACCCTATTAAAATTCCCATTTTTGGTTTAGTATTACATCACTTAAGATTTGGAATAATTGGAACAACATTTTTTTTGAAAAGAGGAAAGAAAAGTACTGTAATGGCAAACATTTTATAATATGGATTATTTTAAATTCTGCAGTAAATATTTCAAGACATGTAGATTTTCACTGAATAAGTAAACAACTCTGCATGACAGTACTCTCAACCAGTATGATATTCCTAGCTTGAAATAGGTCTAACAAGTGCCAAGCACCTTGATTTAGAAGAAGCATTTTTAAGTACTTGGACAACAAAATAGTTAAAGGAACCATTAAAAAAAAAAAAAGGGAAAACAAATAAATCAAGCAGCTACATATTAAAAACTTTATATAAATACCTCTTCAGATGCTGTTCCAGCTCCAAGAATAACACTTTCATGGTTATTTGTTCAGGACCTTGTTTCTGGAGAAATGTTACTTTCATTGAGGCATCTATTTAGTACCTGCTGAGTAGTTTCCCCCAGACAGAGGGTCGGAAGAAATACCTCTCAGTCCTTTGTGGCCATAAGATCAGCATTAGCATTCCACTATTAACCACAAGTCCTGAACTCTGCAGCACTTTCAAGAATTGCAAAGCCTTGCCTGTTAAAGATTATCCACTTGCTTCAATTCAAAGTTTGCCGAGTTTAATAGTGGTTGGTTATGATCAAGAAAAACAAGAAGGGCGAACAGTGACGACACCATAGATCCTGAGATCACATGGTGTTCTGTTACATAAAGCATCAAAAGAGATTAAAATCTTCATGATTATGTTTTCAAATCTCAAACAAATGCATCTTCTTTCAGCAGTGCCAAATTCACCAACTCTGAAGCTGATTCAGCCTGCTCCTGCTTTTTCTGAAGCACATGTTAATCACTACAGGTAGCTAATTCTGCTTAGAGAAAGGCAGCTTAAGTTTTACTGCTTCTCAAATTAAAGTTCTAGGGCTTAATGGCAGTTCCAATTAGACACAAAATTGACAGTACCCCGTTTGCCAGAAAAAATTTTACACAGGCAAATCCTATTCCTGACTGCTATTTTAAAAAGAACCCGTGATGACAGTTTGAGACGTGCATCTAGTTAGTCTTCTGCAGACCAGAAAAAGATAGCAACTCATCATGTATCAAGCCAAAAATCTATCAACTATTTCATTTTCTTCCTCACAGAAACAGATCACCATAAGGAGGTTTTGGTGCATTATAGTAACTCCATACCATGCAACTATCAGCCTATATGCGTAGGTACCATTATAACATTGCTTCAACCTAAACATATTCCTTCCTCTACCATGTTAAATGCTTTTCAGTGTGAAGAAAAATTGACTGCCCACAGTACATTGTAGAGAATCAAACAAGATTCACTTTCCTACTCTACAGGCAAGCTGGAGACCAGGAGATAACCCCTCACTACGGAAGTAGCCAGCTATTTGCAGCACGTGCGCAGGAACCCCTGCCACACAAAAGTGCATGGGCACTGATGTTACACTCTTCTCATCAGACTGCAACCACAAAAATGCAAAGGCAAAACCAGAAATCAAACCTAGCAAATGTTACTTGGACTTATTGCTGACTGCTAAAGTCATGTCAGATGTGTCTCCTCAAGTAGATTTGCCTTCTAAGACCATATTGGGAAGAAACCAAATGGAAGGGTCAAACAAGTTCATAGAATCATAGAATGGTTTGGGTTGGAAGGGACCTTAAAGATCATCTAGTTCAAACCCCCCACCATGGGCAGGGGACACCTTACACTAGTGCAGGTTGCTCAGGGCCCCTCCCAATCTGGTCCTAAACACCTCCAGGAATCTACAGCTTCTCTGGACCTCCTGTGCCAGTGTCTCACCATTCTCACACCAAAGAATTTCTTTGTAATATCTAATCCAAACCTGCCCTCTGTCAGCTGGCTCACAGCATGGCCATATACTACTTATCTGCATTTCTGTTCCATCTTGCCAAGGCAGTGAAGTGGTAACTGATGGCAAGGGAAGCAGGTATTACACAATAAAAAAGAAAGGAGTCTGGCTTGGGGGAAGAAGGGAGGGGTAAAATCAACTCTACTTATTAGAACCAACAAGTCTACCATCGCAAACAGGGAATATTTTGTTTAGGCAGTACTGAGGAAATGAACAAAAGAAAAAAATGCATTTTTTTTTTCCCTTGGGAATGAGGGATGTAGTGAGATTAGTTCCCCATTCCCAAAGCCTAGAGGCAATTCAGATAATTTGAACAGGGCATCAGATGTATTAACTGTGAAGCAGGGCAGAATTCTAAACTTCTTCTTCCCAGAGCCTTGTACGCTCAGAATGTTCCTTTTAAGACACAGCAAGGAGATTGAAGCAGACAAGTTACATTTTGCCATAAATGTTTCTCTCATTACATCAAGTGAACCTCTCAGCACAGCATGGGAACGGATAACAAGCAGGGCTCGTTTTAGCATTCTCCTCTAGCTCCCACTGAAAAGCCACGGAGGTGGGGCCACTCAGCGGAGCAGTTGGAGAAGAGGCAGACAGGTATAATGGCCCTAAAAGAGGGATGCTTACTCTGAAAGCAGGGCAAATCTTGGAAACTTGGAGATTTACATGGTATAACCACATCTAAAAGAGAGAGGTAGATCAGGCTTCAAGGAAAAATAAGTAAGGAACAAAAGGATCAACAACAGTAGCAATCAACAACTATTAAGACTGTCACAGAATATTCTGAGTTGGAAGGGACCCAGAAGGATTGTCAAGTCCAACTCTTAAGTGAATGGCCCTTAAGGGGATCAAAACCAAGCCCCTGGTGTGATTAGCACCAGGATGCTCTAACCAGCTGAGCCCAGTACTATTGAATAACTTCAATATTCAAAATGACATATTACTTATAGCCAGGAGTCTTGCTTATTTTAAAGAGCTGAAGCATCAAGCTGACAGAAGACTGCTCAAAACCAATTACAGAAAGCCGAACCAAGACAAATTTTAATTTCAGTGGCATCCTTACACATCCTTATAGAGTCAGAGACTCAGTACAATAATAATTCCTTAAGAATCCTACTGGTTACACTGTCTTACATATCACATATGCTACAGCTTCCCTTGGACATTCTATAAAGTACACAGCTGACCTGTAGCAGTCACGGTCAGCTAAGTCTGTATCTCACAGAACTGCGGCAACAGAGCTGATTGGCTTCAGATTTTAAGCTGCCATTCTCCTAACCCTCTTTAACATGCTTCTAGCCCTCTCTATTGTCTGTATTCCCCTCTGTAAAGCTGCACAGTTGACATCAGCTAAAAGGACAATCCTTCTCCGTAACTACTGCACATACAGTACGTGCACTGATCACAGGTGTTTTCCAGGATGCCTGAAACAATGAGTACACTTTGAAGTATGTTGGAGTGGAAAAGGGATGAAAGCAGTGATGTTAACCTTTCCTGTAGACAGTCTTTACTTTCTCCTTTCCTATTCCAAGATGTCCTTTGAACAGGAGCTCCATCACGCTAGCAGCTGTGTCATGAGAGTTAAAAACATGGTCCAGTAAGTTATGCACATCTGACTAATACATCCCTCAGCTCCAATGCTCCTCTGATTCAATTCCAGATTTCTAGTATAGCCAGAAAGATCATAAAGTGTTAGATTACATTGGGGGGAAAGCAATTTCTTAAGGGGCACAAATCTAAGCACTGAATAAAACTTAGGAAAGATTAATAACTGTACTATCGGCTTACATCCACACACACATAAATAGTTCTATTTGCATCTCATGAGTTTATGCTAAAATCCTTGTATCTTGCTCTGCTTATTAAAAGAAGCCATGTCAGAATCAGTTAGAAAGTGAAAAGCAAATATTATACATACATACACACACACACACACACATATATATACATACACACAGCCATGCATATATGATGCAGAACTGCATAATGAAGCAGCTGAATATATTCAGTAAAGGAGCAAGTTCACTGCTAGGCCCACAAAGAAAATGCTTCATCTCTGGTAACACTAATCACTTTTCCTCATGCATCAGCCCCAATTCGGGTGACAACATTACAGTAAGGCAACACTCACAGGTTTAATTTGATGCTACTTCTCTAGCTATGTCAAGTAAAATAGTTTCTATACCACTGATCTAAAAGCACCAGATTGAAATTCATCACTTTTTTACTTGGGGACGTTTGTACTCCAAAGGAGTCTTATCAGTTCCACTCACCACCTTAACAAAAAACAGTAAATGATTTGAAAATCAGCAAACTGATTTTTAGTCAGTTACCAGACTGAAAACAAATTAATCTTTAAACACGACTGCTTCAGAGGCAGCTATTCCAATAACTACATGATTTTTCTCATAAGCATTTCCCATAAATTTGACAAAGCTCGTTACAGTGCATTCAAGTAATTAAAAGGATTACTCAGTTATGTGTAAGTCAACAACTTACGGGCAATAAAAACCACAAAGATATTGTAAGCCTACTGGATTAACTAAGCGATTGAACATTTTTACTGCTTTGAAAAATAGCCTCTAGCTGCAACTGAAAAATGCCTGAAGTACAAGGATCTTCATTCTTCTCCTGCCACATTCAAGAATTCAGCATCAAGCTATGCTTTCCTTTGTCCTGAACCACCCTGGCTCTTATATAAAGTGACAGATTGCACACAGATGAATTATCACTCCAGGTACATTAGAATGTCAGATATGGGTAAATTTTAACATTTAATGAAAAAAAAAACCAAGATTTCATGCATGATAGCATCAGGGTACCTAGGTTCTCTCCCACCCATAGCTCTTATGCCCAAAGGGGAAGGAGGAGCATATTTCAAGATTCTTAATTTGTGGTACTCCTTGACAGTTTTGATTTAAAAAAAAAATATTAAAAAATGCAGCAGCCCAAGTTAAGATCTAAACTGTAAGTTAATGAATCTGGCATTCAGCCAGCAGAATTTACTGTTTACATCAGTCTGAATGAAGTGTAGCACTTCAGCCTGAATTCCTCAGCGTGTCACACATCGTTGAGTGAGCTGCCATATCTTCATGGGTAAACATTTAGTAGGTTCATTTTCCACATTCTACAGAGGACTTCAGAGACAGTTTGAATAATGCAGACTTCACCATAAGAAAAAGCAGCAAGTCAACCTTTAGACTACAGACATAAAACACCCTATGGTAACAATGTCAATTCTGATGTGATGCAACAAACTAAGAATTTAAAATTCTGATGTGCATATAAGTGCCTGATAAAGCAGAAAACATACCAGACATTCAACTCTTCTGGAAACTTTAAAGTTCCAAACATGCAATCCTTAAGATATTTAAGGGTTAAAGAATTCCTAAAATAGTTATCCAAAATTCACATAAGTCACCAGGACTTAAGATTTCCAAAGTTTGTTTCATGATTACAGCACAGCCTCCTAGACTACTATTTTACAAATATAACAAATAAACCTTTATATCAAGTTACAGCACTTCCTGTTACCAGCAATGTCCCATATACCATTTGCATCCTAACCTACAGGTTTTTTTTAACGCTTTGTTACCTTCCACCCTCCTATCTTAAATCAATCTTTATGCAGTGCTTTGGCACAGGGTTTTGCAAGGCTGCTAGTCAATGACAGCATGCAAAAAATAAATCTGACTTCAGAAAATATTTATTAGAACCACTCAATGAAGCAATGCATGCTGGCTTGTCAAAGGAAATAGTTTTGACAACAAAAAATGTTAAATAGCACAAAAAGCTGTAGAAAGACATCTACACTACAATGAAAACCAAAGCAGTGAAGTGAAAGACAAGAAGGTGGACAACAAATTGGGAAATATTTCCAAATGCTAGCAGCAAAAATCACTGTTGTACTTTTGTTATCTTCATATTTTGAACAGATGTCATGAAATGCAGTTAGAGAAGATAGTTTTCAGTCTGTCATTAAACAATTTAAAAAAAGTTTAGGTACTAACATCCTAATTGAACATCCGAGTCATCACCAAGTGATATAAAAGGTATGGCTTTCAGTTACACAATGATAAGCATTACAATTGCACATATTTAGTCTGTTAATTTACACTCAATTTTTATTTTCATCTTGGCACCCCTATATATGCTGCAGAAAAGTAAATCCTCCCTGTGTGAAAGATGAAGAAACACATACAGGGAAGACCTTACTGGATCTGAAACACCCATTTAGCCTGGGAGCCACTACCAGGCATGGCCAGAGGCAGATGTTTAGGTGAGAACCCAGCAAGGCAGGCAGATAAATGCAACCTTCCTACAGTATCCTCCTACGTGTCAGCAACCAGCAGCTTGAGGAGTTTCTGCACAAAAAGGAATAACTTAGTGCTTAATGACCCAAGATAATTTTCTTCCAAGAACTGGTCCATTTCTTTTCCTTTAAAGAAATTACTCTGGTCACATAGTTCTGAGGACTTTCTAAAACTCTGGTTGTTAAATTCTGAGTTAATTACCCAGGGAAGAGACAGTTTTCAAATTATCACATATAAAGCATCAACCACCCTGGCTTCTAAGGAGATATGAATTTGAATCTCAAAAGCAGTCCTGATTTAGGAACACACAATAGGAACACCTGGAAACCAGCACAAGCATGAAGGAGCAGCTACAGGAGTCAGTCTTCTCCATGAACCACAGTAAGCCATCTGCAAGAGAGTTCTTTACATATCACTAACTGGAAGTCACCGAACTTCTATCATTTAATCATACAGAAGAACAGACAATGTCAAAGCATATTCAAGTTGTAGAACTATGTTAGTACAGGGACAACAAAACACATTAAAAAAACTGAGTAAAATATATTGAGGAAGAGGAAGAAGTAATTAAGGGCATTGGTACTGAATACATATTGTCAATTAGAATAGTTACTGGTTACTGCTTTTTGTACTGTGGCAATGACTAAAATCAGATTAAGCCTACAGGAGACAAGCCTAGTATCTCCTCCACTTCTACACATAAGGCATCTCTTTACCATGACTATGCTATGTTATCCTAATCTAAAGTAAGTACTCCTTTCCTTCACTGCAGCACCTATGAAACCCAAACCAGCAGAATCTCTGATTAAGAGGAGCCTGATGAACATGAACTAGCACAGCACAGTAACAGCAGCTCAGCATTTTTTGCTGCAAGGGACTGTCAATCTACTGTGCATGTTACATCAGCAGAATACAAAACTAATGATGAAGGATTTGCAGGCATTCAGCCAGACTAGAGGGGAAGAAACCCTGTCTCCTGAAACATGTCTTTGGTGGTATTGGTGTTTTTAACTTAAGCATACAAGAGAAAACTTGAGAATACTATGAAGTTGCCTGTCACATGACCCATGAAATGGAGTCCCCCACTTAAGGGTAACTTAATTTCAACAGATAAATGCAGCAGGAAGTGAGACTCAAAGCTTCCTATTGAGAAAGGTCATCCAAAACCTTCACAGGACAATTGCAGAATAAATCTCTGGCCTGCCCAAACCTCCAAACTGAGATCCATCAGTAGGTGTGAGCTAATAGAAACCAGTTACAGCTATTCTTGGATATTCTTCCTCAGTAATACTGGAACTTTATGAGACCAAATTACAGCAGACATTCCTTGGGCATTTGGTGACATCCATATTAAAGGAGTAAATTAAAGATTTAGAACAATGTAGTTCTAACCATTATCAAGATAGGAAGAATTTTTAACTCTACAGCTCTCTTCCCACAGATTTTCCTTTCTTTCGGATTCCAGAAAGCAGCCTGTACTCAAGCAGCAGCTCACGCCCAAAAAGCTATGGGAGCCATAAGGTTACTGTCTTATTTTTAAGAAGTCAGCCTCTTTCAAAAAGGAGGCAAGTAGAACATCACCTCTGAGCCACTACACAAGCATCAATTCATAAAGGAGTAACCAACCCCTTATGGTATTGCAAACACAGCAGTTATAACATGACCTTCAATGCTCTAAAGCAAACTGCAGAGACCAGAGATGCTGGGTTTTTCTCTACCATATCAAATATTTTCCCATGGAAGGAGGAGTAATGCTTTGTCATCCTGCTTCTCTTCTTCAATAAGGCCAGACACCCTGCAAGGCAAGATCTAGTTAAAAAAAGTGATTCTCTGATGTGTAAACCAGAATAAAGCCCTCCAGGAATACATTGCTTCAAAAGAGAAGGCCACTCCACCAGGCCCAAGCATTCGGCTCCTGGACCACGCCAGGACCTCTCAGGAGCAGCACAAGGCAAGTGCCAAACATCCGAAGAAAGAAAGGTGTAACTTGCTGCTGAAAGTGAAACTTCAGGGTCTGATAAGTGTTCTGTGTTATTTGTTCACATACAGATAAGGTCCATGGTGCTGTGAAACCTACTTAAGTGCTTACAGAGGTTTGAGAGGAAAACAGCATCAACTAAATAACACCACAGGTGGCAAACTAAATACCTTGCTACTGAGACACTGATACCGTACAATTCTTTTCCTGTAATGAGTCCCATCAGTGGCTCACCAGGACTGATTAGGCTACATTAGTTCGAGTGTCAACAATATCCTAACATTAAGCATTAGCTCCTTTAGCAGGCATTGGAAGACAGCACTAGTCCTATACTTCATTATTTTTACAGTAAACATTTAACTCTTATCCTGTATCTATTTTGGTATTCTTCTAAATTGATTTGTGTTTGCCAATGTTTATTTCAGAAAAGACTGAAAGTCACCACCTTCAATTTTCTTATCTGGCTATGTAACAACAGCCAGCAATTCTGAAATTAGCAGCCTCTGACACAGCATTTTCTTCAGAGACCTTCTGATTGTATTTTCATTTCTTCTCTTATCAGTCAGGAACACAGAATGTGACAACATTGCAGATGTGCTAAAATGTCCCTCTTAAGCCAAAAATTGGGACTTCAGTTCCAGAGCCAGTAATTATCAGTGACTTTCTTGAATTTAATTGCTCTAATCGGGTGAGTGAAAAAGGTATGAAGGTTATTTGAGAGACCAAAATAAGGGTTTGGAAGAGTATCTCAGTGGAATAGAGATTATTTTTATATATACTATTATTAATGAGACTGGGAAACGTATTTATAATGAAATTAAATATTAAATAACAGAACCATAGGAAAACCATCAAACTACAGATTTGGAAACTAGAAAAGCACATCAGTGGACTAAAGAAAGACAAAACAGTAAGAAGCAAAAAATAGAAATAAAAAGGCAAGTGGAAGCAGGGAAGGAACAGGGAAAATAAGTAGTTAGGACAAGCCAAACAGCAAGGAGAGCAAAGCATCAAAAAGAGAAGGGTCAGGAACTGCATGAGGGAGTGAAGAGGATAAAGGAATTACAGGCTAAAAATACCCAAAAGAAAGGTACCAGCAGAAGTTATTTTTTGGTACATTTAATACAACATCAAAAAAACCCCAGAAAGAGCATTTCTGGAAATGCCATACTTTTCTGGAAAAGAAAGAGAAATATAGGAAGGGAGGAATTAAAAAACTAAATCTATAGCAAGCAGCTGCCAAAGCCCTGCAGTTTCCCTTGGCAGACCAACACTTCCATTGATAACCCAATGCTATGATATTACTGTCCTATGATGACAACTTTTGGAAGACAAAAAGGAAAAAAAAAATAAGAGTTTCAAACTCAATCTCCCTTCTCTGTGTACATGAGCAAAACCATCCAGCCTATGACGACTCTCTCCTTGTTCATGCTCCAAATACAGTGTGCTAAAGAAATGCTTTAACATAAAGTACCACAAATAAATCAGTTACATTAGACAAGATCTTTATATGGTTCACCTTACCCCTCTGGAAAGGGTTAAGGTGACAATGCTAGGGTAACTAATTCCAAAATGATGCATAAAGCCCGGAACTGTGCTGTCCTGTCTCTTGCAGTCAAGCAGAAAAGTGTTGCCATTGACGGAGTTCTCCTGCCAGGAGCACTGCAGAAGCAGCAGCCCTTGGTTTAACCAGCAGGACCACTGCCCTTCAGAGTAGTCAGTTAAATGCCATCCAAAGCAAAAACCCAGCCTATATCCATCTTTCCACAATCACAAGTGATTTGGTCACCACAAGTCTGAGGATTTTTTAAGACTGCAGCACTCCCATGTGAACTGCAAACAAGACACTGCTATTTTTGCTTCTCTTCGAAGCACAGGCATTTTGAACGGGGAGGGCAGACGGACAGACACAAAGCCAGTTTACTGACCTATGTGCATTTCAGCTGTAGTTAGTAATGGATACCCAGGTCGGCCGCAGAACACGTGCTTCACGGCGGCGCAGGCCCAGCCTGGCCCTGGGCATGGAAAGGAGTAAGAGAATGGGAGCTTCGCCTGTGCGGACAGTGCCATCGTGGGAGATGAGAGGGGAGCCCCGGAACACACAGAAGAGAAGGACAACTCTAAACCCGGGCAGATGGAGCTCGTCAGCCCTGTAAGGCCATCCATCTAAGAGAAGGTCACTCCAAACAAACCTACGTCCTGAGGACCTCGCTGCCACCATCCAAGCTCGCTCGGCCCCGGCAGTTGAACCTTAGGATTAGAGGGTGGGCTCAGTTCAGCGCACACTGTGTCTCACCTAAAAAATCCACTGCGCAGGCTCGAAGGCCTTACCCGCATTTGCAAAGCCCTGTATCACCAGCACGCTTGTAACGAATGTGGGCAGAGACCTTTCCCAAATCTTTGTTCGCGAAGACTGACCATGATGATGATGATGAGTAACGGAGAACACTTCATATTGTTCACTGAAAAATGCACCAGAAGTGGTAAGGATGATGAGTTCTAAATGTATTCCAAAAACTCTCTGTATTTCTGGCTTCTGAATATCAGTTTATCAAGTTAAAAGAACCAACAGTTCTTATTTCCAAGGAACTTGGAAAAAAAATTTAAAAAAAATAAAAATCAAAGTTTATTACTTTCTCCTTCAGTCAACAGTTCAATATCCCATTAAACATTTGCAGTGATTTTTACTGGTACATACATACTGATTTAAGTCCAAAGATATAAGTAATCTTTGGATTACTTATAATCTCAGTGAAAGCTCAGGCTTTCACGGCAACAGGCTTTCCATTGACAGAGGCTGGACTTTCCATGTTTTAATAAAAGGCATAAACACAATTAACAAGTTGAATAACATTCTTTTCCCCTCACTCCATTACACATACTCCACTACTGTATTTTACAAGGGGTTCCAACTAACTGCCATGAAAGGTTCTCTACTTCATCCTGCCCACATATTCTTGCCTTCTCCTTCACACTGCATCTGATGGAAAACCAAGTATTACCACCTGCTACACCATGTAAATAATATAAAAGTGAAGGCAGAAAAGAGTGACTGGCAAAGTGGGAAGAGTGAGAGTGTATAAACATTTTTCATTCTAGGCTGCTTTGCTGTTCCTTACACACACATGCCAATTCCACTATCAGCATAAAGTCTTCCAAGAAACACCAGGTAGGACATGCTACCACCAAAAAGCAAATATGAAATTTTGTTGTTATTTTCTGTCGGGATATTTTATTGTTGTTAAAGGAAAGGGAAGAATAAGAAAAGTAGATAAGGAAATAAATATTCCTGGGTAATTAACTTTTCTAAAGAAATGCATCATGGCAGTAGGATTTCCCTTTCCCAGTCTACAGCTATGTGGCATGTCTGACTCAAGATTCATTGCACACTGCCAAGTAGAGGGCATGCTCGGTAAACACAGATACAAATAAACTGATATTTACCTGTGTCAGAAGTTTATCAGAACAGAAAATGAAGAACAACATTCCAAAGAAGATAAGCAGGCAGGCAGAAAGGACAGCAGAAAAGAGGGGGGAAAAAGCAAAATTATAATCAAAGTTATCATATATATTAAGAGATACACAACAGCAAGTACAGTTAACATTAAACCTGTTACTTCAGGGTTACTCAAGAAGTGACTGCATCACTTGTGCCAAGAAGCAAAGAGGTATAGACACAGATAACAGTATTATCCAATTATTTTATTCAAAAAGTATTACTTGAGTCATGGATTTGTCAGATGGAACCGTGTCTGGTCCATTCAAAGGCACCCGTCAAGATAAGTGCACAGTTAAAAAAGAGGTCTGCTTGCAAGTTTACTGAAAATAATTCACATATTGAATATCAAGTATTATTTCTCAAAGCTCACTTTAGCATAGGCAAGGTTAGATGTCTAGAGTACAGTACACGCAGGGGTCTCTGCCTTTCATCTACTAATCAGAGAAGCAGTCCAGAAGAAGGAGCATCCTGAACTAAGGCTGGTCTTTATAAATATCCTTCCCTCGTATAAAGCAGATTTTTCAGTGGCCAGCATAATCCAAACTCTAAAAAGGAAGCTCATAGAACGAAGCACACACACACAGAAAACCAAAATCAATTCAGTGGACTAAGAGAATTCTAGTAGCTAAAGTCCATTAGGCACAGGACTTACTGGTATTCTGACTTCATAAGGTTACTCAAACTAAGAGCCTTACAGGGAAGTGTAGTAGCACCTTTTCTGTTCCTGTGCTTCGTTCTGGCTTCCGAGCCCATCCATTTCTCCTTTTCCACCTCTCCTATATTATTTTCTCTGTCCTTTCTGGTACTTTTCCCTTTGGTTCGGTAAACTGGCACATAGCAAACCTTCCAGGTGTTCCCCTTTCCCCTGTTCCCAGAAGACGCAGTTGGCAATGACATTCCAAGCGTAGGGGAAGCATAAGATGATAGGTAGAGATGGGTAACGGGTGAAGGCAATGGATATCAAGCATGCATAATTCATCTGAGCTACAGCTGTCTCTGTAGAGAATGCAGAAAAAGAGTCTTCTAGCACACCACACTGTAAGGAAAGCTGAGATCCACAGCACACACAAAAAGATCAATATGACACCTTTAGGAAAGCCAGAAATAACAAGGTTAAGAAAAAAAAAAGAGGAAAAATCATTATATATTATCCTAAACTGCACAGACTAACCTTAAAACCACTATAGTTTCAGATATTTTTACATTTATTTCAACTCGAACAGAGTGCTCAATGTCTAGCAGCTCCCATTGCTCTAAAGAAGAATACTTGCATTACGATTTTTAAGGATCTGAACCTTTGTTCAATTGCACAGCAAAAAGTACCAAAAGAAACTGAAACATTATCATCTTAACTGTTTTAGCATTTGTCACAATTATTTTCTCACCAACATGAATTAAGAGAAAACTAGATAACTTTCAGTCTCAAATTGCCACTCACGCATAAAAGGAAGTTTCTATCAGAATTAAAAGGTATTCCACATTTTGGGTTTTAAAGCAAGTGATTACTCATGCTGATTTGAGACTCCCTTCAACAGTTAGGTGGCTGCTTTTTCCTTCAAGGCCCCTATTATATAATAGTTCACCCACCTATAAAACACTGATTTCCATACAACAACTATAAACCACAAGTTATCCATTTTTGCAATAAACATTCCTCTAAATGCATGAAACAGTTTTTTTTCTGGTTTTATTTTACTTTTGCACCAACTTTGAGCAAGAGGAAGCTGCCACTGACATCAGCACTACAAACAGGCACCTAAAATAGCAATGCAGCTTTAAAAAATGCAAAACACAAAAAGCCAAACCAAACAAAATTCCAAAAACAACAACAAGAAGCCATCCTTTGACCATGTATAAAATGCTTGAGGAAAACCAGAAAGGTCACACAGATTTTTAAACTTCCCATATAGCACACTGTGCACAAAAACAGGAATTAAAAGTACACAATGCTTGCATAACCAGAAGGTCCCCAGTCTCACTGCAGAAGGCTTAACATGATCGCCACCAACCCTGCCCCTGGAGGGCTCCTTATATGTGGAAATATATGTTACAGTCACACTAAGACAGAAAAGCCTCCCTTGTTTATTAGTTGAGGACTCAAACAAGAAAAATAAAGTGTAAATACAAGTACAGACCATTCACTATTCTTCTTCCAAGCTTCACACAATTTGGGAGTTATTCAACCACAACAATAATTAAGGATGCCTTGAGAGTACCATACCTGAACAAACTCTATTCCAATACACCACACTGCTGACACTACAGACTCAGCTGAATATTATCCAGCCCTGGCAGCTTTGAAGCTTTTTCTGCCTTTTCTTCTTTTTGATGCTTCCCTCTTTTTGGGGTCTGTGGGCTCCTCTAGCCCTTACAGAGGTCAGGCAAGCCCCTGGTGACAACTTCTCCCCCAAAAGTCTACCTCCAAACAACTTTTAAGTTGAAAGCTGAATAGAGGTGAAATTTAAATAAGAATCACCAGACCGGGACTCTGCAGAATCAACCTATAAGAAGGTGAAATAGTCACTATGATACATAACGCAAAAGCAATCTCAATGCAATTAGTTACTTCCACCAACTCCATCCTCCCAGGAAATCCATATATAAGGTCACTGGAAAGCTCTGCCTAACTTACTGAGTACCATTTCATACCTATCGTATGCCATCAGAATCTGCATCCCTGTGGGGCATCGCTGTCCCTTCCCCTAACCCGCTTCCCACTAACCTTAACTACTGTTAGCTTGTTCAGATGTGGATTCAGCTGCGTTTCCGACTTGCAGACACGAGTTATTTACGCAGTTTACATTAACTCGGCAAAATCCACAGCAGCAGAGGCTGACCCCCGGAGGTCCGCTCCACCGGACCCGGTTATTTCAGGACGCCGCGCGCTCCCGCGCGGCGGAACGGCGGACAGCGCGGCTGCTGGAGCCGCGACACTCCGCCGCTCCCCCGCCCTCGGCCCCGCAGAGGATGACCCGCCGCACCCGGCTCCCGCCGCCCCGCTCCCTGCCCTGCGGCATGCTCCCCCCCCACTCCCCCACGGTACAGTTCGGGAAGACGGGTAAGGGCGCTCCAAGGCGCCGAGCGCGACAGTCCGCCCACGCCAGGGAAGGCGCACGCCCGGCGGCTCAGGAGTCGCTCGGCCCGCCGCGCAGGCCCGCAGCGATCCCTCCCGAGAGACAGCGCACACCCGCCGCAGGTAATACACGAACACTTCGGGAGGCGCGCGAATAACGCGGGGTGCAGCGGTACACGGTCCCTCTCCCTCCTTCCTACAGAAAACGGCTTTATCTCCCTGAAAACGGAGGCGCGACAGGGTGATTTAGCCTGCATTCACACAGATAATGGCTACAAGCACAGACACAAAAGTATCTCGTTTGTACACAGAGGCTGGGTACATAAATAAGAGCATCGAAGCAGATAAAAGCCGACTGACAGTGAAAAGCGGGTTCTTGGATGACGGTGGAGCACAGCCCAAATATGGGAAACCAGGACTTGCCAGACACACCTGTCCCCAGCTGCTATGCATCCCCATAGGCCTGGGCCACACACCTCCAACCACTTTATATATCCCCACTTAGTAGTTTTCTTTTACTACAGAGTCATTGCATGAAGAATGTGGCACAGGGAAGCTCACAGGGACAGAGTCCTACCAAAACGTGGGAAAGGGAACCTTTGCCCTGGGACATGTTCCCACCAGCATCTCCTCTCACTTACCGCCCCAAAAAACAGGGTGCCTCTCAACCTTGCCATCAGACTTTTCCCCAGGGCATCCCTCAGAGTCATTGACTACTTTTAGGTCTAAAATGAGCTTGGGGCCAAAACCTGTGTTGGTTTTTCCCTCTGAGTAAATATTTAAGGCTGTGTATGTGCAGGGAAACCCAGACAAATCTCCCTGGTGCTCCACATACAGGAAGCCAGCCCAGCTTTGATTGCTGGAGCCTGCTTGTGAATAGAGGCAGAAAGAGACACTGATCTAAATCAGACTGTGAGCACACCATATTTTTCTTGGGAGAGGTAACCTGCAGAACACAGCAGAGAGGCTGCAGTACACCACGCTTGCCAACAAGTTAAGCTAAAGCAATGTGCTCTCTCCCCTCTCTCATCAGCAAAAAAGCCAAAGGTAGCAAGATACTGGTGTCACACCAGAAAAACCACACTTGATGAGAAAGAAAAAAAAAAGATAATTTCAATTCATAAGAGGCATAATGTAGAAGAGAATTATTTCTTATTCATTTCAAAACACTGTATTGACAGTACTCTTTTTCCCACTATAAAACTAATGTAACTTCTCAAACTAAAGCAATCCTCATATTAATTATATTAATTGGATTACTAGATTCCCTCTAGTCTTCCTGAAAACCCCCCTAAATTTACTCCTTCCTTTTGGTAGAAGGTCACTAACCAGTCCTCAACATACACATGCCCACAAGCATTGCAGCTTTATTGAGAAAAGACTCTGATCCTCTGGGCCAGCCTCACAGCATATGACAGGAAATAAAACCAACCCAAACAGTTGTTTTAGCTGAAGCTGCCAAAGGGTCATTGGCACTCTCACCTCCAACCCAGTCCATCTTTGCTCGCTGGTGGTTACCTCTGAGCAAATACTAAATCAGTGAGATGCTGTGCACTCAAATCCTGCCACTATTCCCAGGAATACCAATAGAAACAATCTCTGCTGAACCTGGCTTAAGAAAACACAAGTGTGTGTACCCAGGGCATGCAAGTGAGGTGGCATATTAGAACACAAAGATTTTAGAGTCTTAATTTCCAAGACCTCTGGCTGCTAGAATATACTCTTAAAAATCAGACTTTATGTTTGTTTGTTTTTTTAAAATGTTTCTTCATGAAAAATGTGAAGTTTAAAGAGAGTGTACTCCACCGTGCAACCATTTTCAGTGCGGGTGAATATGCAACTCAATGTTTTTCCTTTTTATGAACACACAAACACTTGAAGGAATTGTTTTTTGTTTTTTCCCTTCCTTGTTTTTTTTGTTTGTTTGTTTTAACAGAGCAGAAGCCAACATGGCAAAGACTTGTTCTTCAACTGCCAAAAGCATCACTAGTATAAAAGTGATGTCAGCACTGTTTTGTTAGTAACGCTGGCCTTCCCTCTGAAAAGGCAGAACATACACATTGCCAGGTCAAGCATTAATGGAAACAATGGTTAGTTTTCTTAGCCCTGCGGTGTGAAAGCTTGTAAGACAAGACATCATTAAAAAAGATCTGGGTTCACCTCAAACAATCACTCCAACTCTCTTCTGAAAATCCATATGCTCAGAAACTCAAGTGATTGAAGAAGTGGCAAAGGTAATCACACACACACAAAAAAGGGATTAAGCCTTGACTTTTTTTGCACACCTCCACCTCACCTTCCTCCTCGCTGGCTTACCTACATATGTACTGGAACACAGTATTTTGCAGAAAAAGATGTGCCTGCAAGATTGTGAACTCAATGAAAAACAGGTACTTTATGCAACCTATCCTTCCAAATTTAGTATTTAATCAACTGTCATAACAGGATTTGACACAAAGAGTCTGAATCTTTTGTTACTGTGCCAACCTGCAGTTTTGTCTACTATGGAAGTTTCAATACTGCACGTAGACTCCACGAGTTATCTGATCAAACCCATATTTATACTCCTAATTATCAAAGCAATGTTTTATTCAATTATTTCACCAAATCATCTTACTTCTTCTCAAGTAGAAAGTGCTTCACACAAAAGTGAAGCAGGCAGTGAGTTTTCTGCATGAGAAAAATCTCTTCAAATTGACCTTGGGCAGGATGCACAGGAAGAATACTGAAGGGCAAGTATTCTTAATTGACCAAATGTCTTTTGCTATAGGTTCTACAAGTTAGAGAATTGAAAGTTTCTACCTTCAACATATGGGAACAAATAATAACACAGCAGGTCCAATAAAAAGAAAAAAGCAATCAAAAAAAGCAGCTAAAATGTAAGAGTTCTAAACAACTTAAGTATGATACAGGTGTTACAAAATTACAGAAAAAATTAGACTGGAAGGGTCCTTTGGCTTTCATCTAGTCTAACCTCTGTTAAATAAGGTCGAGCTTCAAAATTACATCAGGTTGCCTTCTGAAGTAATTAAACAAGAACATACAGAGCTCTAAGCTCATAAACACTATCCTGACAGACCACCTCAAGTTGGAAGATGCCATCTAAAAGACTAGACCTTAGGAATGCTGAAGAGCAGTAACCAAAAATGGTGCAAACTTCATATAGACCTTGCAAATCAGATCAGCAAAGGCCACACATTTGTGATCCCCCACCCTCAACTAAAACAGCACAAGTTATTTCTTGAAACAGCAGAAAGGGAAAGAACAGAGTATTGGAAGAACCAGCAATCAGTTTCCAAAATATTACATCTCTAGGATATGAGAACCAGGAAAATAGTATGGCTGGTCAAAACTACAGTTAGAAAAGTACAGCAGGCAACTCCTCAGAACATACCTTATATTAAGCTATATTTTAAAAATTACTTCAGCTATTGATTTCTGCACTCCTGGCTGGAGATCAAACCAGAATCTTAAGTCTCCAACAGCAGTAACCTTTAGTATGTCATACTCATTTTCTTATGACAGCTTAAGATAAAAGATCATACTAGCCCAAAAAATAAAAAGTATAACTCTCCTCCCTCCTGGATGTTTTTAAGGAGGAAAGTCCCATTCTCTCAGACTTCTGCTGGCAAGGGTAATTAAGGCAGCAGCTGAAGACACCAAGAAACTCAGTACATGGAACCTTTTCATAAATGCTCAAATTACATTTGAACTGGGGCAGGGGGAGAAGGGAGAGTATCAAAGTGAAAAATAATAGTGAAAAGACAACCAAATACATCAGTCACACAGAAGGCAACAGGTTTTATGTCCCAGATGAAACTCCACTCTCTTGCCTTGCAAATGTAATACGACTAGGTTCTAGCTCTGTAGCACCCCAAAACCTCAAGAACTCACAGTAACTGTATTACCAGATCATGTGAATTAGATCCAATTACATATTTAAAAACAATGGTCACAAATAATTCTGTTGTAATTAGGTACAATGTCATGATCCAGGGTGCAGACAGCATTGAATGAAGGCCATATCCAAACTGACAAGAGAGATGCTATCTAAATGAGTACCCCAAGAGACTGTTACAAAACATTAATGCCAAGTAGAATCCATTTAAAAAATGCCACATCTGTAATACATATATGTGCATACATATATATGTATTATAAAAAAAAATTTTAAAAGGCAGGCAAAAATTAGAATACTTTGGTCTTAACTTCGTGTTATAAAACTCATGCAGATTTATAGGCATGTTTTTATGCTTTGGTGCTGTTCTGTAATACTTAAATGACCACTTCCAGAAAGTTCATCATCTGCGTATCTTGGGATTGTTTCCTTCAAAATTTATCACTCTGAACCACTGTTTCAGTCCAAGTGTTTAGATGAATGTTGCCTGAATTAAGCCACCATTAGCAGTTTGTTAAAGCCCAAAGATATGTATTTAATTGGTAGCTCAGTGGGTACAGCTCTCTACAGTCACTTCTAAAATTCAAAAGCAAAATACAGCAAGAAAAGGAGAACAGAAACATTACAGCTGTAGAAATCAATGTGGCCTCTGTCTACATGTGAGAGAAAAGCAAAGCAAGCAGGTTACATGAAATGTTAAGACTGTGTAAGTGAACTGGAGACATATCTTAACCTTACATCATCCCATTTAACATTATTCTCAAAACGTCTGCATTGCGTAACTACAATTTTAAGCATTTTTGAAGTCTGTTAAGAGCCAGTTACTTTTTGAATCTCAAGCACCCTTGTCTGCAATGACTGCCGAGTGTAAACACACCAAATGTCTTTCTATAGCTTCTAACATTGTTAAGGACTGACATTTCTACTGTTCCAATAATTTGATGGTCACAAAGTTATGATGGAATTTTCCTTTTTTGCTGTTTTTTTAAGTTGTACTCTAGACTGAACTCTAACAGCAAGGTTAGAGACATGCTGGAAATGTTCGCAATACATGTTTGCTGAGGTTAAGAATAGCCCAAAGATAAGCAGTTGCCTAAACTTGGCAGTTATGAACTGGGACTCTACACAGGCACAAAACATTCTTCTGATGCTCAGACTCATTTGTTCTCAAACACTGACTGTCCTGGCTCTGAAGCCATACACAAGTTTAATGAGGTGACAATCCCCTGCTGTCACAAAGTTTTGAGAGATTCAGGTCACAGAAAAAAAGAAAAAAACAAAACAACAAACCATGGGTAATTTGACACAACAGGAACTCACTGAAGAGAATTAGATAATAGGTGCTGAGACTTGGGTTTTTCCCATCATCAAGATAAAAATCCTATTTTCTTCTCAGCACTAAATGAGAAGGCTCACACTTGGTATCAGAAAATGTGTGTATATTTGATGCTTGAGTCTTGGAGAGGATTTAAAGAAAACCTCTGATAAAACACATTCTTTTCAGGGGAGTCACAACTATCTCTTTCCCAAAGCTTTCAGAAACTTGAAACATCTTAAGGTAGTCTTACCTTTGTATGCCTCCCTATAAAACTAAATTGGGAGGAGTAGGTTAGTGCAGAAAGGAGAGGTTTAGCAATGCATATAATGTAATCCATGGCAATTGAGTAACTCTGCCTTTCATCAGTAATAGTGCCTTATTGAATCTAACCTCATTAACAGCACAGAATTTCCCACAGCATTTGTAAGAAATATCAATTTTGCAAATTTAGCGTTATTTGATCTCACATGCCATCTACACCATATCTCCTGAAGCCATTGTAATCTTATACTGAAAAAAATAAAGTCATAGAAGCAATCATTCTCCCAGCCTCTAAAACACAACCATCTTGTCTATAGTGAAATATATATTTTTTTTTACATTACACTTTGAAAAATAAAGAGCACTTAATGTCTTGTTTTGTACTAGTAGAGCCCATCAAACTCATTATTTCTATTTAAAATTCGATGAAACAACATTCATAAACACCCTGAACACAGACATACTAACAGTAACTTAAGTACGAGTAATTGTACTTGCCTACTCTGCATTAATTTTATTTATCACCAGTTAGCATAACATGTAAGAGTCCACTAAGTTCAAACGGTACCATATTAGGAAGCTGCACTAAATCATTTTTTAACTGATAGTAACTAAACAGGACTTTTCTCTGGAAGTGGTGATCAGTTTCTGAAAGCAGGTAATGTACAATTATGGACAGATTCTTCACCTAAATTAGTCAGACATTAAAATTATCTCATCTACTTTCCTTTTTTCATAGATTCTTACTAAGTAGTACCGAGGTTCCCATCCATTTTAAAAACAAAACCAGAAACAATGGTATTTCGGTCTCTGAAAATATAAGAGGCTTCTATTTTCAGTAAAATAGTGCTGCTTCACATCAGCATGCAGGATCATTACAATGTCATTACATTTCACAATCATTAAGAAAATGGAATTTCCAGATTAAAAAAAGGGCAGGCACAACAATCTGTATATTTCCTCATCAGATGTAATGGACAAAAATTAAATTATGGCAATTTAGACTCAAGCTCAATAATTGTCTCCCTGTCTATGCACAGAAGACAATTTTTCATTCTTCTCTAAAATAGCTGCATCACAGAATCAGCTTTTAATGGAAAGCCCCTCTATCTATTGCTGGATACTAGCACTATAAATACTTACTGGAAATAAAGTGTTGAATAAATTGTAAAGCTGTAATGGAAGACTTGTTTTCTTTCTCAGATTGACTCTCAAACACATGTGCTAGCCATAATCAACAGTATGATCCTCAAATATTAGCTAATAAAAATGACAACAGAAGACATGAGAATTAAGGAAAAAAACACTTAGAAAGGCAGAATAATATTAAAAATATACCAAAACACAGGAAATCATCAATACAAAATAGTCAAAATTATATATACAGCTTAAAAGAATCTCAAAAGATTTTATTCCTTTCTTACCCTAAAGAGCATGGAAAAACAGAACTTCATTCGTCTTCTCTATTTCGTGGGAAACAAGTTTCATGTTTTCATCTTGATAATTACTACCTTTATCTTTCGTGCATTATAGTCACCATTTCCAACTGAAACCAATGCATTTATTAACTTAAGCAAGAAGGATTTGGGCTTCCAGTCATTAAGAACTTCAGAAATATAGGTTAGACTATCTATAATTAGCATTCCTGATGATTTAAACATGGTTTGATGATTACTAAATTCATCATCTTTAAATAAACACTTCTGACTCAGCATCAGCAGAATAGAGACATTTTCATCAACTAATTTGGCTTAAGACTTTTTGGCAAGCATGAATAGGAAAAAACCAATAGCTTTATAAGATCAGTGAAGGCAGGAATAGGCATGCAACTATGTTAACAAAGTAGAAGGGAAAATATTATCATGAAACAGAATACAGAATTATTGCAGACAATTGTTCCCATACCCCAGTGTTTTGCATTTTAAAGTGACTAGTCAGTAAGCAGACATTACATAGACCAAAAAAAAAAAAAAATCCTTCTCTAAGTATTCAGGTAAGGGAACTACCCATTTTTATTATTATTAAATACTAACATGCTTTAGAAGTCACGTTGTATCTTGTAGAAGCTTACAGAGCATAAAATGGAAAACATTTATTTCCATATTTAGTGGTCAAAGAGGATGAAGCTAATGACTTCTGAATCAAAGATGTAATCCTATAATGGAGCCACAATATTCAATTGCCAATGATGAGCAGGAGACATCTCAGGAAGTCACCTGCTAAGTGAGCTAGGAAACAAAACACAAATGAAAAGCTCAGTGTATCCATAGTGGAAGAATCTACAAAGACTGAAAGGACATGTGCTCATTATGATCCTCAGCAAACAAACAAAATCCAAAATCAGACACAAGAATTATTTTATCAGTTCACTGTAGTTGAGAGCTCAGACCTTCCCACAGCTCTCAAAGATCTGACCCATATTCAACGGCCAGATCCAGAACATGACAGTTCATCTGAATTAAAAAAGTCTATTTCCAATACATTGGTGCCACACAAGGCTGACTGTCAATCTTCCTAAACCCTCACAAAAAGATTTTTTCAAAGATGAATAATCCTTTACACTAGGTTTATTGATAATACATTCCCCCCCACCCCACCCCATAATTGCACTAGAACATGAATCATTTTGCATATCAGGTCTTAAAGTCTGTTTTGTCTAGACTCCTTGGAAACTTGGTTTGCATAACACGTTCTTTCCAAAAGACTCCTCTGCTGAAATTAATATCTGTTGGTGTGTTTTTTTTCTTTACTTATACTAAAGATGAGGCACTTTTAGTTTCAAAAACTCAGTCTAAATTCTTTTATCTTAAGTTCAGCAGAGGACGCTTCCTTCCATCTTCGTGAGGCAGGCATTCCAACCTACATATTTTAAATTAAATCATTCTTTCCAGATTCAGTAACCCCCTCAGCTTTTATATATTGCATTAACTTATTCCACATTAAGATATCAGAGACCTTTAACTCTCTTTTCTACTGTGTTACATCAGTCTTCTGCTACTAGGCTGCATACCATTCCCCAAATAGCACAAGCCATTCCGATTTTTTAGCAGTATGTACACATGAAGCAAACCATTCCTCATTTTCCCCTACATCAGTTGCTTTAAAACAGATGAGACCTTAGAATGATGCCAAATGCCTAATACGAGCTTCTTCAGAGGTCTGACCTCATATTAAAAACAAAATAAATAAAAAAAGTGACAAGTATGTCTGTACTGGGTACATGAATATGGTTGAATATACTAGCAACCTATTTACACACTGCCTGTGACATTTTGAAACAGCCTCACAGTGAAGTATCTGAAGCTCCACAGAGCACAAGAGCATCAAACATTTATTCACAGAATTGCTTTAAGTATCTTTCCACTTTTCCTGTTTTTTTTGCATTAGGGCTGTTTTGATTTTTTTGACTGGTAGCTATTTCCTCCAGCCAAATATGTGGCTGAGAGAATTCAAAGTATTTTTTTAAAAAACTGTCAACTTGCGTAAGTTTAGACAGTATTACTAAATAACAGTTCAAGTATCTAGAAGGTTTTATGAATGATGGCTTTTATTCAGATGAATTTTTTTACATCATTATAGACAAACTTATTACAGGCTTAATATGATTTGCAACCTCCACTAAATCAAAAGAGAGAGCTATCCCAGGAACTTAATTACATGCTGCTTGTATGCATTTTGCTTTAGGGTACACATGCGTGGAAAAGGCTTCAAGGTCAGACCTAGGACCCTGAATTTGCCTAAATTTTCTCAAAACGAAGTTCAACAATAATAAATAAATTACAATATGTTACCAAAAAGATTTAATTAACAATCTGAAAATCCACTTAGTAGAGGTCTAGAGGGGGAACAATGTTATTGTCCTACACCATGTGCTTACTTAGAAGTTGTATTTTAAATCAAGTTTTATCTTCTAAGTTATATATGTTCAAAGTTAGTTATAAATGGTGTAATCTCAGACTTCTGACTTTCTGTAAGCCCCAGTACCTGTAAGCCTTTGGACTGAAATTATTTTCCCTTATACTGCAATTTCTCTTATGCATTTCATCAGCACAGGACATTTGAAAACTGGAATCAGTATCTCCTGAAGTAGATGATCTCAGATGTTCAGTTTGAGTTTTAGTAAGGAAAGATTTTTCAAAGAGCCTCGGCATCTCTTCTCAGACCTACATCCCTTTATTAGTAGCTGCCAAATCCAGCAGCCCAACAGAAGTGCCACAGCTCCAACTCCCTGTCCCAAGGTCCAGTCCAGTAGCAAGGCTGAGCACACACTCCCCCACAGGCACACACAAAAACACGTGCACAGCACAAAAACACATGCACAGCGCACACACACATCTGGCAACACAGGTCAGTGCAAACTCAGCACTTTGGTAAACACAGGCAGCACCAACATCCTCCTCCGGGCTCCTTTCTGGTCAGGGTAAAAGTCCATTAGGAGAACATGTACACATGTACACACACACACACACACACACACACACACACACACACACAGAGAGAGAATATAACCAGCCCCTGTAACTGGCCTTGCTCTCAGTTTCCCTAACAGCTATCCCCTCACCCTCAGTCTGCCCAGCTGCCAGCACACGGCACACAAGCCCCTGAGGCCCCACTCCACATTCTGGTACTCAGACCCCCTCACAAACATGCACACACTCACTACAGATCCTAGAATCTGGCCTTGGACCGTCTACCCAGCTGGTCCCCAGAGCTGTAGGCCTTTGGTTACTTCACGCACAAATATGCGCACAAATGGGGGGCATGGCCAGAACCCAGAGTCTCCATAGAACTTGGCCTGGACTCCCCCCCTCGCCACCTCCATCAGTTGTCTCATGTACATGCACACATGTTCTCCCGGGACTTCATGACCATTCCCGAGTCTCTTCTCTTACTGCCTGGCTAGTCCTGCTGCACAGTCCCCAGCAACCACACTCCGGCACGCACACCCTCACCTGACCCAGCACACAGGCCCTCGTGACCCACAGTCAGACTCGAGCTGCTGGCACTGAGACCCCCACAGGCACACACAGTATGAACCCCCTACCCTTAAACAATTAGAGTTTAATGAGACTGTGCTGGTGAGAACAGGGCATGGCCAGACAAACATACTGACCAGCCACCTGCTTACACACAGCCAGCTCACTTTATCCTTTTGCTCTCTATTTTTCCCATGGTTATTCATTCCCCACAAAATCACTGTCATCCTTTCTTTCGTCAACCTTGCTCCCTCCCCCAAGCATCCCATTCTGAGCCATGTACAATCACAAAACATTCTTACCTGTGTCTACCCCCTTCCCAGTCTGCAAGCTGACCTCCATTTACTCAAGTGTCACCCAGATTACAGGAGGGCTGATGATCTCCAGTGACAGCCCTGGCAAGAGCCAGGTCAGGGGGCTTATTTCTCTGACAAGGTTACCAGCGCTCCCCCGCCTGCTGCTGTGCCTCAGGGCTTTGCTGTGCACATGGAGACAAGCCTTTTAAATCACATAACCTATCACCTTAATATTTCCAGGCTGAACATCCAAAGCCATTCTAAGAGTATTTATCAAAGCCATGAAAATAACATTTCAAAGTTCAAAGCTAGTGTGTTTGGAAAAATCATCATGCTCACCACTTGTTTTAAGTTGTGGGGTTTTAGATTAAAAAAGGCATATCATTTATCAGATTTACTGACTCAAGTTGTTGCTCTTAAGTGTCAGGTGCTTGCTCATGTGTAAGCAAGCTCTAATAAACGTTTTCCAACAGTTATCAGGACACTTAAGTAATACAAAAAGCACCACGTACCTTGTTGACCATATCATATTATATTTGCTTTATAAACACTCATGACTGTTAATGTTATTGCTAAGCAACTGCATGATCTACGATACAGTATTTGCATAGCACTGTCTATCAGCAAACAAATGACTCTGAAACCTTTTACTTCACAATTCACCGAATTACACACCTAACACTTGACAGATTTAAACTTTTAATAAATCATCAAATCACTGGATGACAAAAAAACCTCATTCACCACTAGTATTTAAAAGATTTGAACTGTAAAGAGATTAAAAAATATGGGAGGTTTGGATTGTATGGGAGATGACAGGGAAGCTGAAGTTTTAATTAGACAGCAGCTCCACAAGGCAGAAGCAGCAAAACTGAAGACATTATCCAGAATTTGTAAGTGCCATTTTATGCCTAGGAGATGAGGGAGGGAACTCATCCTTCCTCACCTAGCAGTTACAGCAGCTGCAAAGACACAAATCTGTTCATGTACAGAAAAAAGAACAAGTCAAAAGAAAAAGCATTAGTCAGAAAATGGAAGAGGAACAAAGAGGAATCAGGGCTGGTTTTCTTATGTTACAAGTGAAAATCCACCCTCTTCCACTGCTTCCCCACATACTGCCTTTTCCAGTAAGCCTAATTGTGTCCTCCTCTACCAGTACATGGGGCACTCTTACAGATCCCTTTCCATTTCCATTTGCACTGAAAAGCAAGCTTTGCTTTTATTTGAATCAAAATCTTGGTGTTTCCAAACTATTTGATCCCAATGACACAATTTACAATTTGACAAAACAGCTACTGTTACTGTATTATTATCAAATTATACTCAATGCTGCCCTCCTCAAGTCTCACTGTTAAATGGTTCATTGCTTTGTGCAAAACACTTTACAGATAGACATATTCTAGGGGAGCAATGAGCTTGGCCAGACAAGCTGAGTGAGGGAACATGGCTAGGCAAGCCCACTAAGGGCAAGCAAAGCAGGCTCTTGTAGGGGAGCAAGATTTTCAAGGCCAGATTTCAGTCGGGGGCTCTGAAAATCTGACTTAGTAAGACTGCAATGATGAATTAACCCATATGTCACTGCTGTGGAAAGTTCAAACATTCACTAAGAGTCAGCACATCACTTTAAATGCCCCATTCCTCCATGCAAGACAGCACCACCTCACTTGAATGGTGTAAGCAGCCATACGCCAGCTGAACAGAAGGAAGAAGAGCTCACATATTCCCATTCATCAGGTCAAAACAGTGGGTAATTTTAGAAATACTCCACAAGAAACACATTTAAAATAGACAGATGAATGACAGAAATTTGGAGTGGTGGGTGAGACTACAAAAATTCTCATTACCAAGTGTCTGGAATTCAATGGTCTACTAGTTACAGAATCATCTGAATATTTTTTAGGCAGGTTTTCTAAGCATGGAGCTTCAGAAAGTCTATGGCCACCCACACTGCCATATGTTTAGGTTATACCAGACATTCCTAACAAACTGCTGTATTTTTTGGTTTGATCCTTCCTTCATCATTATTGATTTCTCACCTGTGCTATTACTGAGGAAGCTGTGGCATTGCTGTTTGCAGCCTAAAGCTCAACATGGACATAAGTGCAAAAAATCACGCACAGGAAGACAGACAATGGATTTAAACTGCTTTTACATAAACACTGACCTCTTAGCATAGCTTGTGAAGGTTCTAGGACAGAGAATCTCTTTCCTGTATTTAACATGAGAGAGGAAGTTTCAGTTTGCTTGCAATGTCAACATGACAACAGTTGGGGCAAAGGGAGGAAGAAGTGGCAAGAAGGATGTCCTACCCACAAAGTGGGTTTCCAAAACAGAAGAATATTGCTACCCTTTTAAAAAGGAAAAAAAACTTCCAAGGCAATACTCTTAAAAAATTTTGGCTAACAGCAAGAATTAGAAGTAGAAAGAATAAGGCTGAAGAGAAAGGACACAACTCCTGACCTCTCCAGCCCTACAATGTCTATTTAACATGCACTGCATTAGGAAAAAGACATTCCTAGTAGAATAATTAAATAATAGCTTCTTCAGGTTAAATAGTTTTATAAAACAATGCACATTTAATATTTATACAGTGATAGTAACTGGTATCATACAGGCCTGAAGTCTTTGTGGATAATGGACTACACATCAGCTCTGTCTCTGGGTTAAAATTACAGTGTTCTAGAGAGTACAACTCTGAATTTTTCCAGGGAGAGCCAGGGAATACAGAAGGAAATGGTACAAGACAAACAGACCCTTCTAAGTATATTATATATGCTTACTCATATCAGTCATGGATTTTTAAATTGTATCATAAAACCACATTATTTTTCAATATATTAAAAATAAAGTGAATGGAAACAAAGCACTCACCATTAGTGTCAATGGATAACTACTCATGTACTAATAGATTAGGATAATTTTAATATTAGAATGTGATAGTGTCAAATTTGTACTATTTTAATGCCATTACCAAAATAACAAGATGGACGAAATTTAACACTAAGTCCTGACACATCCAATTATGCTAGAACTTGGGATATCACCATAACATGAAGGCATGAAAAGAGCCTTTTCAAGAAGTTATCATTAGATACATGTAATAGTTACACATGGTCTAAAATTCTCAGAAAGAAATATTACAAAAATAAGAGAATTTTATCCATTTCTTTGTTGATGATCAGAGAAACCTGAATTTTAAAATCCTCGAACTGTTAAGGTTTCTAACATCACCAAGTGTCTGTTACATCAACATTATTTTAACTATTCTTTGTTCACTCTCATGCAAAATCACGAGTGCGATACTAAGTTCAAAGTATACGTATGATAAAAGGAAAACAAAGTCTTTACAGCTCAAATATCATTTCCTATACTTACTTACACTTTCAGTCCTATTTTAAAAGGCAGTCAAACAGGATTGCAGTGAATGACTTCAGCAAATTGTGATCCCTTTACTGTAAAAACTAACCTGCTAAGAACTTTTAATTGGTCTATGTAACATCAAAGTAAGCTCTAGGAAAAGGATTGGTAGAAAACAAGAACCTCAACCTCAGATTTGCATTAGCACAATTCAAAAGTTACAGTCAGGCTGCATAAGATGTTATGACATGTAACCACACGAGCAGAAAGTACTTATTTCTGCCTGTGAAGCACCATCTGCAAGTAATAAACTTCTCTCTCTTATTCTGGCCTCCAGATATGTGACTAATGGCCTTTCACACAAAGTTGAATGGCCTTTCATACAAAGTTGAAGGGGGTGCCAAGACAAACCTGGAGTACTTGTATTTATTGTACCAAGTCCTACATAATCATTAAGAGTTCCCAGGAACTCTTAGCCTCTCCTGAAAGTCTGTATCTTGCTTCTCCCTACACGTGCCCCAAACTACAACATCTATTCTAACATGCTGTAACAAACAGGTTTAGCATAATCCAAAAGCTGTTAATATGGCCCAGATCTCCAGGTAAGATATTAGAACAGACCCTCTTAACAGCACTAGCACAACTGCTTAACACAGCATTTGGAGAAAAAGCAGTGCCCTATGCACTGTCATCGTTCCAAGCAAGAAAGATATCAAATAAGCCTGTTTAGAGTTGGAAGATATCCTGTAATTTGCAAGACAAATACAGTAGATGACTATGTCTACCAGAAACACCAGCATGCCCTTCAAAGGCACATCAGCTCACAGTGCATAAACCAAAACAAAGATTCTTGAAAGGTTAAGATACCACAAGTCGGTAACTGTTACATAGTACCTGCCTATTCATAAGGACTACAACATCTCCACAAAAATTCAGTAGTCACCTCTCAAGGAGGCTGCACTGCATAGACAGGTCCTCTGTTAATGCCATACAGAATTCTTATACCTTCTCCACAGAGGACTCTATCCTTGTGTCTTCCAACTCAGGATGTTCTACAATTCTATGAAATTGAGAGTGGTATTAATGACTTCTCTTGAATTCTTAGATGAGTGAAAGGTCTTTTTTTATGAAAAATCTTTCTATAGATGGCCTCAGAACTCAAAAGTAACTTTGCAAAATAGAAATCTTCAGTTGATGCTCTTGTAAATACAACACGAAGAGAAACAAGTCAGCATTTGAATCTACTTCTAAAGCAAAAAGGATTTCCAATTTTTTTTCCCCTCCAGTGGGACCTTTGATCTTTATCTTATATACTGTTATGGTTGTGACTAAGAAATACTCAAAGTCCACCATTCTGAAGTTTCGAAAGTACTGAAAAATTAAGTTGGTCATGTTAGTTCAGTACCATTTCCAGAGGACACGATTCCCACCTTCCTCTAGCCCTAGACCACTTTATTCCAGATTCCTCTGAGCTAGCGTTCAAGTACTAAGCCATGGGAATGGCAAAGCCACCTCTTGCTAAGTAAACCTAGTGTTGTTTTGTAAAACAAAGAAATGCCTTCTAGAAACCACATTTACAAATACTTGTTCTGAACTAGGCTTGCACACCCTTAAATTCATTTACAACCTTCATCTTTAAACAAGCTAGTAAGATACCTGTTCATTACTGCAACAGCTACCACAAGCAAGCAGATTCAGCAACTTATTTCTTTAAATTCCACAATTTAAGATTGAGAACTAAAACCACCAAACACCACAAATGGTTTAGAAATCCACACTGCTTACATAAGCCATCTCTTTAACTTACAGCACACATCAGTGACCACCAAAACCATGCTAATACTTTATTTAAAAATGAACGAATTAACTGACTTAATACCTTGTTAATCAGTCTGTGCTCAGCATTTAAACCTCACTGCCCTTACAGAACAACAGCATTCAGGTCAAGTCAAAAAAGCAGCACATAAGAGTAACAAATGGCAAAAAAAAAAAATATTCCTACGGCCCTATCTAATGACAGAGGGGCACCATTGCTGGAGGAACTGATCACTGCTCCTTGTGAGGACAAAACCATTACACATTAGTGTAGAAACATCAAAAACTAGATAAATGTGATATAGTAATATGGTTTTAAAAGGGAAAAAGTTATTTTAAAGCCTTTAGTTAGTTAATGAGTAGATGCTGGGTTTGATGGTCTTTAAAGTCAGAAGGAAGAAATGGAAGTTTTGACTCCCCACAGCTGTTTACAAAAGTCATATTCCACACCAACATGCTCTGTCTGTAGAAATATAGACACAGATATGTATCTGCTGATATTATAGACAGACATAGACATATAATCTCATTTGCACCACAGAAAACTAGACCCTATGCTCTTGCAGGCTGCAGGAGTCTGGAGCTGACACAAGTCCATGCTTTTAACTTCATGAACATTTTAAAAGATACCAAGAGTAATGGTTTTGAAGCTACAAAAAACAGTATCCTCTCTCACTGAATGACCTCACTTTAAAAGTAGTCATCTGCATCCTCAACCCGACCTCCTTATAACCATTGGAATAGCTTCCCCTGGAATCCTTGCAGAACTTGTTATTTTAGTCTGTTATCTGCAGGCAGTCATGTTAGTTGCTTTAGTTTGAGCTTTTTTTTTGTTTTAGCTTTCATTTTAAAGGTCAGTATGAGTGTCTAGCGCTATGAAGCAGTTCTTTAAGACATCTGTATTTAATTCACCACTTCTATATACAAAAGCATAACATTTTATATAAAACATTAAAAATTTGTGTCTAGTTCCCTTACGTGTAAGAAGGGTTTCATTTAGCAAAAGGCTAACAAACTCACAGTAGAAGCTGTCCCTAACGGCATAGTAAAAAAACACCATATAAGCAATTAAATATTTAACACACACACACAAATCTTCCTACTGCCTTTAGAGAAGGAGGACACTACTAAAAACCCAGTCAAAAAAATAAGCTCAGTGCACTAAATAAGACAGGAACAAAGCAACAGGGGAAGAGGGCTTATTAAAAATAGGTGGTCTTCACAAGTACAAATTATTCCTTTCTAAAACACCTCAAGCTGTGAGGAAAAAAAAGCCAACACGGTACAGTCCCCAGTCTCTGAAGATAATTATTTTTGTGCCATGTTAAAAAGAAATGTTGTATCACATATTATACTGTATTTTAGTCCCAAAACTCTACATTAGTGGGACTTTTGTCATAACAAAATCTTTGTATGACAGCCTATGCTTAAGTCAGAATTTTGAGGGAAAAATTTTTAACTTTAGGTGCAAATGAGGGAATTCAGGTTCATTTGGGGTGAAGATAAAAACCCTTGCCTTATAAACCAAATTAATTATGTTTGTACTGAAACATCATCCATGGGTCTCATTTAATAAGCCAAGTCTCCTTCTTGGCACAGAGAGAAAAGGGAGAAAATAATTACATCCTGAATTTTATACAGACTAAACTGATGTTTAGGTTTGAGGAGGAAGGTTAAACCAGCATTCATAGCACATTTCAGTTGCTGTAATTTTAGGTTAAAAGACAAATTCCTATATTTGATATAGGTCAAGGCTTTATTAAGTATTGAGATTAGTGTACTTTGTAAATTAGGTTATGGATCATACTGAAAGCAGTGAATTTTCCAGGTTTATCTAACCTGCAAGGATTCTCCAAATGGTGGAGGGAGTTTGCTAAGTAAATAAAGTCTCTTAATTGTACCAGAAGCTAATGAGAAAATACAGGAGTGAAGAAGGGGGAAACAAATATGGAACTCTGGCAGTTTTATTGTATTTTTTTTTTGTTGGTGTAGAAAAAAAAAAGTTCCTGCAAACAACAAGAACATCTGCCCTGCAGCAAGCCAGTCACTACATGATTTACTCCAGTGAAATCCACATAAAAACAAAGCTCTAAGAAGGAATGACCTGAGAATAACTGAGTATCACATGCCCATGTCCGACAGGGCTATTTACTTTACGAAGGGCTTACACAATGTGGTTCTCAAATATCTCCAATCTATAAGTCTGCATTCTGTGCCAAGAGCCAAATGTGAACAGCTAGTCAAGTCATAACATCTTGTGTATAATTTGGTATCTACAGAAAGGCAGAAAGGAGAGTTTCTTTAGAAAGTACATTGACTCATAAAGCAAGCCAGATTTTGAAACAGTAGGTGCTTGAAGAGGGACACAAACCAGATGGTAATCCAGGGTGACAAAATGTGGCAATACAAACCATTCACTGCTTAAGTGTAACAGGAAGTGAAGATCTGACATTTATCTCGGATAAATCCATTCATACATAGCGTTAAAGCCTGTAGAAAAATGTTGAACTTGCAAACTCGTAAGGAATGGGCAAGGAGCATAGCCAGCCTTTTGCATCATTATTGCATTGTTACCAAGATTACAGTTTTTAAAAAGTCTTTGAAGGAGGCAGAAGATTAATCTGAAACAATAACTTGAGTTCAACTACAGAAGGAATTTAGGTGTTAACATTACCTGGACAGATAAGCAAAATGCCCTGTAGCTGAAGTACTGCCACACTGGAAGCACTGGTTTGACTGCAAGCCATGGAGATATCATCAAGTCTTCCAAGTAACATGTATCTTTGGAGAACAATGACGGGGCTGACATGGGGACGAAAGTTTCCTTGATTTTTCTTAAACATTTATTGTCTGAACCAATGTAGCATTACTGTTTGCCATTCTCATTTGCAAAGTTGCTTTATTAAAAACACCAGTTCTGAGCTAGTTAAAAAGGAAGTATCAGATAGACCTGACTAGTGTACTTGTTCAAAAGGGATAGATGGGAAAACTCTCCAAAGCAGATGCAAGTATAGGGAAGAATAGCTAAAAAAGTTTGATAATATTTAACACTAATACAAGGGAACGGATTCCTAGAAGATATCACCTGTACAAGTATAAAGGGAACAAAAATAACACAGAAATCACTTCTTGGAACACCCTCAGCATAATACATAACAGAACAAAGCACCATTGTTCAAAAAAAAAAATCAAATAATTACTTTGTGTGCTTTGTAAATATGGCTTTACAAAGTTCAGACATCAATTAAGCAATTTATGAAAAATATTAATTGTATTCTAGGATACTATAAAGGTAAAACTGATCAGTGATTAACACAAGAAAAGTAAAAAGTTCATTGTAGCATGTTCTCTTTTTTACATGTACTCTTTATTAGGAAAGAAACTAATGTAACTTCGTTCTTTCTTTGAATGTCCCTACTCCAATCAATTTTTTTAACCTGTTTCTAATTTCAACCAGTTGCCAAAGATATACACGCTCTTAAAAAGTTACATACAAATAAACGGACAAGTCCAGGAGCCCTTCTAACTTGTCCCTACTTTTCCCTTAAAAAAAGCTGTAGCATTAATTCAGGTTTTAGACACCATCAGGTGATAAACACAACCAGTGCCCAAGGCATAATAAAAGTACTTTATTATACACCAGAGAACCTAACCACAAGCTATAAATCTGTGAGTCCAGACTTTACTACCATCATTGCTTAGAGCGGGGGGAAAAGGCTTAGCTGCTTCAGATGGCTTTCTGTCAAGTCTACTGCTTGATAAGGGAGAGTACCTACATTAGCTGGCTGCTTACTAGTCCAATTCCAGCACTACTCCAGTATCTATCTAAGCCTCAATTTCACTGTAATCGTGAAGTCACCGAGAAACATTCCATGTGTACACAGGAGTTGTGCTGATGTCAGCTGTTCTTCATTTACTGTTACATACTTCAGTCTGATTTCATCTCTCCATCGCTTATACACACAAAGACTTTGCAAATTAATTTTTCATGCTTTCTCATCTAACAGAAAGTACTTCCAGAGACCAGGAAAACATTTTTTTTAAAAATATACCAAATTTTACTATTCTGAAAAGTTACAAATGCATGCCAGCAGCAGGTATGTAAAAATTCCTCTGAAACACTCAAACAGACAAGTGTGCTTTAATATGGGCTCTAAAGTAATTCCATTTGGTGAATAAACCTCAATTCAAGTCAGGACAAAGCTAAATTTTGGGGAAATATGTATAAACCACATTTCTATTTTTGAAAGTCAATTATGATCACATTAAGTCCAATTATAACCATAAAAGTTTTGTTATTTATTCAAAAGTCATTTACTTCAGAATTACAGAATTTGGTAAGAGGAGGTCAGATACTGTTGAAATTGTTGAAGTAGTTACTGATAAGAAAATCACCCCAAGCCACATGCCCCTCTAACTGTTTGTGCAATCTGCTACAATCCTCCATCAGGATAAAAAACGTTATTTTGCCCCTGTAAAAGTGATACCATTTGTGCAAGGTATGATTTCTTCACTTACTGTTCTGTAACAGTAGCCTAAAACCCACGCATATTCCTGACCTCCATTTCACCAGTACACAGAAAAAGCAAGAAACTCCAGTTTCTACCAGGGAGAGAGCAAAGGAAAGCCCCTCATCTGAGTGCAGATCAAGGACACGAAACAACATGATACAGCACAGTTCAGGAGAACAGTACATTTATATTCTTTTGAAAAAATTTACAAGTGATCAGGTAGTGTCACTGTCATCAGCAAAAGAATCACAAACTTAGTATGGTCTTCAAAACTATTTTTTGAATAGTTAATTCATCATGCCTTCCATGACATTTAGACAACCCAGCTTGATTGACAAAACCCAACAATTCCTGCAACAACCCATGAACTCACCTCATGTTGCTGACATCAACTTACAGACCTGTCTTAGGAGCCGTGCAGCCGCCAATTCTTCATAAAGTCCATGCAACAAACAAAACTGGAAGGGTTCAATCATTTCTTACCACTGCTTTCAGAAAATGCCTTTTTCCAGCTTTCTATCAGAAACACTTTTTCTGAACTGACCCCTAAATCACGGTCATTCTTTCAAGGATCAGGGATTCTCTCAGGTCTGGTAAACCAAGGTATGAATCTCCTTTCCTCAATTAAAAATAAGATCAGAAAAAATATTTTTGTCACTGCTACCTGCTCAAATCCCAGTGTCCTACAAACAGGACTGAAAGAATAAAATCCAACTTAGAGCACACCACTGCTAATGAAACCAGCCTGGCTTTCAGAAACTCCTAGAAAATTGTTGATATTTTGTTACCACCTCCCTTCCTATAAAGCAAGGGGACAGCAACACCTAGAACCTACACTCCTTAGTCTCACTTTTTTTGTTTATAAAAATCAACATAATTTGCTGGTTTACAAAAGGAATACCTTTTGATACATGTCCCTTCCTGAAACTAAACTTACAAAGCATCTCTCACACAAATGACAAGTTCAGCTCCGGCTGAAGTAGCAACATCGGTGAGACTTCCCCCCAAATTTCCTGATCTTTACAAAATACTTCCTCACTCTCACAGCATCCTGTAACAGAGAAAGAGCTGCAGCATAAGCCACAGAGGGTGGACAGAAGGTGAAAAGAGGAAAGCAAAACTTTCAGGTTAAACAAGATAGGTCTTCTAGGATAGGAAAAAAAGAGCTGTCAAAAAACAGGATTTTATTGACTGAATCTGAGGAGGAGCTGGCATCTGGTCAAGAAGATATTAAGGATCACATGAAGTGAGTTAGGTAGCTCAAATGCTGAAGGAAATCTTAAAGAGAAAAGAAAGAGGAAAAACAGGAACACTACAAAATTATTTTGTGAAATTCTGTTAGTACTGGTGATTAAAAACCTCTAAAACTGTACAGTGTTTTTCCATGTTTGCTGGCATTCTGGAGTTTATCCAAAGAGTCACTTAATACTCATACAATTATGTTAAGTACAATATAAACAAGAAGAAAATTGTTTTAGACATCTTTATTATTTAATAACACAAAGGCAGGAGTTATTGCTCTAAAGATGTATCAAGAACCCAGGATTCCAGCTGTAAAACTCAGAGCATGACAGTAACACATTAACACAAGGTGATAGACAGGAAATATCAAAATACTAACTGTAGAATAGCAAGAGGCTTTTTTGTTTGGTTTTTGCTTTTGTTTTGGCGTGTTTGTTGGGTTTTTTCCCCCTAATTGTGATGGGAAAGAGTAAAGTCATTTTAGCAACTGAGACAGTAACATGAGAAACAGTTCTCAGTGCCCCTGTTTTACTTTACTGTAGGTATTCAGCATTCGTAAGTATTTGATGGTCCTCAATTTACCTTCTGCTACAGAACAAAATGACCAAAAACTGTGGCTGAGGCAAGTACACCTATTAAGCATAAAAGATATCAGACCTTAATTGGACTAGAAGTTAGAAAAACAGGTATTTTCAACTAAAAGCACTGCTGGCACAGATCTCTAGCCACAGATGTTAGTATTCATTTCTGAGACTCACAGATGTTCAGCTTTTGACTTCTAGATTACTCCTGTTCAGCACACAATTCATGTCTGTACCTATAACAACTACTCAATTTTAATTTCATCACATACACATTTCCACATATTATAAGAAAATAGAATTGAATTCGATACATTAAACTGATTTCTTTTTAAACTTCTAAGTTCACAAGTGTTACTGTGGTTGCATAGTTAAACACATGCATCAGACTATCAGTTTCTAAAAATACCATGTTATAAATTCAGCACTTTACTTGATAACCACAGAAGAAGCAAGACAAAGAAGTTTGATATTCACAATAAAAAAAAATATTAAAAAGCCATCCAACAGAAAGCTAAATTTCAGAAAGTTCAGTGAAAATGGCTCACTACATAAGTATGTACTTAAACAGCACCATCTGAACAATTATTTTTAGAATGTACTAGGACTGCAATGCATTCCAGCATAGTAAGAAGTCACAACTGCCATGAAGCAGTAGCCTCAAGGCTATATTAAGACTATTCAACAATTTAAATAAGCTAGTGAATAAAACAAAAGATCTAGGCATTAGTTAGAAAGTAATGTTTTGTGGTAACTGATTTAAGAAATTAATTGGATTCAAGCACAAGCATCTGACTAGTTTACTCCAATTGCCAGAAGCAGAAAACAGAAAAATAAAAGTGCTCTTTACCTACTGCCAGAGGGTCTAGTTCACACTCCTGCCACCCATTCTCACACTCAGCTCAAGAATAAAACTTTCCCCTTTCCTAATCTAAACATTAAAAGTCAGTCCTAGTCTTCAAAACTAATTTCCTATAGTGAGAACAACAAAAGTACATGGGCATGTGCATGTGTTGTTCACTACTGCCAAACATAAGGTTTTTATTTGAGATCTCCCAAGATATTTAATTAAGTTCAGCTACAGAATACCTTAGGGAGAAAACAACTGAAAGCTTTCTGCTTTCTAACAAATAACTTCTCACTCTTAAAGCAAAAGTTAAGTTTTTTCCACTTTCATAGCTCTCAACACTTCCAACATACCTTTTTGCAACATAAAACCACAGGAAACCTCAAAAGATGCACTACTTCCCATTTTGCCCATTGTGACACTTTGGCTTAAATTTATTTTTAAGTAGACCTGGAGAGGTAGAAGCCTAATTAAACAGCATTTTCAAAAGAAGCTTTATTAATATTATTTCTAATCATTTTAATGTAAGTAGAAAAAGCTTTACAAATATAACAGTCTTAACCACAGCAGAACCCTGTTTCACAGATTCACGTGGCATCTCCTATGGAAGGGACAGCAAGATCCGATCACATTATTAGACCTGTAAACTCTTAATCTTGGATTTACTGACTTATCTTCAGATAGGAAGATGCCATGTTTAGGTTTTATAAAAGTCATCTATATGACACTGTAACAAAAGGAACGTGGGAGGCAAAACGTTTCCTAAAGAACAATGCATTAGAAGTAACTTTCTGCCTAGGCCTCCATTTCTGGGGTGGCTCTGTGTGATGGAAAAAGGAGTCATTTCCCATTTTTGTCAGGAGATCCTGCTTAAGGAAGGCCAAGATCCAAACCCAGTCATCTTCCAGCAACATAAATGGCTGTCAAGATCTTCTGCTGAAGGCTTGTGATGCAGTATAAAGGTTAGAAGGTGTCCTGAAGCAATTTGGAGGGAATGAAGAGGGAGAGAAGAGTCACGAGATGTATCAAAGTAATAATGCACGTAACATAGTTCCAAATGACTTCAACTCAGCACCAAAGAGGAACTGGTAAAATCTCCTTCGAATTTCATTGCCAGTTTTCAAGTGATTCCTTTTGCTAAAAATCAAAAGGGAATTTAGAATAAACTTCCTGTGCCAGCAACAACATAGCTGGAAAAAAAAAGGTCTGACTGTGGGCTACTGATGTTTGCAAGGAAGAGGCTGTCACTCGGCACAGCATGAAGCGAGAAAAGCAGAATTTACCTGAGTTGATTCCCTTTCTTTGGGCCTGAGGGATTGCTGATCATGTGGGTTAGCAGCATATCCCCTTAAATCAGGGTATTCCAGTCTCTTTCCTTCCCATGGACAAAGGAACAGGATTTTACAAACCCAGCAGCCACAGGCTCCTCAAAAGGAAGAATGTATTTACACATTTAGAACTGGAGAACTTCTTCAGTGCTGGGAATTCAGTCAGATTTCAAACTGATTGGGCAGCTTCCACCTTACAGCACATTCAAACCTAGCACTAGTGTAAAGAGACAGGGAGGAGAAGAAAATTGCATGGCTATGGGGCCATACACAGTCACTGGCCTTATCTTGGCCCCAGTCACCAGTTTCTACTTGATGTAGTTTCCTGTCTAGAGAAGGGTCACACCAAGAATGTCATTAGTGCTTCACAGAACTGAAGTACAAATATGACCCATGGACAGGAAGCTTATACAGAGGCATAAAGAACATTCTTTCCAAGTGCTCAGAGTATTTTTTCTCCTCTCTCTCTCCCCCACACTTTTTCTTTAAGCTGCTCACATTCTTTCCCTCTCTCAGCCTAGAGAAGTGGAAGGCAACATCAACAAAAAAATGCACAGAGAAACACCATAAAGTCCATCCTTCACACCTGAGCGGATGGCAGTTCAAAGGGGCCCTACCTACCTGCAACCCTGTTGTTTGCTTCAAGAACTCTGTTTGCCCAAGGAAAAAGAGACGAGCAAATCCTGGAAGCAGATCCTTCCCCAAAGGAAGTTTCTTTCTGAGTCTGCAACCTGGAGATTTTGCTTGAGACTCAGTCCTCTGAGCGGATTCTTTCTTCAAACTCTCACACTGGTTCTTTACTTTTGTGGGCAGCTGGAAAAAGAATGAAGCCGTAGGCTGAGGCAGGGACTCCATACTTCCAGGATAGGGAGGCAGAAGGACTGGAGGGGAAGGAAAAGTGCTAGTTGGTAACTTCTTGGATAATGACCTGCATTTCCTCATTTTCTGCCACACAGAGACATACACATAGTCACTGCAATAGGGGAGGATGACAAGAGATGGGTACTAGACATGCAGTGTTTTCATGCTCTGATGCCAAAAAAACCCCAAACCCATAGTGTTGAGCTGTGAACTTTCAAGACTTTTAAGACATCTACCAATAGATGAGATCAATCATAAGATGTTTTGTCCAGAAAGTTCTCTCAGTTTGTTGCAAGTAGATGTAGGTGGGGGTGAAAAAAAATTTTAAGTGCTCATTTCTTGGAAAAAAATCCAAATCTCTCCTCTGTTCACTTGCTCTCAATGAATTAAAAATGGCATCTATTGCAAAGCAGTGAACGTCTCCCCATAATCTCTTCAAGAAAAAAATCATCATACTTACCTGAATGTTTCCCTCACCAAAGACTTCCTAACACCACTCCCAACTCTTCTGTAAAGGCCTTACTCCAATCTCAAGTCTTCTACTTTATTTGCAAAATCAGATTGATCTAACACTGACAGCAGTTTAATGCTGTTAAGACAAACTCATATTTAACCCAGGCACATGATGACTGCTGTGGAAGCTAAGAACCTACCCAAGGTCCTGCATCAGGTTTCTGGATTTCTAAAATATTCCTCTTTTTCCCTGAAAACCTAGATGTCCCAGGACTTAACTGTCATTACTTGAACAACAAAAATATAATGCATAAGAGAGCTGAAATTTTCTTCACAAATACTGAAAGCTGCTAAGTCTCCTGTGAAATTTTATCAGTATCATGGAGCCAATATACAACAAAATAGAACCAGAAGTCACTGGACTGAAAACAGTTATATGTACAGCTGCTCACATATGCATTTACTGGTTGTTATCCATTACAGTACCTTCTGCACAACAGCACAGTGTACGGCATTTGCATGTAGGGCAGCCACTGAGCTGTGTGCCTCAGATGAGGTACCATCATTTTACCTAGAGTGCTCTTCTTTGCTCTTAAGACACCAGGTAGAGTATGATCCAATAGTTAACCAAGAAGGTACATTACTCATTATGTTTGATGCAATTTCACTTAATTATTTTGGGGCAATTAGTGGTGTTTCTTGATCCTCTCCTTTAGAGCGCACACCTAAACAAAATAGCTTCATATGGTTAGGTACCTCACATGTTCTTCAATTACAAGTTTCCCCTGTTCAAAGAAGCTTTCTTTCATTGTGCTTAAAATAATACAAGAAGATGGGGAAAGAAATGCTAGGTTTTGTCATTAAAACCACAGCAATTTTTGCAGTTTGAGGAGCATACAGGATTTCTTTTTTTCTTTTAAAGTGACAGATAAAGCCATCAAGGACAGACCCTGATAAGCTACAGTAATTAAAACAGAAAAATCAGCAAACTGCTTCCAGAGAAACTGCTTGTGCATGCAGAAGGATACTCTGCTTCTTGGTTCCTCCAAGGACACTGAATATGGTGATGGTATCTCAATCTACGGTAAGAGGTTTTATTCTAAATAGAGTGTTTCACACAAATAATAGGATTAGTTGTTTCTGAGTGGAATTTCATGACTTCTCAACAACATGAGACCAAGATGTGTTCCTATACCTTTCCATTTGACAAGCCATTGCTTTTTTGATTATTTCAGACCATCTTTCAAAGATTAGAGAGTCAGGTTCAGTCTTTTCATCCCATATGCATGTTTTTGTAAAAGGAGGTCTTCTTGTTTGGAAAGAATAACTGATGAACAAACACATAAATGTACTTGGCCAAGAGATGTCTCCAGGTTGATGTTTGTACTCCCTTCTTCCAGTAAAGGAGAGGACACAAGATAAAAATGAAAGAGAAAATACAATAAACAGACTATGTTGAATCCAAGTTTTTACTGCTCTGTGCTTGCTGGCTAAGAAAAATGTCATGAAGGGACAATAGTAGTAAAAGCACATTTCTTCTACAAGACTCTTGTGAATAGAATGTTCTTTTTAATCAGATAACTTGAAAAGTCCCTGAGATTCAAGGTATTGCAAGTTGCTAATACTAATTACTTACAAGTCATAATTACAATGCCATACACAGCACTACAGGCTCAATTTCTGATGATGCATTGAAGCTTACTAATACTTCTGAAGTCAATACTCCTTTCCAGTTCAAAGCAACAGAAGGTATCAGAGCAAATCAGTTCAGATGAAGCAGCATGGTTTCTTGCAAACAGGAATCTGCCCAAGGCCTCTGTGAGAAAACCTCCTTCACAGCAGAAGATGCTGCTCATTGGGAAAAGACCCCAGATAGCCTTCAATATACTAAACTGTATGAGATCAGGAGCGTAGAAGAGAGGAGTACTTGGTCTTATTTGAGTCATGTCTCTTCATAAGCAGCAGAGACAAAGATCCAATGTGAAATTTAAGGAAAAAAAAAAGGCATTATGAGGACTTCATCTATTGGTGTTTTCCTTACAGAAACAGATTAACAGTTTCTGGAAGATCAATCTGAAGCATGCTGTTAGGAATGACTTGTTTTTAAATTCCTCTTCTTACATCAAGATCATGGTATCTCTCCAAGAAAAGGAGAATATTTTAATTTTTATCCTTTTGTATGTAATTTTTCCTTTGAACAGACTTGTCTTGAACTGTAAAGAATAAACAAGGCTGGTAACTTCTGTGTTCTAGCTATCAAAACCAGTAGCCTGATTGATTCTTACATACATGTATGTATTTCAGGTTGAAACAAAATCTTCCTGTATTTTGAGATAAGAAATGTTAATGAATACTCCTTTGCTCTTCTGAAGATTTAAAAGAACAAAAAAAAGAGGTCTGGAAAAGAGCATAGAAAGTACCTGAATCCCTCCTACAGGAATTTTGGGGAAAGTTTTTTTGTTGCCTCACATCAATCACCAGAAGCAATTCATGCTACCAAGTTGAGATGTTAAACTATCTTAAGCAGCTGAATATCCAACAGCTCTTCTCAGTCACTGTATTGTCAAGTTTGCTGATTTACATCAAGAGCAGGCTCTGATAGGATCCTTTTAGCTGGAGCAGGAAGAATTTATGGCTGTGATGACACAAGAACAACATGTCAATGATGTTCAGATACAGATAAAGTCAGGAAAGGCAATGGTAGTTCTGTTTGTGAGCATGTGGAAGACAGTAAGGAATCCTATAATCAATATTCTCATCTGCTTTGGCCAAAGAAAGGAATCTCTGCAATGCCTTTCCATAGTGACTTGACTGTTGATAAACACTCTTGGGATGAAAACTCCCTTTAGTGCTTTCTTCCACCTTCCTTCTCTACAGGGCATGTTTCACAGCCAATTCATGAGTGAAGACTAAGCTCCATTTTTCTGCATCAGTGAGCAGAAGCTCAATAGCCAAGAAAGGAAAAGTTTAAACAATTGTGAGTAAATTCTACAGAATACCATCTGCAAAACAAGCAAAAAATTGAATCTCCATATTTGGTAAATGGTATAGAATATAAGCAACAATACTTTTTCATTTCTAATACTGCAGCTCCAACAACTGCAGTATCCAAGTGAAATAACATGGAAACAAAACACAAACTGACATACCTGATTCAAGTTACCTGCAGTCAGATCAAATACTTCTCGACTTTCAAATCAAAACTTTAAAGCAAGATGCAATTTTTTTAGATTTAAGGTACAACTAGCCACATGGACTTTTTGCAATTCCTAAAATGAAACTTAGTCTAGGTTAAGTAGTTATTGTCCTGCTGCCATTAATCATACCTCTAGAAATATGTGCAGACTGCAAACACACCGCAGAATCTATGCGCCACCATCCAGTTGAACTGTTATTCAAAATAAATATTAGAAGAACAGCAAATTTTAGTAAAACATCTTTCACCTGGAAACTAGCACCAACATAGCATGTGTATTAAAGTATCAACAAGAGTGATATAAGGTTGTTTAAATTGCAAGCTACTGACACTAAGAAAAAACGCTAGTTTTCCAAAACTTCTGAGTTGTTGTTGTTTCGTTTTGGGGTTTTTTTTGGGGGGAGGAGATTTGACTGGAGAGAGGGTAGAAGTCATTGAACATAATAATAACTATACTGGATAATGTTATCCAGTCCCAAGATGGAGAAAAGGCAGCAAAACCATTGGTCAAAGTGTTGATTTTGAAAGACTGTCATGCAACCCTTCACTCAAAGCTAAACGTGCCAACAAACAGAATGGTTGGAATCTTGACTTTCTAAATTTCAGAATGTGTTTTAAAGCATCAGGCCTCTCTCCATAAATGTTTCATGCTCAACTTCTTTAAAGGCCTACTAAAAGCCAGAGGGCCACAGCACTGTCTACTTTATCAGACAAGGTATCAGACAATACCTACTCGAGACTGGCATAGGTACCAATCCCTCAAAGACCCTTCCTAATGCCAGTTTAGGAAAGGCAAAAAGCTATGGCTTTTCTGAACTCAGCATGACAAAGAATTGTGAAATTATATATAGCTATCACAGCAACACATATTTGAGAAACACAGCCAGTATTTCTTGGCACATATACAACAGCAGGAAAACACTAGAGGCATAAAATTGAATGATTAGTTGATTATAGAAAATACTACCTTGTAAAAATAATTCCCATTAATAGATGCATCAATTTTATACAATTAAAGAAATGGGTATTTGCTAAACAATGTTATAATTATTCTGCCCTTTTAAAAGCTGTTTAGATTGCAAGAATATTTTTAAATATCTTCATTAACAAGCTTTTTATTTCTTGTCAGCTTTTGTGCCAAGTACAGTTGAGAGAAAACCTTTTTTGGCCTAACTAAGTCATGTTTTAAATCAGATTAACAGACTTCACTGGCACCAACATACATTTCTGTCATAAAAACAGACCTTCTTTCACTCTTAGAGAAATTCTGTGCTTCTGGGTAGAGTGCATGAGCCAATATTTTAAAAAAAATTTTTAAAAAAACAGAAAACTTTTTTTTTAAAGACATCATATGATGCCTGTTTGTTCACTTTTCCTGCTTAAGAAAGCTAACTATAGCAGTAAAGGTTACAGTATTTATGTATACCTTGAACTTGGAAAAAAATCACATAAAACCTGTAGTTTCTTGTATGAACAGTGCCTTTTTACTTTACTTTGTAGTTCTTAATACATGGCTAGTTTAATATAATTTGATTCCAATTACAAGCAATTAGGTTACACAAATTTCTTAAACAATTTTTTTTTTTAAGCACCACTTTTCTTACTGAGTTCTCAATCTTCACATAATTCCTACACTTCTCTGGTCAAAGTTTTTCAGACTGTGTGTCTGCAGAACCTGGAAGTGGAAATACCACACATAAGGAATGTTAAGAGGAGTTATTCCACTACTGTTCAACAGCCACAGCACACCAGATGCCCTAATTTTATGGGTTTTTGGGGTAGAGGTAGGGTGAGGTCTAATCTGAATCTTCAGATGAGAACAGCTCAAGGCTTTTCCCTGTAGGTGTTGACCCTTGATCATCTCCTCCATGACTTTCCTCTGGTGTTTGGGACCTCTGGAGAACTCAAATACAGCACAAAAGCCCCTCTCATGCAATTATTTACTCCAATATATATTTAATAGATTAATATTAACAAAGGGCAATGTGGACACACTGGTAAATAAAAGCTAAACAAAGGACCTACTTTTTTTAAAGTCACTGGTTTCACAAAGTTTTATTTTGGAAAGTACTCAAAACTTGCATTTCAGATTTGAGCACTTACTAGGTTACTTTCCATACCAAATCCTAATTTCTACAAAGGGTCTGGAGTTTATAAATTTAGTATGCACTCTGACCAACAGGTTTGATCCTTTCCTCATTTTCAGTAGCAGTAAGAACTCTACAGACAAAACTGGAATGAATTTTCTAGTAACTGTTAACTGCTAAGACAGAGTGATGTCAAATGCTATTGTAAGCTGTGTTAGTTCTTCAGCATTAAGAAGTTTGTGATGCAACTGAGGCTTATTTTTGTCTAGCATGAGTTGTTGAGAGTGGAGACAAACTGATTTAGTTGACGTGCAAGCGATGTGCAAGCACACCATAACAGTTCTGCAATATATAGTCTGACTCTTAGGTTCAAGATACAAGTTTAAAAAGTCTCAGTGCAGTCAGTGATGTTTTAGATCAGAATTACACTTTTTACTTTTACCTAGTATGTGTTAACAGTACACGAGAAAAGCGTTCTAGATTATCTTGTACTGCTACTACCATAGAAAACATGCTGTCTTTCATTAGCTAATTAAATGTTTTCTGAAGCATTGCTGACTTAACTTTCCTTATTGGACTAGTGTTTCAAATTCACCCACATTTCAGTATTAAATAAGACCACCACAAGTTTTATTTTAAAAATGTTTATCAGTCAGCTGAGGCAAAGGTCATTTGAAATGTATCATTTTGCTCTGTTTAAGTAAAAACTGTTTGCATTGAGTTGTCCCTTTATCTTCCCTCCATGCAAGCACCTTCACACCTACGTGCTTTGATCAGCCAGAACTCCCAGCTTCTGCACTAGACACGATTAACTTTGGCAGTGCCTCTTCACAGGCATACCCGTGTGCAGTGTTTGACTGTCATTCTGTACCTGTTGAAATATTAGTATTTGGTTTAGGTTGTGTGCAAGAACAAAAAAACAGTATCAAGTCACACATAAAAGAATACATACAAAACCACAAAAAGACTATTCCTAGCCTAGGCTTACTATTTTCACAAAATTATTCAGAACAGGGAAAAAGACAAGACATCAAACATCTGTACCAAAATAGAAACTTACCCCACTGACTGATCTGTGTTGGAGAGTGTCTAACCATAGTCTGAATGTCACAGGACCCTCTTTCCTTCACTTGAGTCAAGATTTCATTGACAAAAATAACCACAATCCAGGGCAGATAAAAAATAGCTTCCCACGCACTCAGGCAAACACACGAGACGCTACCATAGAATCATTACGGTTGGAAAAGACTTATGAATTCTCTTGAAAAAAACCACCACCATTTGGATCATTACTGAACATTTCTGTATATGATTGGTATCTACAATGTGCATAGTTCATTTTGAAGTAAGACAACATACAACAGAGAGATTCTTGACATGACTCTTTTACCATGAAATTAGTTGCTTGATCTGATTTCTGCACCAAATAAATGTAAAGGTCAGCGTTTCCTCAGAAGAGTTGTTATATTTAATAAAACCTTTCTGCCTGTAAATTCCTAAGATCAACTCTGTTATTAAAGTCCAACATGTCTCCTTTCTTTCCATTTTCTTTTAAAGGCGAGATTCTAAAATTAGTTTGCAGCAGGACTGGAGAGATCTGTGTTTAAAATTATCCGGTTTTAGCTGTATATTATATGCAAAGTATTGTATTTTCTACTAAATAGCTTTTTAGCTGCCAAAAAAAAAATAAAAAAAACCTCACAAACATTCCATGCTGCTGTTACTTCTACATACTCTTAAATTAAGTCAAACTCCATCTTGTAGTTTACCAAAATGTACAAAAAGGAAACCACAGTGCATGTGACAAAGGTTGACACAGCCAACATAAAGAAAACTGCAGAGATGCCTAGTAAACTCTTTAACTGTCGGCACGTGTTCAAAATCCATTCTCTAGAGGCCGTAGTTAAGCACTACATTCTACAGAATGCAACTGAGAATGAGTCTGTATTTTTTAAGTGTAGTTACTCTTCCAAACAGCTATTTCCCCAAGTTTAAAATGATTCTTAATTCATAGTTTAGTATCTGCATAACTGAAATCCCCACAAGCATTTAGCAAACTAGGCCAGAGTTTAATATTGCGTAGCTGCGTTTTCGCTCCTCCTTTTTTTGATATTATTACTTTACACATATAATTTTACACATGCACATCAAGTAATTTTCTACTCTTTTATTTCTTTATTGTTTTTATTGTAGACTTCAGTCCAACAGAAACACAACTGCTATCAAGATGTGACTTACTGTAACAGTCTGCTACTCCTAGCTGGGCGATGTTTGAATATCCTTCTTCCAAGTCATCAGAGAATTTCCATTTACCAGTCAAGTTCTTTCATTCTATTTTATAAAATAAAGCATGCATATACATCTAAGCAGCCTTCATAACAGAAGAATCATATATGGTACCCAAAAATATGCATTCTAATGGTACTTGGAATAGGCAACTGCACAACTTTGTTGAAGAGAAGCTATAGAAGTATTTGGGTGAGCACACAACGTCACACTTCAGTACAGCATTAAGCTTTTTTTCCCCCCCAGATGAATTAAATGCAGATTTCAGAATTACAGCATATTCAACCTATGCTTTTCCGGCAATGTATCTTGACTCAATCTTTTAATTTTTTTGCTCTCTCTTGTACATGTAAAATACACAGACAGAAAAAAGGGTGCCATAGAAAAGACAAAAGCACTAACAAAATACTGATTCATTAAGTACCACAACCAAATAATAATTTGGTTTCATACTTAATATGGCTCACTACAATAAAGTGCAATGAGACATATACTCTGCATTAGTGAAAATTACTTGGACGATGCCTCCCAACTCCAAAGTGGGGGTAGAGAGCACTTGGGGGGGCTGAGGAGGAGGACATGAGAAAGGGTATAACTCCACAGCTCCAGGGGAGTCCCTTGATCACTGTCAGAAGCACGTACATTGGCAGACTGTTCTAAAAGAGCCAATAATTTAACCATAATAACCTTGGCCTTTAAGAAAATGAATCATTAACTGCACAGTACAGATTTTTGAACTCCACTATATCTAGAGTTTTCAACTGTAGCAAAACAATACTGACTACAGATTAAAAAAAAGTATGCAAATATATGACAGGCATTGGAACTGATGATCTTTGAGGTCTCTTGCAATCCAAACCATTCTACAGTTCTATGAATCTAACTGCAACTTAATAAGCAGTGGTAAAAGACATTATTGAGAAAGTTTAAGTATTTTAAAGGGAAAGAGACAAAATGTAAACCTTAACATTCTTCTCACTACACACTACCAATCCATCTTCTCTTTCCCCACCCATTCCCCAGCATGCATTAACACATATTCCTTCCCTCTTCTTCATCACTGATATCAGAGCAAATGGTTATTCTGAGTAGTGTCCTAGATAATAATTTAAAAAAATTATGCCTATGTAGCAGCTTGCAGTCAGAGAAGTCACTATCATCTCACTACCCTGTTTTCCAATTACCCTAAGGCAGATTTAAACTACCACTACCCATTCATTTGCACTATGTATATGTAGTGTATACAAAGTTAGTCTGAAATAAAAACATGATACTATGGACAAGGACGTCAGTAACCCACCTCCACGCAGCCTAGTCATAAAGTACACAATCCAATGGGAGGAACCAGAGTTACTATCAGGAAGGAGAATTCACACAAACTTAGCAATCTGTTTCAGAATTGGAGTTAGCAATAAATGCAAAACCTACAAGTTACAGGAAAAGAGAGCTCATAGCTATCATAACAATTAACTTGTCTCTATGTTTTATTAGAATTATTAATTTTGTTCAGAAAATTACTAAAAGTTAATAGAAATCTATTTAGTTTACATAAACATTTTGGAACTCCATAAACTTACAAATTTCTAGTTATTACATTTAAACAGTTTGCAATGATAAATCTCTCACACTCAATAAGATTATTGCCCAGTACACATAATTTAATCTCAGTTTTGACTGGGTCTTCAAGAACAAAACAAAAACCAAAATAACAAAAAAAACCACAAAAACAAAAAAACCCAACAAGTATGTCTGCTGCATGTTCCCTACAAAACAACTTCTGAAGCCCCTATTCAACTTAAACCCAGCTTGACACCTCCAAAAACAGGAGAATGGAACAATGGAGTAGATCAGCATGGCCCTGTATTTGCCTCCACAAGTACAAGGGAAGGGACAGCAAGAGGCATCCCCAACATTACTCATTCTGATGGACAACAACCAGCTATCCAGGTAGCACACCTCGAGTGGAGAGAGCAGTAGCCCAGGCAGGGTTTGGTTATTTTTCAGCCACTCAGCAAGCCAAAATGCACAAAGGGAAACTTCAGTGGGGAACACAGAAGAGATACAAGGAGAAATTAAATTACTGGGGACAAAGGGAAGAGCAGCATGGCAATAAGAAAAGGGTAACTGCAGTGCCACAGTCATAGAGACTTCTGATAGAAATCTCTGCAAGTCCTACACACAGTGTTGGTTTTTTTTTTTTTAACTCCAGTATTCAGGGAACTTTTTGTTTGTTTCTCAAATATTAAACGAAAATACCCAGGGGGTAAACAAATTTAAAGTAAAATCTTTTAAGGTTAGTTCCTACATCCTACACTCCCCTTGTAGCAGAACCACTGACAGGACTGAACTCCACTGACTTCAATGCTCTTGAAGCATTAACTTTATTCATTTATGAAGCCATTGGCAGGACTGGAGCCAATGTTATGGGTATAACACTTAGGCTTCAACATTAGCCTGACTATTGCATCAGCTATGCTATTTTTAAGTACAATTCAGCTTCTCTTTCACAGTCTGATGCAAGCCCATATAGTTTTTAGTTTGTTTTTAAACACTGTTCCAATGCAATTTTGTTCAATGCTACCTTTTTTGCCAAATATTTAAGACCCTTCCAATATCATACATCTACCAGTGGGAACATTCATTAACAGCAAGGATTACTACGCTTGACAAGAGACCTGCTAATATTAAAATCTAGCCTTCTAAATAATATGTAAAGCTGGCAAAAACATTTTTGGCCATTACTTCCATTTTACTACTTGTAGGCCATATGAAGGACAGTATAAAAATGTTTGACATCACTGTGCAAAATACTGAAAAGGCATCACAGGTACTAAACCTTGAAACCAAAACTTTTCTAACAGAGACACACAATAAAACAAATATAAAAAAGGCACAAGAATTTACAATGAAAATTTTGAAAAATCAGATTGTATCTAGGTTTAAAACGATCAAAGCAAGAGGATTCTCTGAAAGAGAGTTTTCAGTCTTAAAAACTTACAACCACTACATGCTTTTTTATGCTGTTTTTTAAAGAGCCTGATAGTTGAATTTACAGCTCATAACTTTAATGTAATTTTAACTCTTAATTTTAACTCTTAATTTAATTTTAACTTTTAAAAGTGCACATGTACTTTTCTGGATGATCAATGAACACATCAGCACTTACCAGAGCTGGCAATCAAGCATTTAGAACAAATTATGCTCTGTCAAGAATATTTTGCAACAGATGTAATTGTTCCCCACATTTGTTTTAATTTGCACATACTGGGGGAAAAAACATTAAGTTCCCAGTTCTTAAGTGCCCAACGTTTTAGAAATCCCTTCCTCTTTAATCAACCAAAGCACAAATGTTTTGAATGTGTTCACCGACTGCAAATGGTTTTGAGTGCCCAGTTTGAAGTATCCTTGTCCCAGTTTCAGTAGGATTCTTCTTTTGAGACCACCAGTATGAGTGTGTTTTAGAAAAATATGAAGTGAGACCTAGTCTGTGCTAGAATAAGGATCACTCAAGAAACAGCATGAAATAAAGAATCAACTAAAATCAAAGTGGTTTTAATTAGAACACAATCCTATAAAAAAAAAAAAAAATGGAATGCCTTGGTTTTGGTTCATCTAACACAAACCTAACACAAACCAAAGTCTGAAATACTTCCAAAGAAGCAAAACCACATTTATGAGACATTTATGAAAGGTAGTGCAATACTCTCTCAGAACTCAACAAGCTCAGCTAAAAGGCTAGTTAAAAAAGAATTTTGGAATTCTCAACATTGCAGAAGAAATGCAACAGAATGTCTTAGGCAGTTTTGCTGAGCTTTCCCCAGTTCCTATACTGTTTATCTAAAGAAGTGTCTTCCTACAGTTTTCAGATAGTTTACAACCTCAGAAAACATTTTAGAGTCTGATTTGTCAGGTAACTTAACTCAGTTAGGAAGTTAGAATCATTGGTTTATTTCTCATGCTAACTTGATCCTTAGACTTGGTTTCATTTTCATCAAGGCACACTCGGGATGACATCTGAAATATTGGTAATTTCTCAGCCATAACACTAATATATCTTAAAAACGCATGATGGGAAAACAGGTTTATCATTTGTGAAACTTCTGATGTCATGATGAAACCATTGGTCCCCAAAATAGAGAACCTGGCAAAGGGAAGACAGACAGACTTACAAATACCCACCTCTCCTGTTCGTTTTAATTCTTAACGTCCAAGCATTTTTAAAAAGTTTCACAGAAGTTCATGAAAAGGTAATCATCAGGCACACGCTGGGTGTTTGAAGAGGGACATGCAGTTGCAATTACTCCACCTTTGTTTTGCCTCAAGTTATCTACCAAAGCCGTTTAGCAATTCAACAAACAGGAAAAAGAATGGTTAGAATAAATCTGAACCATGTTTCAAAAGCATATTCCATTTCCTTGGCTCCAATACATCCACTCCGGTCTGCTTACTGGCCAAAGTAAAACCACACAAAAACCTAACAAGTTCTGAATTACTACAATAACGATACTCTAAGCATGTTATTTGCACTCCATCATGCACTTATGCCACATTCTCTACTAGGTCAGAAGACACAAAATGAGGAAAAGAAAGTGATGAACAGAAACTTCCCCAAGTTAGAACATCCAGAAACAGTTAAGTCTGAAGTACCTCATTAGGCCTAGTGAACCCCTGAAAGCTAGAGATGAATGCAGCAAGTCCAATGGATGTCCCTCCCCTTGTGTGATGATCTTGCCTATCCAGCTGCTGCTTTTTCTGGGAGGAGTATCAGAGCCTGCACAAGGTGACAGCTCTCCAGAAGCTTGTAGGTTGCTGCCCAAAGCAACGGGTTCACAGTATACTACAAAAAGTGGAAGAGCTGACAGACAACAGCAGGTTCTCCTGCAATACTCTGCCAAACTTTACAGTTCTTTACTTCAAGTTTATGCTCCCCTGTACAAGTACCAATGAAAAGAAATTCAAACACGGGAACAAAACTAAGACTTTTTCTTTCCTTAGGTGTCTCCCCCAAAATACGCATAACAAAATTAAAAATTCCCCAATCCTAAAGGGCTGAACTCATGGCAGTTTTGCTGATAGCACTGTGGATTCCAAGACTGGAGGAGGCAGAGAAAGGGACATGATATGGCTATCACACAACTAAGCGTAAAACAGGCAAGCATTAGTTACAGATTGCAGAAGGAACAGTAAGTTCTCAAGGTCCTTATGGAAACTTTACAGAAAGCTAAATGTTCTCTCTCTCAAATTAGAGTATAGTAAATTAAATTCATTAAAAATAAATTCACCATAGCAACACTTGGAATATAAAATTGTACACAAATTCTACAGCTTCTGAAAACTTGCTATGTTTAAGTCAAACTTACAATCGTATAATGTATTAGAATAAACTAAATATGGATAACAAACAATGCCAAAACTGTGGGTTTAGCAGAGATAAAATACTACTGTGAATTCCCCACACTGCCTTGCCTTTCACCTTTCCAAAACATCCTATCTGAAGCCTTAAAATAAAGCAAACCAACAGGTCAGGGAGAAAGGCAAAGATACAGACAGCAAACAGAGAAAGGTAAAAGGACATTAGGAAGGAAGGAAGATGTTTGAAATAAGACAGACACTGGAATTTACAGCAGCATCAACATCAAGTTTCTTGCAAAATGTTCTTAGGGGAAAAAAATTAAATAAAATGCAGGTGTGTGTCACAAATAAGTTAAAAGTGCTCTAGAGAACCAAGACTTAACTGCAAGCTTAAGAGGGCTAATAAAACCCGGGTTTGCCGTCTGCACATCAACCTAAGATATTTAAGGTCTTTGGTTTCAGTTCTGTGATGGAGGAAGAATGTTATCCGTTTTAGTGAAGCACCACCTTCAGTTCCTGTTTTACAATCATTGGTCCCAATTTTATAGATGTATAGTGAATTTTGCACAGGATCACCAACTAGTTGAGGCTGGAAGGGGTCTCTGGAGACCCCCTGGTCCAAACCCCACTGCTCCCAGCAGGGTCAGCTAGCAGAAAGGAAAAAGAAGCTACAAAAGAAGAGCAAGCTGCGAGATGTTCCAGTGTACCAGCTTCTGAGACTTGGAAACAACAGGGCTAGCAACTAACAGATCAGTCTCTTTTCCTCCTGGCTATTTTTTAAAAAGTGGGTAGCAATGGTACTTGTAACTTTGGGAAACAGAAGCTGCATTTTAGAGACTAGTGTACTAATTTTTGAAAAAAATACCAGACTTTTTCTTTACAGGAACCATCACACATTCAGTGAAGCACAATGTGCCACAAGGCATTAGGTAACTATATTTAACATATTCTGACACCTGATTATCAAATCAGTAAACTTTCTTGTTTACACATCTGTCACAATTTGATATTTCCCAATTTAAGGGAAGCCTTTCTCTTTGTCAAGAGCCTCTTTCAGGTCATACATCATTCTTTCACTGGCAGGAAATATCTATTATTGATTTGTAACTAAAAATCTACATACAACAAAATTAGGGCATCACATCAAAAGCCTGACATCTTAAAGTTTTAATTTCAAGAGTAAAACGTTTTGTGAAGATGTTAAATTCTTCTCCAACTGATACAGTCCAATAGTTGTATTATTTATTTCTAACTACTTGTTTTGAAACTGAAGAGCCAAGAGACAGCTACAGGAAACATGTGAATTTTCTTCTGTTTGCACAACTTAACCCAGGAAACACCAAAAGACATGGAAAAAAAGTATGATCGGACACAGAAGCTTCAAAGAGCAAGTTCCAAAAAGAGCAAAGACAGAAAATAATATTCAGGGACACTATTCTGATTGACTTCAAGAGATTATCATCAGGATGCTTTGGGACACATGGGACTGAAGAGAGTACATGCCAAGACTACTAAATAAACCAAAAGATCAAGAAAGCAAATAATGTAACCCATCTTGAAGCATGAATATTAGCATGAGGTTTTTTTGGTTGTTTTTTTTCCTGTTATTGTGACAGTTAGTGTTGAATAATACTAACTCAAATCCATAAGAAGAATTAAGGAGACAAAATTGCACCTCCCTAGTTGTCAAGTAAACACTGTCAGTCATGTGGGACCTATTAAAGACAGTGATTTATTTAAACCAGATCAAAGACTGAAATTGTCATGGGCATTTCACATTACATTTCTATATTATGTATTATAAAATAAGGTTTTAAACATCAAAGAAGTTTTTTTAAGTTAAGACATCTCTTCTAGTTTTCATAAACTAATGGCCACATTAATGATAAAGAAAACACTATGCTGCAAATAGACTAGAAGAGATGTAACACAACTCATTAATAATCTCAGTGGCTTCAATAAAAACTCCTGAATTACATATATGCTTTCCACTAAAGTTACATTAATAAAAACCTTAAGTATATAAATAGTTTCAAAAGCTACTCAAAAGTTAAACTTGTGAGAAATAAAATTCTCAAGGAAGACATCTAGATTCCTATTTTTGAGTTTCATTTTTACAAGAGATAGATGAAAAGTTCAAAGAATATAATCAACTCTGTGTCAAAACCACAGCAATTCACACTTCCTTCTCCCTTGTTAATGTTCCCTTAGAGAGCTATTCAGACAAAAAAAAAAAACCAAACCCAAAACACTTTTAATAAGCTGTTGCAGTATAAAATCTCAATGGATTTTTAGACAACTATGAGTAAATTCTAATAGAAAATTCTTCTCTGGCTACATCACTCTTCCTTTTCCTACAGAGAAAAATGGGCACCAGATATCTAGAAATAATAAGCATTTGTCAAAGGCTTTGAAATTAATCCTGCCTAAATACAGCACAGAATTAACTATCACATCCAAATACCTTAAGAATCCTTTTCCTAGATCTATGCAGGATTGCAAGAATTATCAAGTATCAATTAAAAAGTTAAGGAAAATATTTGTTCATCTCCCTTCAGCTGGACTTCCATGCATTAAACCTCAGGTTTAATGGGAGTTTATTAATTATTAAGTAGGCTTTCTATAACACAGCTAATTATTTCAACTGATTACATTAACCTTTAGAGGACAAAAACTATTGGAACAAACAAAAGAATTTAACAGCTTGTTTTGATGCAGGAATGCAATGTCAGGTTCTTTACTGCAACAACTGGAAAGCTTAAATTACAGGAGGGGTCAGACCATCCAAAACAGAAGAGAAAATAAGCATTACACAAGTATCTGAATCAGATCCCAAAGCCTTCAGGACAGTTCATATTTTCCATATGAGTTTAAAATAATGCAAAAAAACTTGCTTTTCAGACTCATATGAGTAATACATTTATTGGTAAATACAATCACTGAAGTTCTACAGCTGTTCTTTTCCATCTGATATCTCCTAAAGCTTCTGGATTGTAGCAGTTTGTATTATTTTAAAATAAGAAACTTACTGATAAGAGTAACAAGCTTTTCAGAAGATACATAATATGCAAGCCTTTTGCATTTTTTAAGAGCACTGACATTAGGAGTCACCAATTTCAAAGCAATTTATACAGTACAAATTATGCACCTAGCTGTTCTGGCTTCCTTATTTTTTCCTCTGAGCTTTGTTTTCATCCTCACTCTACTTACAGGATTTTTTTGGTTTTGTCTTTTGGGTTTTTTGCTTAAAAGAACTTCAGTACCATCTTGGTATACAGTTTTTAAAACTACTTAAGGCACATCAATTAATCAAACCAAAGTATCTAAACACTTAGAATTCAGCAATCCTTTTCATCATTTTTTTCCATTAGTCTCAAACCCCAAATCACAAGAGCGTGATTGTTTCTAAAGCACAAACAGCAGGGACAATTCTTTTCAAAGACAAAACAGAGTCAACACACTTCTTGGTTCTAAGTAATTGAAAAGAAGAGTATCAGGAGCACCTTACCTTAAGTCCTCATCCAGCAGAAAAAAAATTCCATCTCTCCCTACAGCCTGTCAACCAATATTGCACACTTGAAACACTTACACTGAAATCCTAACTCACTGCATAATAGAAGCTTTTGTATTAGAGAGAGTCAGGTACATTTTCTTAACAGTAAAGCTGCACATAAGTAGTTTACACATGTAGTTTTGCCCCTCTCCTCAACCTTTAGCAGTTTGTCTTCCAAGAACGCAAAATGCTCATGTTTGCCCCTCTTCCAGTAGACATGAGCAAGACGTGCCACATGGTAAGGACTTGAATAATAAGAATTTCAGTCGTTATTTCTTTATAGGTATTTTATTTCATTTCCAACAATTCTGCACCTATTTTCTGAGAAATTTAAGATATTCAAAACTAACTGAACAATTAATTCATCACCTTAGCATTCCCATAAACATAGCATATTACAATATCACCCAGACAATGATGATGCAAACTTCAAAAACAGACTATCCAGCATGAGGAAGAAAAATTTCCTGAATGGTAAAGCTCAGGACTTGCCTAATCCTATTTTATACAATGTTATTTAGCATATTCTAATTTCATATTCAAGATGGTTCACTAAGACTATGGAAAGACAGTATAGAAGAAATTACTATATAAAACAGGTTATAGAAAGAAAAAAATGGATTAAGAAATTAATGCCAAGACACTAACACAAAGCAAACCCACATTTTCTAAAGGGTCTCACATGTTAGATATATGCCATGTGAAGACTTGGAATTTTTGAATTTTGTATTTTCAGAGTAAATCCCTCCAATATTACCTGGTGCGGCAGCAAACAGGGAACATTTGAGATAACATTTTTTTATATAGCAAATACAAACCAGGGTAATTTATTGACTTCGGTAACTACGATTATTTTTACAAAGAAGCATTTGTTTTGCCAAACATTTTTATATTTAAAATGAGATAAACAAGTTTCCTGCATTTCTAAATTTATTACTCGTTTTACTGTTAACATGTAGGATAAGTGCATTATTTCTATATAATCCACAGTACACTCACTTTAAAACCTAATCAAATATCCTCTACAAACACCAATTACAATCCCTGAAAAGTCTGCAGACTCCTCCAGCTTCTGAATTAAGATTCCTGGAAGAGGTGCTGCAGATCAAACACAATACTAATATTTAGCCGACAGCCACATAACAAGGAGAGAAACAGGCAGATCCAGTACCTGGGGCTTGTCTTAACTTAGGTTTTCACCTAAATCCTCCCCACAATGGTACTCTTTTGGGGAGCACATTCAGGTCTTGTCCAAGCACAAATTCATTAACCCCAAAACACTGATTTACACACACTGGACAAGATAAAAACGTGCTCCTCTGCTGTTGGATGGATTAAACCAGAAAAACGAGACAATGAAAAGAAAGCTATTTTTAATATATTACAACCTAGAAGTTCTAAATAAAAAAATCCCTAAGTAGATTACTTGTCTCCTTTAGGGTTTAGTGACCTCTGACGTGCTTGCTGATCTGCAGAGCATCTGATATGCCAGCAGCTCTGGAAGGTCTAGAAAATGGCTCCAGAATTTATTAGTAGCATAAAGTCAAATTCCTCCTTAGTATTACTTACTAAAAACATTTGAAAAACGAGCACTGTGATGAGGGTGTGTTCTGAAAAAGTCATGTGAGCTCTCAAGAGTCCTGGTAGCACTCCTTTTAAAAAACAACTCTTAGTGCCCTGACTGCAAACATGACCATACAGGCATGAATCAAGCTGAATTGTCCCATTCTTTTTTTTATTTTGAGGACAGTTCAGAGCAATTTTGGTAACAGCATTTACCCGAGAGAATTACAAGTGGAAGCACAGGAAACATTTAACATCTTTTATTCACAGTCCTTTCCAGGCAGCAGTAAAAGTGAGAACCTGGTAATATGAAATGCTTGCTATTTGGCTATTTATTCATTAGCAACAGCTAACAGAGTTATCCAGACACACTAAGAGAGGTTTTTACAACAGAACGCATCTTTCCTTCCCTGAGGCGGGATGTAACTACTAAGAATGACTGGGAGAAACAGGGAAGGAGGCTGTTAAAGGCCATCCCCTTTCTGCAGTACCAGCAGTGTCCTACAAAAGAACAAACAACACAGTACAATTCCATCATGTAACCACTAAACATACTGATATGTTTAGAAACATATAACATTAAACAAACTTACATGTTTAGAAAGAACTAGCCTACAAAGAAAGCCCTGCAGTGCAACCTGACATATAACTAAGAATTTGAACAATACACAAGCAGGGAGAACAGAAAAATCTAATTGCTGAAATTATTTCTTTACACCTCACTGGTGCAGCCACCACTTTACTCTGTACAGCTTGAGTAATTCTTTGCAGCTACCTACCCTACATGCACTCCTATAACCAATTTAATTATTTTGTGTTGCCAATAAGAATTGTTGCTATCTAGTGTGTTTTTAAAGAATTTTAAGCTTAATCTCAAGTATTTTGTTAAATAGGCATATAATTTTAAAGTTTAAGAAAATTTAAACAGAAACTAAAATTTAAACTTAAAATTTAAACAGAAACTTTTGAAGCTTTAACATTTAAGGCATCTTCTTTTACAGGCCTCCTGGATGTTTGCCAATGAGGCTCTAATGCCAGTGCTATAGCATCCAAAATGCTATTTTAAGCCATTGCTGTGCTGACCATTACATTTTTCAAGCACAAGAACAGCTTCCTGAAAAATAAGGATTGTGAATAAGTGGTTTTGTTCTTAATGAAACAATATCTTGCTTCTGCTTACATGACATCTTAATTTCTGACCTACACTTAAGAGTAGGGCAGTTGTTACACCTATCCCTACTTTAAATGTGCAACAACCTCTGAACTTTTGCTACTCTGTAAATTCAAGAACACACCACTGCATCCCAGCTCGCTCTTAGCAGCCATGGCATCAATCGCCATCATTTGTGATCATTCACATTTCTATAATCAGCAGTCATAAGGCCTCCTTCCATCCATTCCACCTCAGTTTTTTCATCTGACTCTGAGTTTTCTCTCCTGCCTTCATACTTTGACGATATTTTCAACAAAGTTCAAATAAAAAGAATTTTAAGTTTTAGTTTAGTATAGAGTAAGACAGTATGGAGCAGTATCCTGTCTTCAATAGTTGCCAGCACCAGGTACTCCAAAAGTCACTGAAAAGGTCACAGTAGAAGTTACAGCAGATCTATCTCAAAAGATGCACTTGATTCCCCTGAATTACCTAGAATTCATCCTAAAAGCTGAAGCCATGTGCTACTATAATTCTGTGTCGTTTCCTACATAACAATACATACATTACATATTTTTTTCTCTAGGCCTCCACAGACTCTTGTGGCAATGAGCTCCACAGACAAAATCATTTTTAATATTAGCCAAGGCAATTTTACCCATGGTCTCTTGTTCCCAAATTATTTGAGGGCACATAAGGTCTAAACTATAAATCTAGCTTAGATCAGGATGTAAAGTACAAAAAAGTGAATATGTTATCATATCTTTAAGGCTCCTTGTGAGTCATGGTCTCAATCATAAGTCTGATGTAGGTTTATCATTCAGCTTTAGAGATTTATTTCTTGGTTTAGGTATTACTTGGTCATTTCATTTTGAATTCCTTCTAATCCCTGTAGATTATCTTTTGTCATTTAAAAAAAATACAACACCCCAACTGAATTTTGAGATCTTGTAGGACAGGCTCCAGAGTCACAGCAGGTCTTAACTCATTAGCTTTTTGTTTTGTAAGACTCAAGTTAAAGTACCTTCTTAATTTACAAGATGGTCTGGGCTTACATCTGTCTACACCAAAAACAAATTAGCCTTTTGGCACATTTGGCAAGAGATCTGGAACTCTTAAACACATTAATTCACCACAGTAATAGTGGGTAAGTGTGAAAAATCCTTAGGAAGGCAAATATGACCAGGGTAAGACACTCCATTGTACTTGGAGAATGTATCTGTGACGTAAGAGAAAAGGAAAGCCATTGACCCTGACACTGGCTCCACCTCCTACTAACACCAAATGTTAGGAGCGAGCAAAACTAGTCTACAAGGACAATAGAAAGGGCTTATGGTTCAGTAAGGATTGACTCTCTAGGAAAACAAAGAAGGAAAAATAATACAAATGGAGGTCTTCCCACAGTCTGACAAGAGGAATTAGCAGTGCACCAACTTTAGTTAATCGCTTATACCATTCTTTTTCTTAACCCCTTTTATTGCTTCTGCTCTTAAGACTCACCAACAGAGAGCCTCATTTTCCCAAGTATTTATCATTCATCAGAAATGGTTCTCAAGCAAAGAGCAGCAAATGCTGAGAGAGATGCATGCTGAACCAAACTGGACAATTGAAAAAGCACAGGATGCAATGCTGAAGCAGAAGAACTGTAAGAGACACCATTCCAGACTTAGGAACAGGATGCATTAGTTCACGCAGTGTAACATTCATTTTGCCAACATTATCAGGAAAGGAAGAGAACAAATTTCTGAAGCCTGTACTTACGTATGTAAGCAGAGCAATATAGTGATGATACAATACAAATACTTCACACCAAGAAAAGCACATACACTAGGAAATCTTAAAATGCAATTTGCACACACATAAAACACGCTAACCTGGTAATCTACTATTAGCATCCAACAATTGGTTCTATTGCTTATAAATCTGGACAGTCCTGGCCTCAACAGTTAAGCATCAATTAAAACAGTCTCTTCCAAGGATATATGGCATCCCTACAACACTTGGTCATACTAGTCAGACTCCACAAAACCCACTCAAGCAGGCTAAATGCTTCTCTACTAGTCACTTCTTCCTATGGAAGTGGGCCTCTGGCCATGAATCATTAAGAGAGAGTAAACTCTTCCACCACTTCCCAAGAAATTACATTGAAGGAAACAGAGATGCATATATTTCTAGTCACCTTTCTTGTAGGTAAAGGTTCAGTAGGCTCTTGTAGGTAAAGTTTTGGAATCTCTATTGCAAAGTGCTCCAAAATGTAAACCTCTATTCAGGATTTTCAAGTTCTCCACTTCATAGGGCTCTTATAGAGCTTCCTCTTCAGCAGCTCTTTCTATTACTATTATCAATTACTTGATTAGATGAATTAACTCGATCTTCCTTCAAGAAAACAAAGTTGCCAAGTCAACAGCAGCCATGCTGGCATTTTAAGTGTTCATTGCCATGTTTCAAACACAACTTATATTCAGTTTTAATTTTCAGAAAAGCCAGAACTGAATAGTCCTAATTTTAATGTATCCTATCTGTCCAATCTTAATTCAACCCACCATATCAATACTCAGAGAGAGAAAAAGTGCTTATTTCACAAAAAAAAATTGCAAGTCTCTTTAGACACAGCATTCCAAACCATTTCTTACTAGTTTGAGATTAAAAACAACCTTTGTTTGTCACTGAAGAACAATCTCACACAAACTAGTCACATTCACTGACAGGCACTATAATTAAATAATATTTAAACATGGCTGGATCTTTTTTCATGAAGAAAAAAGCCTATTTTTACTGGCAATCATTTTTGGTACATTTCTCTTGTGGTCATTTTAGGCAGATGAGACTACCAAAAGTAGTTTCAACTCTTATTTCTGAAACAAAACACAGATCTTTCCAGCAACCTCATGATTTCTGAAGGGGCTTTGTTTTTTAAATCTTGTCTCTTCATTAGAAGTAGACAACATAAATCAATGGTGGAAAACATGCAACTGATGAGCAAAAATAAAAAACCTCTAGTGTTTACCCATCACGCTTGAAGGATTCTGCACAGGAACAGATTCTGTACCAGAACAAACCATTTTAATAACTTACATCTTAGGTTAGAGTATATAATTTAGGATATAACATGCTACAGAACCTACTCGTTTCATATCATGTGGTTTTTCACATTACAGTTACATTTTTTAAGAATGGTGTCCAAGAAAGTTTTTAGTAGAAAAGGCATTAAGAAATTCTAGCATATAATTTATAAAAGCTCTACATACACATATTCCAATTTACTACAGACAACCAAAACTTACCCTTGACCATTTCTGAACACAGACCTCAGAGTGCCAAGTTGCCTATGCCAATTTGTGCACAGCTACATGGCAATACCATTTGATGAATGCAATCTGTGTGACTCCAATGATTACAGTTACAAAAGCATGGGAAGATTTTGTAACTTCCCTGATTAGGCTACAGACCTAATCCAGTAGGCATCAACTAACTTCTTGAGTCACAGATAGCAGGTCTATTACTATCACAAAGTACTTCTGTTCCAGAGCTATCTGACAGCAACTTCGAGAAAGTATTTCTAAAGAGTACCTGTAAATTCACTACATCATAGGATTTTTAAAGCCAAACTAGAAGGACGGGTGTTTGGTATTTAAAATAACTGCAGGAACCTGACACTGATCTGACCTGATCTTCCATCTAACACATCATGACAACTCCATCATTTAACAAAAAGATATCCCAATATTTTGGGGTTTGAGGTTTTTCCTTGTTGTTCTTGCAATATAAAAATAAATAGAACATTTTAGATATTCATAAAATGCTCTGAAACATTAAGAATGGTTCAGTCTATCAGATTCAGAGGTTGGAATAGGAAAAAACTTTTTTAAAATAAAATTTAAAAAAAGTTTTGTTAAATGTCTCCCCAATTAAAAAGTATTAAGAGGGAGGATCACATGCTTAACCACTTAAATATTAGTAAATATCAATACAGTCCTTTATTTGAAAATACCTATGAATACTTCATACAATTTCAATGTCCTTTATAAAATTCTTTGCAGAACTGTTTGTGATGCTTTCAGAGAAAACACTTATCTCATAAACTCAAAGGAACTAAAAAAACACGTTCTAAATTTTTTAAGTATTTGGACAGTAAACATACACATTAAAGTTTACCAGAGATTGGATTCTCATGGTCAGACAAATGCAAAAAGTGAAGATAACCACAAATGAGTGCTATAATATGTTACTATTTCTTTTTCCCCTTCCACAGATCACACTACTCTCTAGAAGTCAGAGATGCTTTCATGCAAATCATTATCTTCCATTTACATGTTAATTTCCAAAGAAATATTTTACCATGCTCCAACACCAAGCAGCACTAAGAATCCAGATGCCCCAAGGGCAGCCAGTGAGACCCCAAAAAGAGGCTGACCCAAGCTCTCATGATGACATGGTGACTCAGTTTTCCATGCAGTGGTATTGCAGAGATGATGTACTTCCCTATTGGCAGCATACATCTCTACAGGAACACACAGATCACTATATGGCATTGGTGCTCTGTTTTTCCATAAACTACTAAAAACATTTATGATTTTGCCTGTTTTAAAGCATCACTGTCTTAAAATCAGTTCAGAAGTTACCCGAACATCAGACACCAAGTCATTCAGGACCATCTCTTCTCGTTATAAAGCAGTCAGCAAAGCAGAGCACCAATACACAATTATGTGTTTTAGCTACTATCCCAAAAATAAGAGGCTGTATTGCCAACAACTGCATATGCTTGACTGACACATGGATGCCTGACAGTATTTCAAAAATTAAAATCCCTTTTCTCACTGAAAAAGAGAAAGAAAACCAAAACAAGTATCATGAACATTTCAGAGCTTCCCTCCCTCCTCCTTCTCCAATCGAATACAGGCTCAGAAACTCCTCTTTTTCACAAGCAATTACAGAACTGGAAACAGTCTCATACACTTGGAAAGAAAGAAAATAACATGGAGGCACACACACATCCTACACCAATCCCTGAGCATTTATGAGTAATTTGACATTTCACCCAATTTGGGACATTAGGACTACTAAAGAAACACTTGGCAGTGCAATATGCTGATCCATTCTTAACATAATAACCTCATTCAACAGATTAAAGAGGTACATTTATACCTTGAATTCATTTGAGTGCAACAGTAAATTACTTAACAAGTACTTAAAGCACATAGTCATTAACTCATGGTTCCTTTTATTTTATTTTCACTTGGTCTTATTTTGTAAGACTGCAAAAAATGAAGCTGTAAGAGCAGCAATTGCTCATTTTCTCACCAGGAAGTTTGTTTAGGGTTGTTTTATAAAAAAAAAAAAAAACTTTATATGTTCTTATTTGCATATATACAGATAAACAGCATTAAGGATTTTAGACCAAAGGATTTAAAAAAAATTAATCAAGATGTTCAGTAGACATTTCAAGTTAAGGTCAGGCCAAGATTTTTCACTGAACAGATTATAACATAAAACATAATGCTAAATATAAACTATTACTACAAAATCCATCCTTGTCAGATTTTGGAGATTCTCAGCATCCGAGAATCCTCTACTGCAAGCGACATCAAGGGACAATGACAATTAATACCACGCACAAGTTGACACGCACAGACACACACGACAACCATGAAACATCCCAAGTCGTTCTGCTTCCCCTATACAGCAGGCATTGCAGCACGATCCCTCATGAAATCCTAAAGGGGAAAAAATAGCATTCCACGTCTGTCAGACTCAATCTGGAAGTACGAATTAAAATGCTGTTTATAGTCCACAGACAGACATCCTCAGAAAAATATGGAATGTTTCATATGGTACAAAAACACATTATGATACTTCTACACACATACATCCAGTAAAATTACCAAGCTGAAAATAATATTCCAGGAAATCTACAGCAGTCTTTTACTTTTTTTTTTCCTTTGCTTATCCCAGCTCAGTGGCAATATATGCCAAACAAGTCACTCATTATTCAGACTCCGCCTGAGTTTTTGCTTGTTTTTCTTTAAAGAGAGAAGTATTTCAAAACTGCAGCCACAACAGACAGCAAAGCGATCATACATGAGTTACTGGGTTAATTTTTAGTCACAATCTTCCTTAAAAGCTACAAAAGCACTAAATATATAGAAACACAAATTTAGTATGGTTACATTCTGAATTTTTTTATTTCCACAGTTTCTTGTATGTAAGTTATGACTGTCAGTCATCATCTCTGTCATCTATACACAACTGTGACGGAATTAGGTGAAATGAAGGCCAGAGGAAGCTCAAAAGCCATTTAAGTTTTCGCTTATCTTGACAGGGATTTCATCCCTCTACATTGCACAGAGTTCAAAGTTACTGGAAAAACATTCAGTGTTATTTCTATAACTTACATTTGTCTACAACAATTTAAAGGAAAATACCACTTCTAAACCAAGCACAAGCAAGTCTCAATAGATACTAAATTCAGAAACTTAACACTTATGCAATTAAAAGGACTGCTGACTAGATATGTAAGCACCAAAGAAGATTAACACTCAGTTACCAATAACTAGGCCCGTTATTGACCCGCAAGACAGTAGACTACAAATAAAAGACCAACAATGTCTGCAAAAAGATAGTGTATCTTACACTTGATTTGCACCTTCTGATGCTACCAGAAGAAATGAAACAAGTGTAACACTGGGGATACAGAAATAAGCATATAATTTCAGCGCGCAGTCCTGTTACTGTTACTTGTGTAACTCATCATTAAGAACCACACTGCAGTACAGTAGTAAAAAAACCAACATCCTATTATTAAATGCATTAAGACACTAAGACTATTGTTGAATGTGGATCCACATTTTCAGCAGCTTTCAACACTGTCCCTAATACTTAGCATAGTACGTAGACACTGTTGCTTAAACAGCTGCTGGAGAAGTTCAAATCTCAATTAATTACATACCAAAAAATCAGAGCCCCGAAAACTTCCTGATGCTAATTAAAACAACCAAACACACACAACCATAACAAAAAAAAAAAAAAAAAAAACATACAAACAGAAGGCTGGAAAAATACTTAAGTCACATAGGACCTCAATCAATTTGGCTGGCCAATTCGTTTAACACACTAAAGCAGAAGGTTATAAAACACTCTACAACCAACTTTTAGTTGCTATCCAATCTATACCTTACTAGAAATACTGCCTACTTTTTTAAGTCTGTGGTCCCATTCATCTAGTATAAGTTCATCAAGTGTAAACTTAGAGAAGATCCTCTGCTGCCTGTTTTAGCCATTTATAAAATGGCACTTCTCCACTATACTCAGAAGAATCTGTTATTCAAAAGTATGTAATGAGATGATCAAGATACCCCTTAAGTTTAAGTAAAACACATACAAAGCTGTTTTCAGAAAGTTTCCTTGAGGCAAAAACCAAACATCAGTGGTACCTGCATTTGTTGCTCTTCAAGGACTACAGTAAGCTTCAAAAGTGTGTTAAATTTCTAAACCATAACAATAACCAAAACCTCCAACTACTTTACTTCCTACTCTGTTCTTCTAATGTATTTCCAAAATTTTGTACTCATTTCAGTTTGTACAACACCTACAACCCCCAGCAAGGAAGGCTAATTATAAAGAGTAGTTTGTTTAGGTGTCCATTCTCTGTTGAACAAAGGAAAGCTACTTTTATTGTTCTGGACCATCCCCAACTCTGTACTGCAAGAAGAAACAGAAACGGGGACAAGAACTTCAAGCCTGAATGCCTACAGTTCTTAAATATATGTTGTAATTGTCAAAGGTACTGAATATATGGAGCCTCACCAACACCTCAAAATAGTATCATATAACATTAAACACAAAGGACAAACAATTAACAAAATCCACATAACACAGAGTGAAGTAGGAAAAAAAAAAAAAATCATGAGTTATTTCTGGTACACAATAATGCCCAAATAATTTAAAGGAATTAATTGCTTGCTCAAAGAAAAATGGTGAACAACTTTACTGTAACTTTTTTACTCTACCAAAACACGTGTTAAGGATCTGACTTTGCAAGTGTAAAACATTTCATAAAATTAAACAAGTTCCCATTATTAAAGCATAATGTTGTGTTTGAATCGCGATGAGCATCATTCTTCACCTCTGCACAGCACCCAAGTCAGAAGTCCTCATTTAGTACTGGCAAGTCATTTAGTCCATAAGGTAACCAACAGTGATAAAATACCTAAACTATCCCCGGCCCCACCACTGGCATGTATGGGGTCATTATAATCCCTGACTGCCAAGCATTTATAACCTCTAAATCTCTCTCTTGGGAAAACTGATCTCCAGCTTCAGTGGAAGATGGAGAATTTGCATATAACTGCAATCACAAACCAAATCCTGCTTCCAACACTGACAATGCACAACAGGCATTTGGAGGTTTGTACAAAATGAGCTGATAAGGATTTTTACACCACTGACTGTAGCACAATTACTATCTTTGTTAGCAAATTCCAAAGGCAGAACAAGAGTTAAAGTGTTCCCAGATATTAAAGCCAGAAGGATGATCAGGTGCTCCAATTTGATACCATAATTATGCTGCACTTCAATCATGCAATTCCTAATTCTGAATGCTTTAAAACAGACTTAAATAAATAAAGTGGTATCTCCAGTCACTCAGGAGCTCTTTCCATCTTAGCTTTAGGCTATGGTTTCCTGTACAATCATGCTGAGAATAAACTAGTTTGTTATTTACAGTGATCTTTACCATGACATAATTTACTGAATAATCTTACCCTTAGTCCCTCTTAACATGTTGTTGAAGAATGTTTTTGCTTAATAGCACTGTCTTTGGTGCCCTAAGTGCACTAAATGAAAGGTATAGGCCCACTTTTAGAAGTTTTCAATCATTTGTTGAAGTGTAATATCTATTACACACAGTACATTTTAGTCTCATAAATTAATCAAGAGAACAGCAAAAGAACCAGTGCATTTAATCAATGAGAACAAAGACACACTATTCTTTTCTAGTCATTTTTATGTTTCACCTACATCAAACTGCAAGCCCATATCACAAATTATTCTCCAAAAGGTCATATTGAGAATACACTTGCTATTATCAGTGATATTCATGTTTGTATAGCTTCTTGTTTAAAAGCCTATACTAGCAATACACTACTGTTTACAATTTGATCTGCTTCCTAAGCTGTTAGAGACAGGTCTGAAAAGGTTTATTTACTTTATTACCCTCTGTAAACTGAACAAGTTATAGGGGGTCTTTTTGTAGCATAGGTGTGCTAACTGCACACGTTTTTACTTATGCTTAAGCAAGGTATGTTAATATATTGGGGTTTGCTATGTTGGGTTGGGGTTTTTTTGGATGGGTGGTGGTGTTTGGTTTTTTATTATTTTCCCCTCCCATTCTCCTTTCTTTGCCAGCTTACCACAAACAGTTATAGTCACAACTCTGTTGTGCATTATTTAGATCACAGCAACTGCTGAAGACTGAAACATTTCACTACCAATCCATTTGTCAGTATTTTTAATTCTAATTTCCAGATTAGCCTATGAAGAATGCAAATCCCGAGACAGTAACAAAGATTGCTTTTCAACATTAAATATTTTAAAACCTTGTTTGTTTGACATACGCATATATAGATGACTTATTACTTATGCACTGCTCCAAAGAGTAGCCAAAACTGTAGTGTTAAGGAACGTTTTCTGGAAATTATGTTATCAGTTGGAGAGATAAGGCAGATGCTGAGAAATTATCTTAAGTGCTAAATTACTGCTTTTACAACCCTCTGGTATCTTTTGGTCCTTCCTGTCTTGAAAGACAACTCAATGCCAAGCACTGTAGCAGTCCTTAGTTCAAAGGACACCATGGCATGCAGAAAATGCATCTATAAAAGACATCAGGAAAAGAACCATCAAAACAGGTATTGCCACATACAGATGGTCAGCAGACATACAAGGTGCAGACCCTAAATTCCTTATTGCTTTTTACTCAGAGCAGAGAGCTAACAAAGTCAATTCCACCAACAGTAGGTATTTTATTTAATCAGATGAAACGAGAAACTGGACTTGTCAGCATGACAACAGCAAGCACATTTTCTTCACCAAAGTGCTCTTTTTTTACTCATTTGACTTGCCATTACTGAGGTTAACAATTTTCTTAAATTCCTTAAAAGCTACATTGAAGATATGAACAGACTTTTTTAACAGTCAATCTCCTAGAATTCAAATCATGCAGTTTTCAAAATGGTGACAAGACTATGAAGCAAGTTTAAAATCTGCAAAACAGAAAATAACACTGCCCCTAGGATGCAACTAAAAAAATACCACCATAAATCTATGCTAATCCACCCAAAATCCTTTGTCATAAAGTATCTTTTCCCATTCTCAAACACAGAGCAGCAAAACTTTCAGTAAATGAAAAAGCCCACATAAACTCTAAAACTGCTTATAAAATCAAAATAAGTATGCAAAAGTTACCACATCAAAAATATAATGGAAATTTGCAGTTCTATTTTAATACGTTCATTCACCGCTACTTATTAAAATCTTCCAAAAGTATTCAATTATATCTGTAAAAATCTCACTTGTACCTGATCAGCCTTCCCACTACATAGTTGCATACATGATGAAAATTAATCCAGTTTCCTGACTTTACTCTTGCTTTACAATCTAGGACTATTGCTACTACCAGAGATTCTCAAAGGCTGTTCACAGGTCATTCAGTTCTCACGTTCAACTCTAATCTTCCAGCCTCTCCACAGACTTGGTAACAAGCCAAAACATATGTCCCACACAGAAAACATTTCTAAAGGGATCTTTTAATAAAAATTTATCTTAAAAAATTACAAGATTGTTACATAATAAAGAATACTTTTTATGTGTTTAGCATGGCCTTTTCCTCCTTTCTCTTTTGCTTCACTGTTGGATGAAACGAAAAAAACAGTTGAACACAACTTGCACCAGCCTAAAGAATGCAAACAACTCTACAGGAAATGCCATCAAGGACAGGGAGGCAGTTATTAGTTCTCTTATCCTTCATTCACAAAATCTGCTTTTTAGTAATGATAAACAACACTTCAGATTAAGTTATTTTTAAATTCACTTACAGCAGCCTTTATAAATGCTGTAAGATAAACTGACTTTTTACGTTTTCACTTTATAGACAATTTAAGAATAATATGTCTGTACAAAATCTTACTCCAAGCATCTATAGCATAGTAAAGCATAGAGCATTGTCTACAAAGATGTAAAACTTATTTTGAAACACTAAGTATAAATACATAAAAAAATTCATTGTGATATAAACATGCATTTTTCATGCTTAAGTTTCAAAAGCATAAAAATAAAAGAAATCCTCTTCTACACTTCTAGAGATGAAATACTAAGCTCAAAAGACCACGTCTAAAATTGACAGGATTTAATAACTGAACTGAATAAATCAAGGTAACTGCTGCAAATCCAAGAAATTACGAGAATCACGCACTAAGGCCATATCATGCTTCAAGCTAAACAAAAAAAAAAGATATTTAACAACCAAAAACCTGGTCTTCATTTTTGTAGACTGAAAAATTAAAAGAGACGACGAATCTACCAACATATAAACACCTATGGCATACCCAACAGGCCGAAGAAAGACTAATCAGAAGAATTACCAGTGTTTGGTGGGGTTTTGGGTTTTTTGCTTGGTGGTTTGTTTTGGTTTTGTTTCTCTTTAAATACAGAAAATACAGAGTATTATTTGTATCCTCTCTTTAATAAATAAAGTTTCCAAATTAATTTTCCACAAAGCATTCTGACAAGCAGTTCATTTTTAGTATCTCTTTTTTCTGATCTTCACTATGACTTGAAATAAAAGTCATTCACACTGGGGAAATAAAAGGTTCTGGTTCTCAAAGCAGATACACTCCACACTGTCTATATTTAAAAGGCCATGCCCTGATAACAAACACAGAAAGAGATGCAAATGGTGTTCTAAAAACTGAACAGACTAAAGACTTAAAGATACTGGTGCGTCCTTAAACGCAATTATATACAGGTTTAAGAAAAGCTGGGAGTTAATCTATACAAGGCATTACAGGGGTCAGATGTTTTTTCAAAGGCACACTAAATGGAATTTTACAGCTTCTTTGCTGGCCCAATTATGTCATCACTCACTTCTTTCTTCTACCTTTTCCCTTGCCAGCTTTAGAATCACTTGGGATGTATTGATAGAAATCTTCAGTGATGGATGTGTGTGCGCAGATGAGACAGAGGGAAATTGGGATTTTAAACACAAGTATTTACAATATGTCTGTTTCTTAAATGTTTATGTACTTTTAAAACACACTACCATTTACCTCCTGTAAAAGAGAGTATAATCCAACAAACCAGGAAAAAACCTCTAATTAGAGATATCTGATGGTCAAAGAAGTAAAATAACGTATCTTGTACTACCTTTAGTTAGTAACGAAACCTAAGCTGCAGATCAAAATTCCAGTTGAGATGACAATGAAAGTACCTTGTCCTGAGATCCCCTGGAAGCGGAAGCAGAGGCAATCTCACTATGTTTTTAATGTTACATACAGATATGCAGGGAGAAGTGCTGTTGTAAATTGTCTGACAGTCCACAAAAGTGACCTGGCCACTACTGTAATGCAAAAAGCCACAATTATTTTTGGTCTCCATTTAACAGAGTCATATCCTGCTCTGTGTAAAGAATCTAAATGATTTTCCAACTGCAGCTAAACAAAAGTGTAGTGTACCTGGAGATGACAGATTGAACAAAGAGGCGATGTGTATGGGAGAAGAAAGGATATGATCTTTGGCTAGCCAAATAACAGAGGAAGAAGGTATTTCTGGCTATTGTTACCCTGAGGGATTTAAACATTCTGGAAAAACTACCAATCATGACAAACTGCTAACATATGCTCTTAAAATCAGGGTACAGACACATGCTAGCTGTCATTTCCAAAATACTGAGTATCAATGAGCTTATGATTCCCTTACTCAGCTGGGAACCCCCTGAAAGCTAAGGGGTTTTTTTAACTTGGTAAAAAAATACTAAAACAAACACCACACAACAGCAAAACCAAATCACACCACCAAAGACAAGTGGGACCCATGAACAAATGGATTAGAGCCTTGGTTTAGAAAGTTCAAATGAAAGAAAACCAAAACACATTTCTGAGAAAACTAAGTGCTAGCAGCACAATGGTGATACTGTCGGCTTTAACACCTCAGTCTGTCTTCTACCACCTTCAAGTACTTATTGACTAAAAAAAACATAATCAGAATGAAACTGTTGGAACTTGTCTCCTAGCACTCCTGGAAGACAAGCTGCTACTCATTATAGTTCTCTGGTATCTTAGATAGACGTGATGAAAGTCACTAAGGCAGTCAACACCTCATGATCAACATAATCAGAGACTGCTGATAGAGTTAGGATCTTCAGTATTGGGAAAATAATCCAGCCTTTCTCAGCAACCTATTATTATTATTTTTTCTATTTTTTTAAATAAAGTTTGGCCAATGACAATACTCCTAAGTTATGGCACCAAGAAGACATTTAAGAAGTACTTCACCTCCCATTGCTAAGGTATTTTTCCCACCTTGTGTTTAGTGTCTTATTTTGTCTCCTTACTGGACGCGTGGTTTTTCTAATATTCTTTTCTGTTCTCCCACACATTCCAAAGGCTGCTTATTTATCTTAAAATTTATCTTAAAAGTTACTTCTCCCCTTATTGTAGTTGCTTACACAAGAAGTTCTTTGGGAGAAGCACCAGTCTTCCTGTCCACTTGCAAACCCATATCATAAGAGGTCCTCAATACATTGAGGAATTTCCACACATAATTAATATCAAAAAAATCACACTTCAAAACTGATCTTTGGATTCCTTCAACCTGCACACAAAATAGCCTTTCACAACTGATACAACTTCTCTGCACACACTGTCAAAGAAATTAGACTATTCACATGTACATACTGTTAAGACCAGCCAGTGGTCATTTACTTGAAAATGAGAAGGTGGGAGAACACCCATAGTTTGAATAGGTGAGGGTGGGAGAAAGAGAGCAGTTTTCATACTCTGACTGCACAGAGTTGGTGCACCAGATTCAAAGGCTCACCATCCCTCTGCAGGCCTGAGCAGCTCTCACCATGGATTAATGCTTTGAAGCAAAACCATCAAGACCAAAAGTGGCCTAAGTTCAATTTAAAGAGCCACAACAGTGTTGCTGAACTTCCTTTTCCCCACCATACTCATTTGCCTAAAGCATCTTCTGGCTGTCAAAGAGAAGGCTTTACTTACACCACAGACTCGCAACTGGTTCAACCTTTGTAAAGTCAATACTTAAAATAGAGAAGCTGAGGCAGGATGGACTCTAGGCTTGTGGAAAGAAAAAAAAAATCTACCTAAGAATAAATATTATTTCAGCATAATAAAAAAATCTAAACTATAACCACCACTAGCATACCCATATTCCACAGTATTCTTCTGTCTTGCCCTGTACAGTGGGAATATACACATTGTCACAGACTGTTAAACACCATTTACCCACGCAGTAATTTCAAAGCATAATCAATACAACCCACCCCCTCAAGAGAAAAACTAGTTCTTTAATATAATACCTGCATACACTGGGACCTGAGGAACAATATTTCTGATTAGATAGAAACATCACTGCTTCATTTCACCAAATGGCTGTAACAAGACCTCCAAGTTACTGCAAATCAAACTATCAGACAGTCCATATTTTAATAAAGTTACAGGCAGTCTTACCTCTCATCCTCACCATCTACGAGAGGCGTTGTCAATGGCAGCACCTTCAGTGGAAAGAGGGATGCAGAAGATGGCATGTTGCTGCTACCCCCATCCGAAACAGCTGATGCTCCAACACCACTCTCGACATTGGCAGCTTGAGGTAAACCCACCAATGAAGGTTCTGTAGGGCGTCTGCCATCTTCAATTTGGCTTACAATGGACTGAGCTAGTGATTGTGCAGGGAACTGGGTAGAGCTTAGTGGCATCTGCTGTGGCATACTCTGTGCCACTGGCATACCTATACTTGTTGATATCAAGGGAGGCTGACTAACACTTTGAGCCAAACTGCCATTCTGCACAGCCGAAGCCTGCGCTATATTCTGTGGCTGTCCCAAACCTACAGAAGCAGAAGGTATGCCAGGAGGCACAGCTGAACCAGCTTGACTTGCTGCAGGAACAGTACTAGCTGAGGGTATAGGGCTAACCGCAGACAGCTGCTGGCCAGCCATCCCTTGGACTACAGATTCCACTCCTTGTGCCTGCGGCTGTACAGGTAACAAGGTATTTTGTTGAGCAATGACCATTTGCTGAGGAAGGCTTGAAGCACTAGCCTGTAATCCCTGCTGCATTATTCCTGTCTGCACAGGCTGCACTACTTGGGAAGATGGAGGAGCAGCAGTTGACGGCATAACTGGAGGTGGAATTTGGTTTGCAGCAGAGGGTGGTTGCACCACAGCAGCTACGCTTCCCTGCTGCCCAACATTCAGCATTTGACCACTGGCAGCTACACCTGGTATTGCTGCTGGAGCATGAGCAACAGGCTGAGCTGGGGCAGCGGCTGGATGTGCTTGCACTGAAGGCTGCATGCCCTGTGCCTGGGCAACAGGAACTGGCTGCCCAGCTCCTACTCCTGTAGAACTTGGCTGCATGGCAGGAGCTGGAGTCTGAAGGATCTGTTGATGTTGAATGTAGTCCGGCATAGCCCCCGTGACAGAGTTTTGGTTCACCGGCTTAACGTGACCTGCGGCCATCTGCGTAGGAACCGGCTGTTGCTGCTGCTGCTGCTGCTGTTGTCCGTACTGCAACTGCTGCTGCTGCACCACTGGCAAAGTCTGCACAGGCTGCGCTGGCTGTGAGTATGGCAGCTGCTGTTGAGCCATACTCTGAATGGCAGGTTGCTGGTGGCCCAGGGATGGGGATACACCTAGTATATTAACCGGGGCTGGCTGAACCCCAGTAACAGTGGTTAGACTGGCCTGTGCAGGGGGTTGGACCCCTGGCTTCTGCTGTGGATAGTTTACTTCTTGAGAATGCAGCTGGACTTGTGCAAGCTGTGATTGAGAAACACTCTGTGGTATACTAGATGCTGGAATTGCTGGAGGAGCAGCACTGCTAAAATCCATCTGCTGAGGACCCACACCTTGAAACGCTTGCTGCTGTACCACAGTAGGTGCTCCCATTTCTCCACTTCCCACACTTTCTGTATAGTGACTCAGTGTGCTTACATTGCTGCTAACAGAACTCCCACTGGTGCTCTCCCTTTCAGAAGTCACTTCAAGCGGGTTTTGTTTTATCGTCTCTACTGCTTTGTTTACTGCTACTCCTTCTGAAACTGCAACAGTATTTTCTTTATCATAGAATTCAGTGCATGTCCATCTACCTTTTTTGAAAGGTTCAGAACTAGAATCTAATTTTACAACCCTAAACCTTGAGGTGCCAGATGCAGCCGGCTGTGGGCTTGATCCCACTGCCATTCCTGCCGTTGGATTAGTAACATTGTTAATGACACTAGAGGAAGCACTCGTACCATTGCCAACACCACTCAAGATATTCACATTAGCATTGCTGCTTGTTCCAGACAAAGCATTTACATTACCAGTACTCGTGATGTTGCTTAAATTTATAGTACCAAGCACACTGCTTGCCACACTAGAACTACCACCACCCATATTATTTAAGGTACTAGTTCCAGTAGCAGGACTTACACCTAAATTGCCAGGAGTACTTGTAGTGCGTATATTAGACACAGCAGATGCCGGGGAACCAGTGGATGATGCAGCAGAAACTGGTGCAGTTGATATAACATTGTCAGAGCTTCCAGTTGTTGATAGTTTTCTAAATGATGGACTGGGCGGTGGTCCTCCAGAAATAGGGGCACTACCTACGCCAGGATGCGACGGATGATGGTGTCCATGATGGTGGTGGTGAAGATGGTGGTGATGATGAACGTGGTGGGGGTGAACACTTCCATTGATCACAACACTCTGCTGTGGGTGATGAGGAAGAGGAGCATGCTGCTGAGGAAGATGAGGCTGATTTGGAGAAACAGCCCCAGGAGTCTCTGCCTCTTGGAAGTTATTTAGAGTCTCTTCAGAGGAGCTCCTTTCAGGTTCTCCCAAGTCAGTGGCCCTGGATAAAGACACATCCAAGATCTCTGAAGACGAAAGGTCTTCAGTGTGAGACTCATCCAGATCATCATAGCTTTCTGTATCCTCAGCTATACTGTTGTTAGAGCTCATACTAGCTGATATTTGAGCAGGGGTCACACTGGTAATTTGGAAGCCACTTTTCTTTTTCATCTGAGCTCCAGTCTGTGCAAGAGGCTGTGGTTGGAGCTGAGACTGCGAGAGGAGGTTCAGGCTTTGTGGAGGAGGGGGTATCGGCTGTGGACCCGATGATGAAGCTGCTGCAGGAGATGGAGGCGGTGGCTGGACCAGCAAAGGCGGCTGATAATCCTCGGCAGAGAGGGCAGCGCTCCCAACGCCGGTACCTGGTGCAGTGGGAGCAGTAACGCAGCTGCTGCCGCTGCTACTGCTGCTGCCCCTTCTAGGAAACATCGCCGGGTGCGCCATCTTCCTAGCACTAATGTCTGCGGCTGAGTCAGGCTGGTGCATTGTATCGGGTGTATTTTAAGAGTGCAATCCCCCGGTATGGAGAGAGACAGACACACACACAGATACACACACACACAGTTAGCTTTCCGCTTAAGGCAGGGCAGAGAGACACCACCACGCACAACCACCCCCCCCGGCTCCCGCAGCGCACGGGCTGAGGCGGCTCGGCACCG